>NC_045713.1:31878566-32182158 GCF_009834535.1 Camelus ferus | reverse complement strand
TTTTGATTGTAGAATAATATTCCAGTGTATGTATAAAGAGCAGTTCTTCTACCTGTTAGTCCATAGTTGGACATATAGGACATCTTTGGGGTATTGAGTAGTGCTGCTGTTAATATTTGTGTATAAATGTTTGTTTGAATACTTGTTTCAATTTTGGAGGGACTGTGTATCTAGGAGTGGAATTTGTGACTATACCTTGGGGTGGTAATTCTGTGTTTAATGTTTTCAGGATCATCAAACTGTTTCTTTTTCTTTTATTATACCCTTGTGGGTATAAGATGGTATCTTGTTGTTTTGATTTGCATTTACCTAGTGAATAATCATGCTGATATATTTTCACGTGCTTGCTGGCCATTTGTATATATTATTGTAGAAATGTCTGTTCAAGTCCTGTGCCTATTTTTAAATTGGATTGTTTGTCTTTTTACATATTTCAGACACTGGACCCTTATCAGATATATGATTTGTAAATATTCAAATATTTTCTTCCATTTTGTGGGTTGTCTTTTCGCTCTTTTTTTTTAAAGGACATTGTTCACTGTCTTGATAGTGTCCTTTCATGCATAAAATTTTAATTTTGATTAAAGCTAGTTTATCCTAATAAACGTATGTAATGCATGACTGGGACATTGCGCTGTACACCAGAAACTGACAGGTTGAATTGACTATACCTCAATTAAAAAAAACCAGGTTGATCAATTTTTCTTTTGTTGGTTGTGAAATTGGTGTCATATCTAGGTGACCATTGTCAAATAAAAAGTCATGAATATTTACCCCTATGTTTTCTTCTAAGAGTTCTGTTTTATCTCTTAAATTTAGATCATTGAACAATATTTATTTTGTTTTTATACAGTGTGAGGTGGGGGTCCAGCTTCAGTCTTTTGCAGGTGGATATCCTGTTGTCCCAGCAACAGTCTCTGAAAAGACTATTCTTGCCCCATTGAATGGTCTTAGCACATTTGATATAAATCAGTTGGGCATAGATGTATGGGTTTATTTCTAGACCCTTAATTTTATTCCATTAACCTACATGTCTATCCTTATACTAATACCACACTGGTTTGATTCTTGTACTTTTATAGTAAAGTTTGAAATCTGAAAGTCTCAGTATTCCAGCTTTGTTCTTTTTCAAGATTGTTTTAGCTACCAGGGGCCTCTTGCAGTTCCATATGAACTTGAGGATCAGCTTTTCTATTTCTGCAGAAATGTCATTTGAATTTTTATAGAGATTACATTTAATCTGTTCATTTTTGAACTAATATTGCCATATTAAAATATTGTCTGTCTTTAAGTTCATGTATTTTCTATTTATATGTCTTATTTAAATTATTTCAGCAAAGTTTTATAGTTTTCAGTGTGCAAGTCTTTCACCTCTTTGGTTGCTCCTGTATCTTGCATCTTTGCCGAATTTGTTCATTATCTCTTCTATTATGTGGGGGAGGGCATTCTTTGGGCTTTTCTTAATAAGTAGGATCTTGTCATCTTCAAACATAGCTAGTTTTACTTCTTGCTTTCCAATTTGGATGCCTTTTATTTCTTTTTCCTACCTTTTTGTTCTGGCTGAAACTCCCAGTACAGTGATGAGTAGCAAGGGTGAAAGCAGGCATCCTTGTCTTATTCCTGATATTAGAGGAAAAGCCTTCAGTATTTCACCATTGAGTATGATGTTAGCTGTGGGTTTCTTCATGAATGCCGCTCATCATTTTGACAAAGTTCTCTTCTTTGCCTTTAAAACACTTTGTCAAAGGCTTTATTTACATCAATTGAGCTGATCACGTGGGTATTTTTCCCATTTGTTTTATTAATGTGATGTATTACATTGACTGACTTTCGTATGTTGAACCACTCCTGTGTTCCTAGGGTAAGTCACACTTTTCATGGTGTATAATGCTATTGGTATGCTATTTGATTCAGTTTGGTAGTATTTTGTTGAAGATTTTTACATCTTTACTCATAAAAGGTATTGGTCTGTAGTATCTTTGTGATCTCTTTGTCTGGCTTTGGTGTCAGGATAATGCTGAGATCATTGAATGAATTAGGAAATGTTACCTCTTCTTGTACTTTTTGAAAGACTTGTAGAAAGATTGTTGTTAATTCTTATTTAAATGTTTGGTAGAATTCAAATAGTGAACTCTTCTGGTTCTGGACTTTTCTTTGTAGGGAAGTCTTCGTCACTGACTCAGTTGCCTTACTTGTTATCAGTCTGTTCAGATGGAGTGCTTCATTTCTTATGCTCATTTTGGTAATTATTTTTTGGCTTTCTTTGTAGCGCTCATACTGGTTTGGCCAACCAAGAATCAAAAGAAACAAAGGAGAAGTGAAAGACTGTGAAGTAACTCAAAACAAGTATTTTGAACCTGAACCTACCAGTTTGGTGGCAGGTATCCAGATCAAGAATTTGTACAAGGTATTGTTTCAAAGGTCTCTTTTTCCTACAATGACTGAAAGCCATATACTGGCATTAGAATTGTTTGCAACTAGACATTCCAAGAAAACAAATGAGATCCTTAACAAAGAATCATAATTAATAAAGTCCTAATTTGAGGCATTCATAGAATGTATAAATATAGATATAGCTTTACAAATATGATTTTATTTGCTCTCTCCTTTATGCTTGCTTTTAATTTCCTCTGATGGGCTTGCAACAAGTGGTATATGAATTTTGTACTTAAACCCTGTGAAGAAAATAAACTTGATGATGCAATAGTAACATCTGGGCGTGTGGTTGGGAAGGATAACACTAACCGTAGTTAAAGGAAAACCTCTCTGAAGGGATGTCCTTTGAACTGAGACCTAAAGAATGAGAAGAAGAGAATGTGACAATGAATGTATGTATGTTCATGTATAACTGAAAAATTGTGCTCTACACTGGAATTTGACACAACATTGTAAAGTGACTATAACTCAATAAAAAAAATGTCTATAATGTTAAAGAATGAGAAGAGCCAATTGTTTGAAAAAACTTAGAGAAAAACACACGTGTTAGGAAAATAACAAGTTTGAAAACCCTGAGGTGAGAAAGACCTTCATGTGTTTGAGGAACAGAGGGAAGACCAGTATATTTGGAGGCCAACAAAATGATAGTAAATGGCTTCATTGGGAAGCTACTGATTGGTTCAAAGCACTGGAGGAATATATGTTTTTTTTAAAGATCATTTTGGCTACAATGTGGAAAACAGGGTATTGGAAAGTGAAGAGTAGAGAAGGAGAAATGTAGAAAAAGGAAGGCAAAAGAAATAATTCTTAACTTTCTTTAAGAAATAATGATAATTAGACCAAGGTTGTGGCAGTATATATGAAGAGAAATGGATGAATCCAAGATATTTTCAACAGAACTGAAAATACTAGGAAACTGGGGACATTGAAGGAAAAGAAGGAAACTAGAATGGTTCTTAGATGACAAACTAGAGCAACTGAATGTTAAATAATACAAACTCTTTCTATTCTTACCAAGTTTTACTAAATTTTCTTACATAAATTATTCTTCATTTGCTGTATTCTCTTAGGTCGGTTTCTGGAGACATTAAGTGGTTGTCTTTGTTTTGTTTTTCAATTTTGACCAGATTTTCTTGTTTCACTGGGGAGTGGGTCTGTGGAGCTCTTTATTTCTCAGAAGTGGAACTCTCTATTAACTATTTTAATGGATTCAGTTTCTTAAATTTTGTTTAGAATGTTTTTATTTAGGTTTATGATGGATATTAGTCTATTTTCATTTCTTGTGAGATGTTTCTCTAGTTTTGATATCTGGATAATGCTAGCCTCAGAGTGAGTTGGAAAGTATTTCCCCTTTTCACTTTTCCAGAAGTGCTTTTATATAATTTGTATTATTTCTTTTTCAATTACTCGGTGGATTTTTCAGACATCTTTTTGTTATTAATTTCTAATTTAACTCTGCTTATGGTCAAAGAAAGACACTCTGTATGACTTGAATTCTTTTAAATTTATTGATTCTGGTTTTAGGACTCAGACTATGGTCTATCTAGATAACTGTTATAAGTATTTGAAATTAGTGTATAATTTGCTACTGTTTAATGGAGTCATAAAAAAAAAGTCAGTTAAGTCAAGTTAGTTGTTAGCTCTTCAAATATTCTATATGTCCTTACTGATTCTACCTATTCTAACAATTATTGAGAGAAAAGTATTGAAGTCTTTCAGAAATAAATGCATTTTTTCTGTTGCTCTTTGTAGTTCTGTTACTTGTTGCCTCATATATTTTGAACTCTGTTACTGGGTACATAAACATTTAGGAATATTACATCTTCCTGAAAAGTTGATCTCTTTATGATTACAAAATGATATTCTTTATTCTGGCAATATTCTTCACTCTTAAACCTACTTTGACTAATGTTAATACAGCCACATCACTTACCTTTTTTTTTTTTATTGTTATCTGATTCCATTTTATTGTAATAACACTAAGACTTACAAGTTATCAGTTTTGTTCCAATGCAAGTTCAAACACTTTTCGAATGTTTGTATAATTTATCATTTTGGGGAAAAAAAACTAGGCAATATCCATGTGTTTCTTTAAACCATTCTTTTGGGGTTTGATTAAAATACAAAATTAAAACACAAAAAGCTATATATTTTTAATGCATATAATTTGGTATGTCTATGTCATCTATGTCGTCTATGCTGTAACATATTCATCACCTTGAAACATTTCCTCCTGCCCTTTTTTATTTATTATTAATATTTGTGTGTGTGATAAGCACATTTAATATAAAATCAACCGTCTTAGCAAAATTTAGCACACAGGACAGTATTATTAACTATAGACAGGATTTGTACAGTAGATATTTAGGACTTATCTTGGGTAATTGAAACTCTATAGCCTTTAATTAATACTTCTTATATTCCCCTCCTCCTAGCCACTGGTTACCACATCCACTTTCTGCTTATATGAATTTGACTACTTTAGACTCCTTATGTTAGTGATATCAGGCAGTGTTTGTCTTGTGTCTGGCTTATTTCAGTTAGCATAATGTCCTCATTTTGTCACAAGTGGCAGGATTTTTTTTCTTTTCTTAGGCTAATAGTTCAATGTATTTATATACCACATTTCTTTATCCTTACATCCATGGCTGGACTTTTGGTTTCCTTCCATATCTTGGCTATTGTGAATAATGTTGCAGTAAACATGGGTGTGTTGATATTATTGAGACAATGCTTTTATTTCATTTGGATATAGATGCAGAAGTGGAGTACTGGATCATATGGTAGTTCTAGTTTTAATTTTTTGAGAAATATCCATACTGTTTTCCATAATGACTTTACCAATTTATATTTTCTCCAGTAATGCATAAGGGTTCCCTTTTTATGTATCCTCACTAACACTTCTTATCTTTACACTGTTCAACAATAATAATAATTTTTCATCATAATAATAGCCATCTAACAGGTGTGAGGTAATATTTCATGGTGTTTATTTGCATTTCTGTGATGATTAGTGATTTTGAGCATCTTTTCATATACCTATATGTTTTCTTCAGAGAAATATCTGTTCATTTCTTTGGCCTGTTTTTCAGTTGTTACTTGTTTTCTTGCTATTAAGTGGTAGGAATCCTTACATATTTTAGATGTAAACTTATGAGATATGCAGCCTGCAAAATTTTTCTCCTTTTTCACAAAATGCCTCTTCATTGTGTTGATTAGTTCCTTTGATGTGCAGCAACTTTTTGGTTTGATGTAATTCCACTTGTCTATTTTTGCTTCTGTTGCCTATGATTTTGGTGTCATATCCATGAAATTATTACCAGGACAAAGGTCAAGAGGTTTTGCTGATGTTTTCTTCTAGAGTTTTCTAGTTTCTGGTGTTACATTTAAGTCTGTAATCCATTTTGAGTGAATTTTTGTATATGGTGTAAAACTAGGGCCCAATTTCATTGTTTTGCAAGTAGATAACCAGTTTTCCCAGTACCATTTGTTGGAAAGACTATCCTTTATCCATTGTGTATTCTTGGCATCCTTGTTGAAGATCTTTTCACCATATATACTTGAGTTTATTTCTGGGTTCTCTGTTCTGTTCCATTGGTATATGCCTGCTTTTATACCAACACCATGTTGGTTTCATCGATGTAGCTATGTAATATATTTTGAAGCCAAAGAGTGTGATGCTTCCAGCTTTTTGAAGCCAAAGAGTGTGATGCTTCCAGCTTTGTCTTTCTTGCTTAAAATTGCTTTGGCTATTCAGAGTCTTTTGTGATACCACATAAATTTTAGGATTGCTTTTTCTATTCTTGTAAAAAATGCCAGTGGGATTTTGAAAGGCAGTGTATTGAATCAGTAGACCATTTGGGTAGTATGGACATTTTAACAATACTAATACCCCCAATCAATTAACACAGGTTGTCTTTCTACTTATTTGCATCTGCTTTAATTTTTTACTCAGTATATCATGGCTTTTAGTATACAAGTTTTAAAGTTTCTTGGTTAAGTTTATTCCTAACAACTTCATTGTTTTTGATGCTGTGTTTTCTTACTTTCCTTTTTCAGATAGTTCATTTTTTGTATATAGAAATATAATGATTTTTGTATGTTGATTTTGCATCCTAGAACTTTGATGAATTCACATATTTCTAACAGAAGTGTGTGTGTGTGTGTGTCTGTGTGTGTCTGTGTGTGTCTGTGTGTGTGTGGAGTCTTTAGGATTTTCTAAATCTAGGATTATGTCACCAGCAATAAAAATTACTTTACTTCTTACTTTCTGATTTGATGCTGTTTAATTCTTGTCCTTGTCTAATGCTATAATCAGGATTCCCAGTACTATGTAGAATAGAAGGGACAAAAGTGGATATTCTTGCCTTATTACAGATCTTAGAGGAAAAGCTTTCAGTTTTTCACCATTGAAAATGTTTACTATGGCCTTTTTATGTAGGGCCTTTACTGTTTTGAGTTACTTCTATACCCAATTTGTTAAGAATTTTTATCATGAAAGGATGTTCCCTCTTGTCAAATGTGTTTTCTATAAATCCTAAGGTGATTGTGTAATTTTTTTTCCTATATTTATAGTAATGTGATATATCACGTTGAATGATTTGCTTATGTTGAACCATCCTTGAGTCCCAGGGATAAATCACATTAGCCATTGTATATGATCCTTTTAGTGTGCTGGTAAATTCAGTTATCTAATTTTCTTGAGGATTTTTGCATCTACATTCATCGGGGATATTGGCCTGTACTTTTCTTGAGATGCCTGATTTTGGTATTAAGGTAACGCTGGCCTCATTAATTGAATTTGGAAGAGTTCCACTGTTTTGTGTTAGTCTCGGCCTGTTGCTAGTGATGCTATCAGCTAAGAATGTTTGGGGGCGCCACCTGAGCCCATACTACATGTGGTGAGCCCCGACAGATGCTTCTCCAAATGGAGTCAGTGTTGTGGCTGGACCTCCCTTGTGGTTCTTATTAAATCATAAGAAGACACCTCAGCAGTAACCATCAGGAGACTGAAAAAACAGTGTTTATTACTCACAGTCCTGGAGAGTACATAGCACACCTGGGGTCACACAGTGATCGTGGGTAGAGGAGACAGCAGGGACCAGGAGTTCTTCCTTTATTGGGGCTGAGGATGGGGTATCTAGAGTTTTATGGGCTCACTCTTTATGGTGAATTCAAAACATAACAGCAGAAATTAAAGTGTAGGAAGGGAAACACAGGGTCATTCAAATGGTCAGTTAGGTCACCAAGACTTTCTAATAATGGAACTTCATGTGTGGAGTGGCCTGGCTGTTAATCTAGTTGTGCAATTGGCAACATGTTTCTTCGAGATGGATGTCTTTGAAATGGATGCCTCAAGAATCAAAAGCTTAATTCTTGAGAGTCTGTACATTTAGACTAAATTTGTATTTACACTGTCTTTATGATAAATGGGTGAAAAAATGTTAATATACTACTGGATTCTTTAATTTCTCTTTTAAATTTGGCTTGTACCAGGACTAAAAACCTCAATTTTATCTTCATGTCAGTGGGGATATTTTTAAATGTCTACATTCTTTTAACTGTTAGAAGACCGAAAAAAATTATATTACAATCAAAAAAAGATAACTGTCAGGTACTTACACTACATTTCATATTCTTCTATTTTTGGAATAGTTTAAGAAGTATTCACATTGCTTCTTCTTTAAATGTATGGTACAATTCACCTATGAAGTCATCTTATCTTAAACTTTTTTGTGGGGAGTTTTTTAAATTACTGACTCAATCTTCTATGAACATAAAACTTACAGCTATTACTATTTTAATCTGATAGCTCAATTTCAATTCCATCCAAAAACTCTATAAACTTTTACTCCTCCACACCCTTAAATTATATATATGTCTGAATTTACTTCTTTCTATGTAGTGTAGCCATTAACCATTTTTTGTGGTTATAGTTATTCTTAATACTTTTGTGTTTTAGCTTTTATAGTAAGGTTAAACAGTATATTTCACCCTTACAGTATTACATTATTCTGTATTGATCTTCTGTTTTTACCTTTACCTGTGAGATTTATACTTTGATATGCTTCCGTGTTGCCCTTTATCCTTTTGTTTCGACTTGAAGATCTCTCTAAGGTGCTAAAGCACATTTCTAGTAGTGATTAACTCCCTCACTTTTTGTTTGCATGGGAAAGTCTTTATCGCTCTTTTATTTATAAAGAACATTTTTTGTCAGGGATAGTATTCTTGGTTGGCAGTGTTTTGCAGGGAGTACTTTGAATGTATCATCCAATACTTTCCTGGTCTTCAAGGTTTCTACTGAAGAATCCATTTACGGTCTCATATAATTTCCCTTGTAAGTGACAATTCACTTTTCTCTTGCTGCTTTCAAAATTCTCTTTGTCTTAATGTCAAAGTTTAGTTTTAACATGTCTCAGTGTAAACCTTTATGTTTAACCTATTTGAGATGTTTTGGGCCTTTAAATCTGGATGTCCATATGCCTTCTGAGATTTTTTTTTTTTTTTTAAATAAACTTAGTGTCTCTTTCTCTCTCTTCTTTCCTTCTGGAACTCCCACAATGCATAAACTGATTTTCTTCATATATTCCATATGTTCTGTAAGCTTTTTCACTATTGAAAAAAATTTTTTTTCTTTTAGTACTTCAGACTGGATAATTTTTAATTACCTATCTTCAAGCTTGCTGATTGTTCTGCTTGATCAAGTCCCCTGTTGATGCTCTCTATTGAATTTTCCATTGAGTCATTATCATTAGATTCTTTAGTTCCATAATTTCATTTGGTTCTTCTTTATGGGTTCTATCTTTTTCTTGAACTTCACATTTCATTCATTTATTGTTTTCCTGGTTTCTTTTCATAGTCTATCCACATTCTCTTACAGCTCTCTGGGCTTTTTAATGATGATTATTTTGAATTCTTTTTCAGGGAGTTTATAGATCTCCATGTCTTTAGGTTTGGTTACTGGAAGTTTTGGGGGTTTTTTTTTTTAACAGTGTCAGCAAATATATTTGTTAACACTACTACCAATTTGGAGTGGAGTTTCATTTTGATCCTTTGGTGGTATCATGTTTTCCTGATTCATGGTTCTTATAGCTTTGCATTATTCTCAGCAAATTTGAAGAGGCAGTAAACTCTTCTAGTCCTTATCAGCAGGGAAAGCTCTTTATTGGTGCCTGCTCTGAGATGGCAGGATCCATGGATTAGCCAGGTAGCAGGGTCTATATGGAGGCCAGACACCTGGGTTTACAGGGAGGCAATCTTGGTGCCAGAGTCTGCAGATGGTTGGGCATGGACCCAGGGTCTGTGGATAAGTCTGATGCTGAAGTGCACAGGTGAGCCTGCTTACTCCACTTGTCTTTTAGTTCATGTTTGCCTGATATAGTTTCCTCATTTTTTGCTATTAAACTATTTGTGTCTTTATATTTAAAGGGGCATTTTTTTTGTCTATGTATATACAAATGTAAGCTTAGTTCATGCTTTTTATCCAGTCTGATAATCTCTGCCTTTTAATTGGTGTGTCTGTATTATTTATACTTAATGTGTTTATTGATTTATTGATATGGTTTATAGTTATTCTACTATTTTATTTTTGTTTCTACCATATATTCTTTGTTCTCCTTTTTTTCTGCTTTCTCTTCGATTAATTATTTTTCTGAGATTCCACTTTATTTCAGTTTTATCTATTAACTATAAAAGTTTGTTTTTATATTTTAGTGGTTTCTACTAGATATATTATACAACTTACTACAGTCTGTCTTCATATGATATTATGCCATTTCACGTAGTATACTCATATTTTTACACTCAGAGACTTCATGCTATTATTGTTAAACATTTACTTACACGTGTTACAAAACCAGCAATATATCATTATCATTGTGCTTAATTTTTCATTTATATTTTAAGAAACTTGAAAAGAAAGAGCTATGTAGTTACCAATGTAGTTAATATTTCCTGTGCTATCCATTTCTTTGTTTATACCTAGATTTCCATCTGGTATCATTTCCCTTCTTCCTGATAGACTAGCTTTAACATTTCTTTTTGTGCAGGTCTGCTAGTGATTAATTCTTTCAGAATTTCTATGTCTAACATCTTTATTTTACCTTCATTTTTGAAAGATATTGTCACTGGATATAGAATGTTAGCTTAAAGATGCTACTCACTTATCTTTTGTACACCCATTGATTCCAATGAAATGTCTGCTTTAATTTTTACCTTTTTTCCCCCACATATGTAGTTCTTTTTTTCAAAGCATTTCTTTAGTAGTGCTTTGTGCAATTTGAGGATGTTGTTCCTTGAGGGTAGTTTCCTTCTTGTCCTTCGGTTCCGTTGAGTGTTCTTCTTGAATGTGTAGGTTTATCATTGTCATTAAATATGGAAAATTTTTGGCTGTTATATGTTCAGTTATTTTTATGTCCCAAACCACTTCAGGGACACTAACACACCTTTATTATGCCACTAGAAGTTGTATCTCAGCTTGATGTTGCTTTTTTCTTTTAGATGATCATTTCTGCAGTTTGTTTTCTCTTGTTTCTATTGCTGTGTCTTTAAATTAACTTTTTTTTCTTTTGTGTCTAATCTGCTATAAATCCCATCAAGTATATTTTCATTTTAGAAATTATAGTCATCTCTAGAAATTTTGTTTGTTTTTAAAATAACTTCTATATCGTAACTTTTTCAATGGGTGGCATACATATATAATAATCATTTTGATGTGTTTGCTCATTTTAACAAGTATGTCAGTTCTAGGTTGATTTCAGTTGGCTGGTTTACTCATTATAGGTCATCTTTTCCTGCTTCTTTACATTTTCGGGTTCTGGGTATTTCTGTATTCCACAAAATACTCTTGATCTTTGTTTTTCTAGTTTGGATTTGCCAATGAGAGAAATTTACAAATAGACACATAGGCAGATTTTAGATTCACCTAGGTGAGTACTTGAGAACCACAGGCTGTCTAATTTCAGACTGAGATTGTTAACTCTCGAATAACATGGGCTTAAACTGCAGGGGTCCACTTCTATGTGGATATTTTCCAGTAGTAAACACTACATTTCTACATGATCCGTGTTTGGTTGAATCACAGATAAGGAGGAACTGCAGAGACAGAGGTTGACTATAAATTACATGCAGATTAACCCCCACATTTTCAAGGATCAGCTATAGTAGGAGTTTCCAAGAGATCTGTCAGAAGAGTTGTCAAACATGTTTTGTAAAGGACTGAATAAATGTTTTAGGCTCCATGGGCCACATACAGTTTCTGTCACATATTCTTTTTTGGTTTGTTTGTTTGTTTTACCAAGCCTTTAAAAGTATAAAAATCTGTTCTTAGTTCATTGGCCAAAACAAAACAAAACAGATAATGAGCCGTATTTGAGTTAACAGACTCCTTGGAATCTCAAGAATTTCTGGATGTACTTTTATCAGTCACTAAAATTCTGACTGAAATCATGGCATCAGTTTTTCTGATCATTGGTGGCAGCTCCTATGAGCCTCCCTAGCTCTTGCTACAGTTGAGTAAGCCCATAATTACTACATGATATTGTTCATACATAGAATACAGAGAAATCTCTACTTTACTTACCAAATTTAGATAGATATACATACTACTGAGACTTCACCTTTATTTCAACTAGTATACAAACTAGTTCACCTACAAATATTATTCCTTGTTCACAGCATCATCTTTTTACATTGTGAGTTTATGATATGGTATTTCTTCTAAGGATAAAGGATATAAGTGTTTATCCTTTGTTAAGTGATAGTGACAGATACCAAGTTATTCTTTTCTTTATTCCACAGGAATTCGGTGACAAAGTAGCAATAAACAACATGTCTTTGAATTTATATAAGGGACAGATCACTATTCTTCTAGGACAGAATGGTGCAGGAAAAAGCACAACCTTGTCTATTCTTACAGGTATGCATTCAGCTCTGTCCAGAGCACAAGTCAGATCCCTTTTAAAACTGTAAACCAATCTGTAATTTGTAGTCTTGAGTATATTGTTATTTCAGTCTTGTAGTTATTATTACAGTTTCAATTATTTAAAACCAAGGTGCTCCAAGTGATATAATAAATTTATTTATTCAGTTAAAAATTTGTATGCCAATTTTTTATAGGATTGATAATACAATGGTGATTTCAAAGTTCTTAACACTTAGTTTTATACTCTGGTAGAGATACCCACAAGAAACTTGAAACATACAACAAACCATAAGTAAGAAGGGAGATGTAGGATGCTATTCAATCAATAGAATGACATCTAACCTGATTTGGGGATGAATAGGGAAGTGACATCAAATGTGAGTCAAACAGGAAGTATAAAGAGCTATGAAGGGAAGGGAAGAAGAATATTACAGGTATTAGCAAAGAATAGGAAACTTAAAGGCATGGCACATCTATATGACTAGACCAAAGAAGGAACTTAAATAATGGTAAAAGATGAAGCCAGATGAGTAATCAAAAAGTCAAATTATAAAAGGTTGGGGAAGCCATGCTGTCAAGTTTAGAATTTATTCTGAGACCAATGACAAGCCACGGAAGAGTATTTTATCAAGGTTTATACTTTAGAAATACTGCATTTACTAGAAAGGAAGAATGGATAAGGAATACTAAGACCACTGGAACAATGAATCCCATGTTGTTGGTGAGGTTAGTGTAAGTCCTAGAGGCTGGAGCTGGGCTAAGCCTAGTGGTTGAGATAAAATAGCCTATCCTTGATACAAAAGTGATACCAAAACTAAGACAGAAGGGGCAGACACTACTCATATTCTCTGCTGTTCTATATATTTGAACTGACTCCCTCTAAATCTCAATTAAAACTCTTCTTAAAAGAATGACTGCCTAGCTAACATCAGAAGGTTATGATTTGAATTATTGTTACCTTCATGATAATATATGCAATATACATATGCTGTACATAAGTTATCCTGGGACCCACTCCATGCTTTATTTTTTTCTTTTTGTGGTGAGAACATTTATTTATTTATTGAAGTATAATTGACTTAAAATACTACTTTAGTTTCAGGTGTACAACATAGTGATTAAATATTTTTATACATTATGAAATGGTCACCATGATAAGTCTACTAACCATCTGTCATCATACAAAGTTATTGCAATATTACTGACCATATTCCTTATGCTGTACATTTCATACCCATGACTTATTTATTTTATAACTGGAAGTTTGCACCTCTTAATCTCCTTCACCTGTTTCACCCATTCTCCCAAACCCCCTCCCCTCTGGAAATCACCAGTTTATTCTCTGTATCTATGACTGTTTCTGTTTTGTTATGTTTGTTTGTTTTGTTTTTTAGATTCCACGTATAAGGGAAGTCAGATGGTATCTGTCTTTCTCTTTATGACTTATTTCCCTTAGGGTGATACCCTCTAGGTCCATCCATGTTGTTACAAATGGCAAGATTTCATCCTTTATGGCTGAGTAATATTCCATTATAGATAGATAGATAGACAAACAGACAGACAGACAGACAGATCGATCAATCTAGACAGACAGACAGATAGATCGATCAATCGATCTCGTATCTTCTTTATCCACTCATCTATCAGTGAATACTAGGTTGCTTCCATTACATCTTAGCTATTGTAAATAATGCTGCAGTGAACACGGAGGTGCATATATCTTTTTCAAATTAGTGGTTGTATTCTCTTTTTTAATTTTTTGAGGAACCTTCTATTTTTTTTGTTTGTTTATACAGTTTAATTCACACATTCATTAACATTAAATATTACTTCATGAATTCTACAAGAGAATAACAATTTCAAAAACCACTAACATATTTGAAAAATTTCAAGCAAATCAACAAATGAAAATATATAGAAACTTGTTCTTATAGCTGCATTATCATTCATAAAAATACTAATTAAGATGAGTAACTCAAGTTAAAATTAAACATATCTCATATTTTACTAAACTGTACATCCCAGATGAAAATGAGATGTGAATTGAATATCAAAGAACAACTTTTTAGAAGTTTGAAAGTTCAAAAAATGTAACTGGAAACTTAGGGTTTTCTTTTTCTTATATCCCTGCACATTTTTGACTAAAAATGAACAACATTTTCACCTGCCATTTTCAAAACACAAACACCAGATGATCATCATTCCCTCCCCGAAATAATACATCCTAATAATATATATTAAATCAGCCTTTACACATAACCACAGACTCATGCTAACACAGCAGGAATATACTTATGAAACATTAAAAGATTGACATATTGGATACAAATTTTCAGAAAGGGGAAAAATTATATTTCTTAAACTTTCAAAAGAAAGGCCAAAATATATATTATTTTAGAATTTATAATCTATAATTTTCACCAATATTGTAGTCATTCTCCAAGTTGGCTAACCTGTTTTTATTTGCCACGATACTTCCCTTTGAAAAAGAAATAAGACAAACTACTTCATTTAAAAGTAAATATGTAATAACATAAGGAAGTATTTAGTGTTATGTTGGAATATAAAATTTGAATGTTTGAAAAGTCACATATTTTAAAAGCATAGTGAAAGTATTTCTTGTAAGCTAAAGGCTTAAGGTTTGTTGAAAAAATAATAGTGTTCTATTTCACTTGGGTGATCCCATTTTGGACTTTTCAGTCACAAAATATGAGGAAGAATTAAAAATCATAATAATTTATCTCTGAATTTAAGCATATATTGTCAGTTGGGAAGGAAAACTATTACTATATTGTTACTGACATTAATTTAGCAAAAGATCTGTCTGAACAGATTTAAGTCATAGGTCTATTTACTTTTTCCCATATACTCAGAAATCATAACAAAATTTTTAGTCAGCGTTTTCATTGGTTCCCCAAAATTTGAACATTTGATGAAAATGTTTAGAATTTCTCAAAACTGTCATGACTCGTCTTACACTTACCAGTGCTATAGTGATGCTGCATCTGATAACAGCTAAAAGCTTTAAGAAATAGTAACAATAATTCTTTTTTATCTCAATTACTAGCAATTTATGGCTTTTTTAGGGCCTCACTTCTTCTTTTGGCCCAGATTCATTTTTCTTTTTTTTTTTTTTTTTAACATTTTTTATTGATTTATAATCATTTTACAATGTTGTGTCAAATTCCAGTGTTCAGCACAATTTTTCAGTTATTCATGGACATATACACACTCATTGTCACATTTTTTTCTCTGTGAGTTATCATAACATTTTGTGTATATTTCCCTGTGCTATACAGTGTAGTCTATTCTACAATTTTGAAATCCCAGTCTATCCCTTCCCACCCTCCACCCCCCTGGTAACCACAAGTCTGTATTCTCTGTCTGTGAGTCTATTTCTGTCCTTTATTTACACTTTGTTTTTGTTTGTTTGTTTGTTTTTGTTTTTGTTTTTTAGATTCCACATATGAGCGATCTCATATGGTATTTTTAATTTTTTGAGAACCTTCACACTGTTTTCCATAGTGGTTATACCAATCATATTCCCACCAACAGTTCATGAGGGTTCCCTTTATTCCACATCCTTGCCAACACTTGTTATTTCTTCTCTTTATTTCTTTTTATAATACGCCATTCTGACTAGTGTGAGGTGCCATGCTTTACATGTTATTTAAGAATACATATTACGCACTTTCCCATCTACATATGCTCATGCCCTTTCTCTCATTGGAAATGTCTGAATCAACTTTCTATCTATTGAAGTCCTATCTATACAGCAAATGCAGCGCAAAAGCAACCATCCAGGGCAAAATGGCAGAGGAGGTAGTGCCAAGTTTCAGTACCGTCACAGACTAAATAGATGAAGGAGGTCAAAAGGTACAAGCTTCCAGTTATAAAATAAACAAGTCATGGGATTGTGATTACAGCATGGTGACTACAGTTAAATTTGAAAGTTGCTAAGAGAGTAAATCTTAAAAGTTCTCATCATAAGAAAAAAATGTAACTATGTATGGTACTGGATATTAACTAGACTTTTTATCTTGATCATTTCATAATATATACAAATCTAAAATCATTATGTTGTATACCTGAAACTAATATAATGTTAGATGGCAAAGACATCTCAATTAAAAATTATATTTTAGATACAATAAATGATTGATAGGGTTTAAATTGCTTTATAGTTTCTTTCTTACATATTGCCAAATGAGGAATCCTGGACTTGTTATTAGTATTTAAATTTCTTGAGAAAAGTTAAATATTCCAGATCTCTATGATTTTCATAGCATCTGCATAGTACCTAATGTGGTTCACAAATATAGTAACTGGCTGATTGCAATGCAAATACACTGAAATATAGCAAATTATTTAAAATTTTATTACCAATATAATCCATACCCATTGTAGAAAATAAATATACACAAGCAAAAAAAGAAAGGAAAAAGAAAATTTAGGTAGATAGGTATAACTTGATATTTTCCTGTAAGTATTCTTCTGCAGGAGACAGTGCTAATTCCTTTGAGTAATTCACAAATAGATTGAATTTGAGATGCTAACTTGCACCATCTTATGTTCTCTCACCAAAGCTCAGCTTTTGTCACGTCTTTGGCTTATTTGTAGGTTGTTACCCTCCTACGAGAGGACAGGCCTATATTGATGGATATGACATCACAAAGAACATAATTAAGATTCGAGAAAGCTTGGGCTTTTGCCCACAGCATGACTTGTTGTTTAATGATTTGACACTATCAGAACACCTTTTTTTCTACTCTGTGGTGAGTCAGATTGTTTTTAATTGTACAGAAAATTTAACTTATTTCTTTTTATATACAGATCTATGAACTTTAACCTATTTAACCAACAGCACAATCAGGATACAGAACAGTTTCATCACCCTCAAACACTCCCTCATGCTATTCCTTTGTAGTCATCCCTCTCCCCAGGTAACACCACTGGTCTGTCCTTTATCACAGCTATTTTGTCTTAAGAATATCACGTAAATGGAATCATATAGTAGGTAATCTTCAGAGATTATCTATTTACACAGAGCATAGTGCCTTTGAGATCCATCTGTGCTGTTCCATGATCACCAGTGGATTTCTTTTAATTGCTAAATAGTATTTCATGTTTGGATGTAACAGTATACCAACTGAAGGACACCTGGGTTGTTTCCAAGCTTGATGAGTATAAATAAATCTGTTCTGAGTTTCATATACAAATATAAGTTTTCATTTCTTTCAGAGTAGGATTACTGGATGATATAAATTATAAGAGTTCAACTTTATTCGAAACTGCCAAACTCTTCCAGAGTGGCTGTACATTTTGCACTCCTATGAGCAATGTATGAGAATTCTAAGTGCTCCACATACTTGCCAGAATTTGGTCTTAATACCTTTTAAAAATTAACCACTCTAATAGATGTGTAGTTCTATCTAATCATGGTTTTAATTTGCATTTCATGCAAGCTAATAATGTTGATCATCTTTCATGTGGTTATTTGCCATTTTTATAGCCTTTTTGGTGACTTATTTGTTCAGACCCTTTGTCCTTTTTTAAAAATATGGGCTGTTTGTTTCCTTATTATTTAATTTTTAAGAACTCTTTATATATTCTAGATATGTCCTTTGTTGGATATGTGCTTTGCAAATATTTTTCCCAAACTGTAGCTTGTCTTTTCTTTTCTTGAAAATGTCTTTTGCAGGGCAAAACTTTTTAAATATTGAAATCCAATTCTTAATGGTCTAGCCGTTTACTATCTTTTCTAGAACTCTGTGCCTAACTCCAGGACATGAACATTTTATTTTGTATTTTCTTCCAAATTTTTGTAGTTCTACATGTTACACTGTGATCCATTTCAAGTTAGTCTTTGTATAAAGATCTACAGTTTAGTTCATTTTTTGCATATGTGTATAACTAATTGTTCTAACACCATTTTTTGAAAGTACTATTCTCTCATCTTTTTGTTTTTTGCACACTTGTCAGAGATTAAATGGTCATATTTCTATGGCTTATTTGTGAACACTATTTTCTCTCTTTTCTGTTCCATTAATCTGTGTGTGTATCACTTTACAAATACCACACTGTCCTAAGTAGTATCACTTTATAGTAGGTCTCAATATAGATAGTGCTGTTCATCCAACTATGTTTCTTTTCCTAAAGCATTTTAGCTATTACAGCCGCTTGGCCCTTCCTGAAATTATTTTGTGTTATCTTTTATATATCTGTGAAAGTTCTGCTGTAGTTTTGATTGGTATTATGTTAAATCTATATATCGTGTTGTTGAAAATTAACATTGCTACTACGTTGAGATTTCAAATACTTGACCACAGTATCTCTCTCCATTGAACTAGGTCTTCAATTTCTTTTATCACCATTTCTAGTTTTGAGTACACAGATCCAATACCTATTTTCCTAGATATGTGTGTATGTGCATGTTTCATTTTATTATATGGAGCTTTACTTTTTTTCACTTCCAGTTGTTGATATATTGTACACAGAAAAATGACTGATATTTGTGTGTTGACCTATTATCCTCTGACCTTGCTAAGCTCACTTATTAGGTTTAGGAGTGTTTTTTGTAGTTTTCTTGGTTTTATACATAGACAATCATGTCATCGGAGAATAGGGAGAATTTCTTTTTTGTGTGCCAGTCTGTATGCCTTTTCTTTCTTTTTCTTACCTTTTTCAATGGTTAGGAACAGTATGCTGTTGAATATGATTATTGAGAATGGGCATTCTTGATTTGTTTTGATCTCAGGAGGAAAGCACTGTCTTTCAGCATTAAGGGTTTTTTGTGTTTTTTTTTTTTTGTATATACCCTTTATCACCTTTAAGGAAGTTGCTTCTATTAGTTTGCTGGGAGTTTTTATTATGAGTGAATATAGTATATGATCAACGGCTCTTCCTGTGTCTATTAATGACTGTGTGGTTTTTCTTCTTCTTTAGACTGTTAATGTGGTAGATTACATTGATTGATTTTCGAATATTGGAACAGCCTTACAGATGGAGAATAATCCTCACTTGGTCATGGTATTTTTTAATTCATCACTCAGTTTGATTTGATAATATTTTGTTCAGAACTAAGTTTGTGAAGGCTATATTAGCCTGTATCCTTTTTGCTTTGCCTTTGTCTGGTTTCGGTATCAGGATAGTACTGGCTTCATAAAATGAGCTGGGAAGTGTTCCTTTCTTTCATATTTTCTGGAAGAAATTGAAATTTATTTTATTTTATTTTATTGATTATTAACTTTATTTCTTCTTAAATGTTAGGTAAAGTAAAACCATCTGCATCTGGAGATTTATTTTTTGATGTTTTATCACTATATTTTCATTTTTATTCAGTTCAAAATATTTTCTATATTTCTTGAGACTTCTGTGACTCACAGATCATTTACAAGTTATTTTCTTTAATGTCAAGTGATGAAAAGTTGTCCTGTTTTCTTTCTGTTATTTTAATTTAATTCTATATTGGTCAGAGATCATACTTGGTGTTACTCTAAATGTTTTTAAATTGCTACGCTTTTATGACTCACAATATGGTCTATCTTGATGACTGTTCTATACACACTTGAGAATGTTTTCTGCTCTTTGATTGGAATTTTCTGTAATTTTCTGTAAACATCAGCTGATTCAGTAACTTAAGGTTGTTGTTTGGTTTTTCTGTTATATTTGTTGATTTCCGTCTAGTGGGTCTGTATTTGAGTGAGGAGTATAGAAATTTCCTACTATAGTCATATATTTTTCTATTCATTTCAGTTGTCATTTTTGTTTTCTCTATTTTAAGTTCTATTGTTAGGTTATGCACATTTAGGATTGTTTACGATCCTGTTACACTAGGATCAAAATGTAATGTCCTTCTTTTATCTCTGGTACTTTTCTTTGCTCTGAAATCAACTCTGTCTGATATTAATATAACCATTCCAGCTTTCTTTTGATTCGTGTTTCCATAGTGTATCTTCTTCATTCGCTCAGTTTAAACCTACCTATATAATTAAATTTTAAGTGAGTTTCTTGTAGACATTGTATATAGCTGAGTCATTTTTTAAATATAATCTGACAGTCTCTTTCAATTGTTGTGTTGAGGCCATTTATTTTTAAGTATTGATATGCTGGATTTCAGTATACCATTTTATTATTTGTTTCCTGTTTGTTCCCACTGCATTTTCCCTCTATTTCCCCTTTCCAGTCTTAATTTGGGTTTTAAACATTTTTAGTACTCCATTTTAATTTATCTATTGTGATTTTTTTTCTATATCTCTTGTATGCATTTTTGGTGGTTGTTCTAGGAACTACAAAATATAGACTAGGCTTTTCACAGTTATTTAGAATCAATATTCTCCAACTGTGTTGAATGTAGAAACTTGACTGCATTAGGTATTTTATCCTCCTCCCTTTAAGCTGTAGTTGTCATATATTACACCAACATATATTGAAAACATTATCAGACAATGTTATATTTTTTGCTTGAAATCCTCTAGCATGTTCAAAGAACCATAAGAGAAAAATACTTTTTATATTTACCATTTCTGCTCCCTAGCCAGAAGACACTCAACCTTCATGATTGTGCCACATCCTAGTGGCAGGAAGACAGAGAGAGAGCAGTAAAAACCAATTGGGTTATGTCTTTTCTGAGCCATGGTTCCACTGAACTGAGAAGATTTCCTCCCCCTCAGAGTTTTGGCTTTTGCAGGATTCCCACTCTTTTCCAGTCTTGCCACCATTCCTGTCCCAAGACTTCCCATGGGGTGGAGCACAAGAGAACAGAGGGGGAAAAATGGGACTGCCCCTCCCACATTTCCTCAGAGCTTTAGGAGTTTTCCCTTTTCCACTCTTCTAGAGGATTTATCCTTAATCTCATTCTGTCTGCACTGCAGTGCTCACTTCCAGGCTTTGGATTGCTTTCAGCTCAGGCTGGAGGATACATAAGGGAAAGATGGTAAACTCAACACTGGTTCAGTGGCACTTCAGATTATGATGTTCTTGGCCTGATCCAGCGGCTGATGTTTACTTTTTATAGTTCTCCAGGTTTAATAATCGAGTTCAGTGGGAGATAAAGGGTTGTGTGTGTTTACTTCATCATATCTGGAAGCTAGAGATAGGTTTCTTGTCTGCCTCTATTCATGATCTTCAGGTATCTTTATAAATTCTGAAAATTCTTTTTTTAGGAACTCTCCTTTAGACATAAAGGGAGGCAATGGGAAGAAGACACTACGTAGCTGATGTCAGAAAAGAGCTGGTATAAAATTCTTTCAGGATACAGTTAAAAGAAACTTCATTTATCTATACAGATGTGTAAGAAAACTTATGACCTGAGGATAAACTGGATGCACCATGTAAATTCTGGCTCCTCTTTCTAGGTAAAAAATATACGTCAGGAGGTGTCTCTTCTGGAAATGGACCATATGCTGTCTACTTTTAACCTGCTAGAAAAGCGTGATACATTTTCAAAGTCACTAACTGGAGGAATGAAGCGCAAACTCTCCATCATTATAGCACTTTTAGGGGGCTCCAAGGTATTAAGAAAGAGAGAATGAGAGAGAGGGTGGGTGGGCAGAGAGAGGGGCACTAAAAATGGATTTCTGCCAGCTGGTCTGGAAAACTCAGCTGACAAAAACCTGAGAGTTCATATGAATCTTAAAGGAACATTGCCAGTAATAATCAGAATGAAATGGCATTATTGGCTCAACTGTTTAATTTAAATTACAGTTTAGGATTTTTTTTCCTAGAGTTTTTACCACTATTTTTAGTCCAGACTCTTTGTATTTGTTTAAATGTGTTCCCCTCAAGTAGTAAATTATCCCACAAGTAGCATATCATCAATTATCAGTGGTTATGGAATTGTTCTTCTGGTTTTTAGGTAGTGATACTTGACGAACCATCATCTGGCATGGACCCAGTCTCAAGGAGGGCCACCTGGGATCTCCTTCAGCAATTTAAACGTGATCGTACCATCTTACTGACCACCCACTACATGGATGAAGCTGATGTCCTGGGTGACCGAATTGCCATCATGGTCGATGGGACCCTGCAGTGCTGTGGCTCTTCAATCTTCCTGAAACAAATATATGGTCTCTCCTCCCTTTGATCATTCTTAGGATATTGGTGCCTTAATAGTCTTCTAACAAGATTTTTAAGTATATTTTGTCTATATATCGAAAACTTCAACGACTCCCTCTGTCCTATTAATTAGGTCACAACTATTCTAGTTGGTTTTTAAGGCCCTTTACAATATGCATATTTTTATAAATATATGCTCACTTTTTCTCCAATACATAGCTTTAGATTCAGGAAATGGTTTTATCAACCTACAAAGGCCATGCCGAATTCTCTTGTTTTGCACCTACTAACAGTTTTCTTTGTCCCTGGAATGTACTTGTACTGTCTAATAGATTTATTTTAGGTGAATAATTGACTGATTGATGAGGAGAGAAAGTAGAGAAAACAATTATTTCTAATCCTCATATCTCATTTGCCAAACTAATATCAAATCCCCAGTGTGATGAGATAATTCTAAAATGTGGCAATTTACAGTGAGGATGTAGTGCAAAATGAATCATATAAGTGAAATAAAAGAGTCTTTGACTTGATAAAGCTTTTTTAGAGGATGAAACTAATACATGAAACAGTGAGCTACTGAGGGCTAAAATTACAGTTATAGGAATCCAAAATCAGAGAGTGTGAATGTAGAGATAACTAAGGATGAATTGCTTCTTCATTCATTTATCCAGTATTTGAATTCATTCAACTCATCTTAATTATTTCCTCCATACTGCTTACTATGGCATCCACTTTATATGGCATATTGAATATTCAAAACAACCACCCCATTTTATAGAATGCAAAACTGTGGCCCAGATATATCAAAAAATTTATCTAAGTCATATTTATTTACCCAGTTAGTTCAAAGTTTATGGTAACCTTATAGGTTTGAGTTTCACAACTGACTTGTAAGGGGCTCTATATCCAAAATTAGATTTATGCCATATGAATTGGGTACCTGAGTTAAGGGTCACATGATTTAAACAACTATGCTTTTGATAAACAAATCATTTATAATAATTTCTAATAGCATCCACCAATTTTACTAATTATTGGTAAGATAATACATAATATGTAACTGGATATTCTAAAGATATAATATTTTGGGATATTCAAGTCCCTTCTTTTAGGTGCTAAACTTTCAATATGCTTAAACTGAACTTCTTATATTTTACTCAAAAGCCTGGGATTTGTGTTCACTTCTTTGAGAGCATACAAAATTCCACATTGGTATCAATATTCAGGTCTCACTAACTACCTTGCCTCTCTGCCAAAGAAGGCATTTTCTATTGCTTGGCATCCTAAAAGGACAGACAGTTGAGAAGCTTATTGTCATGATTCCTGCTAAGCGAAAAATAATTTACATATAATTTTGTAAGTAAACCAAAAGTAGTTTGGGTTCCGATGGCTGGTAAATAATGGATAAGTCATTTCATTCTCTGGATGTCAGTTGCCTCATTTGTAAAATGGAGTAATAGTGTCTTCCCTACCATAAGCCAGGTAAGTAAACCAGATTATCAGCTAAGAGATCTGTGCTTAAAATCTATTATTCTTTTGAAAAAACTTAGTCAGTAATACAAATGCAAATACTGTGACCATTTGAAATGCATATATTTTAAAACAGTGATGTTTTCCTCCAAATCCAGAGAATGATTTCTCTATGTAGGCAAAGCACTAATAAAGTATATAAGTTACCTGATTTCCTTAAGGTCTTTAATCAGAAATCATGTTGTCAGGCTTTCCATACTGTCTAAAATTTAACAACATTCCTTCAACATTTCATATCTCCCTTCTTTGCTTTACTTTTTCTAACACACTCTTTATTCTAACTTACTCCACTTTATTAGTATCTGTCTCCTTTGTCTAGAAAGTAGCTCTTAAGGAGGCAGGAATTTTACCTGCTTTGTTCACTGCTCTGTCCCCAGGGCCTAGATGTATACTTAATACACAATGGACAGCCAATGATAATAAATGAATATTTATCAAGATTTGAGTTTCAAATATAAGTAACCAGATAACAGGGCCCTTTTTTCATACATATACTGTATCTGGTTATATACATTAAGTTATTATCATTCATGAAGAAAATTATTCGAAATTATAGAGGAAGTTGCTATTTATTCAATGTCTTGGTTCTTGGAGCAACATTTGGAAGTTTTAGGTGTGAGACTCCTCAGTTATAACAAAATGTCTACGACATACCATGTCTTCTTCCCTGTGGACCTGGTTACCTGAATCATGGCGAGCCAAATTTGGTCCTACAGGGAAATGAAAAAGTACAAAACTACTTCATCTGGTCTTCTAAATGGTTTCTCTCAGGTGCTGGATATCACATAGTCATGGAGAGGGAACCACATTGTGATGTTGATGAGGTCTCTGCAATGATTCAGTCTCATATTCCGGGTGCCATTTTGGAAAGCTGTTTTGGAACTGAATTGTCATTTATCCTACCCAAAGAGCATGCACACAGGTATAGATTCAGAGATTTCTACGTGAATGTTTTGGGTGCCAGAAACCATTTTGAATTTTCCAAGTTTAGTAAGCTTAGTAAGTAGTATTTTGCTAACAAGCCAGGTCTCCAGTTACAGGTATCATTTGTCAACTAGAGTTGAGGAGTTCACAGCTGAAAATTCCTCTCACTGTACAGAAGATTGCTTCATAAGTTCAAGCTCATTCAAGGCTTATTTTATATTTTTCATTCTGGTTTCTTTTTGAGGTGGAAGGAGTGAGGAGGAAGAATTGCAAACTAATGCCTATAGCTAGCTTCCAAGTATTAATAAGGGATATAACTAACAGTAAGATGTTTGTGGTATAAAAATTTTATGTATGTTGTAGTAAGGTTCAGGGGAATATTAAGATGATGAAAGAAGAAAGTAGCTTAAATGGCAACTCTTGGAGCAAGGGTGACAAAGACATAGAGAAAACAGGGAGTTTGATCTCAGTAGTTAGCCAAATTAATAATACAGAAGAGACACAGGGATGATAATTCTACCTGGGATTCTCATTTTAAGCTAAGAGAAATGGAAGGTAAGGATAATTACTCATCATTAACCTTCGGGGAGTGCGCCATTTTTATCTTCTTGTCTGAAGTTAGTACTACCTAGATGTCCCGTAGGTGCACGGTGGCTGGCGTACACAAGAAGAGAAGAACAATTTGTAGGATATTGCTCTACATGTCTATGTCATATAGACCTTCTGGTAGAACGAAGGACATAACACACAGGAGTCAGGCCGCCAAGACTCCAATAAATGAAGAGATATGAAAGTAATCATATTTTGTATCCTAGAAGAGGAATAAAAGGAAGAGGAATTACTTGATGGAGCTACACTTATTCAGAGAGTAAATCTGAACCTTCTTGAAAAGCAGGAGCATGGATCAGTATTGAGACAGTTGGGGTGAACCTCAGCCCCAGTCATGAGGAAGAGTAAGGGAAATGAAAGAAACTACAATGGGACATTGATTCAGCAGAGGTTTTGTTGGGTACTTCTAACATTGCATTGTATTTTTAACATCTGGAAGTGCAGAGTGTCTCTGAAAGAAACATGTTAGAGAAGCTGCTTAAACTTAGCACAACACCTGCCCTTCCCATATAATATGTATGCAAATGATATTATCAGAAGAAACCATGAATAATTAATATATCATTAATATTAAGTCCAAAACAGGAAATGTAAGAATTTAGAAATGGGTAATATTTTCATTGTGTCTTCCTACTAAATACTTCAGACATGGAAGACAGCTCATGGAAGAATCTCTGAGAAATGAATAACTAGTCACACAGATTAATATCAACACATTAGATGTGGATTTCTGGGCCAGGGACAGTGGATCATACATGGCACAGAAGTAAATTATGAAGTTGGGGAAGAATGTGTTCGCTCAGAATGAAGTTTTCTTTAATAGGATAATTTTAAACCAAGTATTGAAAGAGAGAGAAAAAAACAACCGGAATAAAACGTCCATAGTCCATGTAGCTCACAGAATAGGTCTCTATAGTAGGGAAAAATAAGATGACAACTACTTGTATGAAGAGTTGTCACAGGGAGTGGGTTCAGACTGAACTGGAGGGTAAGAGTAGAACCAATTATCAAAGCTGGCTAAAGTTAGATGGAAGTGAAATTCAGCTAAAATATGAAAGAAATTAGAAGATGAAGTTTTCAGTCCACCGTGTCTGAGGGTAATCATACATATCCTTGATAGATCCTTACTGAGAATGAGAGTGTTTAAGAAGTGAATGGGTTTCTGGAGAAGGTCTTTTGAACCTAAAACTGTTCATTCTTCCTTGGTAGTAATTACAGCACAATTAGCAACACTTCCGTACAACTCACCTAGCTATTTGATGACATCCTCTCTCTCAGTTCTCAGCTTCTGCTTCACTAACTCCATTTTCTGTTGTCTAGTGATTTATACCCGTTACAATTTGAGCACTCTTTTCCATTTGATGTAGGAACCACATGTGAATAAATTAAGTTTTATCAACTAGCTGTAGTTCTTAACACTTATGGAAAATAAATTGATAATTTTTTAGAAGAACAAAAGATTTGTATCAAAGATCAGGTTATAGTAAGGAGAAATTTGGTAAGGTGAATATCTCTTCCTTATTTCCATTTGTTTCACAGTAAGCATTACAGAATAATGACCTCCTAAACATTTTCCCCGTGGCTAACCAGAAATTATTACAGAACAAAACAATACTGAAAACTCATCTAGCAAAAAAATCTAAAAATGTAATTTTTAAATGGGCAAAGGACTTGAATATACATTTCTCCAAAAAAGATGTACTGAATTGCCAATAAGCACATAACTTACTCATTAGGGAAATGCAAATCAAAAACACAAAAGATGACAAATATTAGTAAGGATATGGAGAAACTTGAGAATGTGCATGGCTGTTGGGAATGTAAAATGGTACATCTGCTGTGGGAAACAGTATGACAGTTCGTGAAAAAGTTAAACATAGTAGTACCATGTGATCCAGCAATTCCACTTCTAGGTATATACCAAAAATAATTGAAAGCAGGAACTCCAACAATTATTTGTACACCTATGTTTATAGCAACATTATTCACAAAATCTGAAAGGTGGAAACAATCCAAATGCCCACTGGCAAATGGATGGATAAGCAACATGTTGTGTATCCAAACAATTGAGTATTACTCAGCCTTGAAAAGGAATGAATTTCTGATACATGCTACAATATGGATGAAGGCAGAAAAAAATATGCTAACTGAAATAAGCCAGACACAAAAGGACAAATAATGTATGATTCCAACTCACATAAGGCACATAGAATAGGCAAATCAATAGAGACAGAAAATAAAATGAAATTGAGGAAATGGAGGAAGAGAGAATTATTGAACAGGTAAAGAGTTTTAGTTTGGATTGTCAAATAGTTCTGGAAATGGATGGTGATGATTGTACAGCTTGTGAATGTGCTTAATGCTGCTTGACTTTAAACAAATGAATTTATCACTTAAAACTATGAAATAATAAATGTAATGTTTCATGGATTTCACTACATTAAAAAAATTTAATAATTCAGCTGGGAATAAAAGTAATTATTAAATAGGAAAAAGTAAGTGGTCATATATTTTTTCTTAATTCCATTTAATAGAAAGTAAAATAAATTGAAAAAAATGTATTTAGACTAGTGCTAGTAATTTATTTCCTCTTCCTTCCCTCCTTCTAGGTTTGAAGCTCTGTTTAACGATCTGGAAAAGAAACAAAAAGAGCTGGGTATTGCCAGCTTTGGTGCTTCAATCACTACCATGGAAGAAGTCTTCCTAAAGTGAGTAATAAATAATGACCTAAAAAAAAAAAAACTTCCACCCATGAAGTCCCACATCAGTTAGAGAGCAAACTCCACCCAGTGTGCATTGGAATAAAGTATTCACAGTTACAGATGTTTTCAAATATGTTAATATTTATGCTAATGTATTTCTGTACATTCAGCTAAGAATATGTAAAGATTTTGAGCTTGGGCCTTGCTGCGTGTGTCTTTTGGTGGCAGAAGATTAAAGAGTTAGTCAAGAAAAAAAGAATATCTATGTCATCATAGGAAAGTTTTAGTTGAACTTGGCATCCATACTAGAAATGACTTAAAAGTTTTGACCTAAGCATGTTTCTGTTGGGGAGGAAGAAATTTTCCTCTACCCTTCTAAATTCTTCTGGCGTGTTTAAGAATTAAATTGATATGAGACAGATTAGCAGGAGAAAATCAAAGAAAAGTTTAATAACATGTATACATGAGAGAGACCCAGGAGAACTGAGTAACTCACCAAAATGACTGAAAACCTCACCTTAAATACCATCTTCAGCTAAAGATAAGAGAGGTGTCTTGGGGTAGTGGTATGGGACTTTAGAGGGGAGGAAGGCAATTCACATGGAGAAAAGCAAATGTTCAGTAAGAAATGTTTGTTGGACCTTACAGAGACTATCGGACACAAAGTGTGCTCTGATCTCTAGTCCCTGCCTGAGTTTTCCCACTACACCTACCCTATATTTGTTGCAGGTACCTCTCATGATAGCTCTATTCCTGGAACAGGCCCTTTATCTAAATAATCTTTTAGGCAGCTAAATTGGAGGTAAGAGGAAAGACTTCCTGAGTCTTTGGGGCCTTGATTGTTTTCAGCTGGAAATAATCCACATGCCAAAGAGACATTTTGGGGTGGCAAATTTTGCTCCCCAACATTTCCATAATTTATTTAATTTGTACATGGTCTGTTTCTTGCACTGTGAAGAAGTTCAAAAGGAAAATGCCCAGGGAGTTCAGTCTGTTACTTAGCAAAGTCAGATGGCTACCTTTCAAAGGTTGTACAAAATGTCCTCTTTCCTGATAGTGCAATAACAGAGCTGGGTCTGTTAGCAGATGGAGGGACCCCTAAATTAGGAAGCCCGCCAAAGTGTGAGTTCTTGCCACTGACTGTGAAAGAATTTGCACAGCCAAGGCAGAGGGTGTGAACAGCTGCTTTATTGCTCAGAAGGGGAAAAGGAAGGAAAGTGCTCGAGCAGGGGGAAGGGAAGAAAAGGACTGGAGTGGAAAAGAGGTGCTCAAGAGGAGAACCTTCAGCCAAGAAGGGCAGTAGGGACAGCTCCCCTGTGGGTCGGGCCACGTGGACTTTTTGGGAGGCTTCTGCCATCATGTCCTCCTTCCAGCTGTGATGGAGCCAGTCGGTCCTTGTTTGAGTTTTTCGGTCCTTGTATGAGCTTTTCTGGTTGTTGTCATGGCAGTCGTCAACTGTTATGGTGCTGGTGGGTGTGTCGCTTAGCATACTAATATATTACAGTGAGCATATAATGAAGTTTAAGGTCCATTGGAAGTCAAATCCTCCACCATCTTGGACTGGGTTCTAACCAATTCTTATTTCTTCTCAGCAGCTGCCTTCAGATACTTAGATAAGAGTAACTGGTTTTTATTTGAGGGAGGAGCATGGGTATAATCCTGGGGGCATCAGCCTTGGTAACAAAAAGGAAAGTTGCTTTTAATCAGAATGCCTGCAATCTAGTGGACCCAGCATCCCCCAAAAACCATCTGCAAAGATTTTGTTCAGCCACGAAAGTTTTAAAGGGGAATGAAGGAATAATCTCAGTTACTCACTGAGCTAGGTGATCAGAGTCATTGCCATCCCCCAGTGCCTGCAGGCTTGTCCTAATAACTGCTAGAGCCTGCTCTTCTATGGCTCAGGGAGGCCTGGGAGCCTCCAGCTTTTCTATAAACAAGAGGCAGAGGGGGTGGGGTTGGGAGTCCACAGGGTCCTGCTCCCTTTCAGACTTCATTCTCTCAGACTCAGGAATTTAATATAGTCAGTATCCCAGTGTTGCCTTAGAGTAATTAAGTTCAGAGAAGACTGATACACATAAATTAAGGGCTACTTCATTAATTTATAATAAGGAATAAACTATAATAAGAATGACTTATAATAATTACAGCCTCTTTGCCATTCAACCAGATGTCCTCTTGTCTGTCTCTAGGCAAGCTGCATAGGGAGCAAAATGATAAGGAGTTATTTTATGAGCCCAACTAGAACAAGCTTCATAAGGGCAGAGACCATGTCTGTTTTGTCCACTGACTACACTTGGGGCCTCAAACCATGTCTGCCACCTAGTCAATATTCAGAAATGTTCTTGGATGAATAAATGAATTAATGTTATTTAAACCATTATCTCCACAACAGATGCTCTACCTGCCACTGGGAATTACAGCTTAAACTCTTAGACCATAACACTTAGGTTGTCTCTCCCCGGGGTTATTGTCAATGTTTGCCACAGTCTCCTTTCCTATCTTTTTTTTTTTAGTAGTAAAATATACGTAAATTAAACATCTTGAATATTTTTAAGTATATAGTTCAGTGGTATTAAATACTTCTACGTTGTTGTGCAACAAACCATCGCCAATATTCATCCCCATTCTTTTCATCTTGTAAAACTGAAACTCTATATCCATTAAACAATAACTCCTCATTCCTCCCTACCCCTACCCTGGCAGCCACCATTACACTCTCTTTCTTTATGACTTATACTACTGTAAGTGCCTCATATAGTGAGATCATACAGTATTTGTCTGTCACTGGTTTGGTTCACTTTGCTTAATGTCGTCAAGGGTCCTCCATGTAGCTTATTGCAGAATCTGCTTCCTTTTAAAAATTAAATAATATTCCATTGTATTATATACCACATTTTGCTCATCCATTCATTGGTCAGTGGTTACTTGGGTGGCTTCTACATTTTAGGTATTATGAATAATGTTGCTATGAATGTTGTGTACAAATGACTCTTTGAGACCTTGCTTCCAATTCTTTTTGAAATATATCTAGAAATGGAATTATTGGATCATATGGTAATTCTGTTTTTAATATTTAACGGATGCCATACTGTTTTCTGCAGTGGCGCTAACATTTAACATTCCCACCAGCAGTGCTCAAGGATTCCAGTGGCTTCACATTCTCACTCACACTTGTTATTTTCTGTTTATTTGACAGTAGCCATGTAATGGGTGAAAAGTGTAGTTTTGACTTACATTTTACTAATGATTAGTGATACTGAGCATCTTTTCATGAGCATTGGCCATTCATACATCGTCTTTGGAGAAATGTCTCTTCAAATCCTTTGCCCATTTTTGAATCAGATTGTTTTTTGTTGTTGAGTTTTAGGATTTATCTATATATTCTTGACATTAATTCCTTAACAGACGTATGACTGGCAAATATTTTCTCTTTTTCTGTGGGTTGTGTTTTCACTCTGTTCATATTCTCTTTTGATGCACAAAAGTTTTTAGTTTTCATGAAGTACAATTTGCCTATTTTGTCTTTTGTTACCTGTGCCTTTGGTATCATATCCAAGAAATCATTGCCAAATCCAAACTCGTTAAGCTTTTGTTTTATGTTTATATCACTTGACCATACATGTGGTGGTTTATTTCTGAGCTATTTACTCTATTCCCGTGGTCTATTTGTATTGCTTTATGCTAATACCACACCATTTTGATTACTGTAGCTTTGTAGTAAGTTTTGAAATCAGGAAGTATGAGTCTCCCAGTTTTGTTCTTCTTTTTCAAGAGCGTTTTGGCTCTTCAGCGTTCCTTCAGATGCCATAGAAGCTTAGGATGGGTTTTTCTATTTCTGCAAAAACTGTCAATGGGAATTTGACACGTATTGCATTGAATCTGAGGATTGCTTTGGGTAGTATTGACATTTTAACAATATTAAGTCATCCAACCCATGAACATGGGAGGTATTTCCATGTATCTATGTCTTCTTTAATTTCTTACAGCAACATTTTGTAGTTTCCATTGTACAAGTCTTTCACCTCCTTGGTTAATTCTTAAGTATTTTATTCTTTTTGATGCTGTTGTAAATAGAACTATTTTTATCATTTCCTTTTCATATTGTTCATTATTTATGTATAGAAATGCAACTGATTTTTGTTCACTTTGTATCCTGCTACTTTTCTGAATTCATTTTTTAGCTCTAAAACTTTTTTTTTGTAGGGTCTTTAGGACTTTTCTTTGTTGGAAGATTTGTTTATTACTGATTCAATCTCCTTATTGGTTATAGGTCTATTTAAATTTTTTCTTTGTGATTTAGTCTTGGTAGGTTTTATGTTCCTAAGAATGTGTCCATTTCATCTAAGGTATCCAACTTTTGACATACAGTTGCTCATGGTATTCACATTTAGTCCTTTTATTTCTGTGAAATTGGTGGTGGTGTTCCAACTTTTCCTTCTGATGATAGTAATATGAATCTCTCTTCTTTTTTCTTAGTCTGTCTAGCTGAAGATTTGTCAATTTTGTTGATCTTTTTAAAGAACCAACTTTCAGTTTCATTGATTTTTCTATATTTTTCTACTCTTGATATTGTTTATACCTATTCTAATCTTTATTATTTTGTTCCTTCTGCTAGCTTTTAGTTTGTGCTGCCTTTTCTTGTTTCTTAAGTTGTAAAGTTGGATTGAAGATTTAAGATCTTTCTTCTTTTTTAATATAAATATTTGTAGCTGTAAATTTCCCCCTTAGTATTGCTTTCTCTGTGTTTTTATTTTCATTTATCTCTAAGTATTTTCTAACTTCCCTGTTGACTTTCTCTTTGATCTATTAATTGTATAAAAGTGTATTGTTTAATTTCCACAATTTTGTGACTTTTCCAGTTTTACTTTTGCTACTGATTTTTAACTTCATCTTTTTGTGGTCAGAGAAGATACACTGCATTCTATCTATTCTTTTAAATCTATTGAGACTTACTTTGTGGCCTAACATATGGTCTGTCCTGGAAAAGGTCATAGTGCACTTGAGAAGAATGTGTAAGCTTTTGTTGTTGGGTAGAATGTTCTATCTGTTAGTTCTCATTTGTTTATTGAGTTGTTAACATTCTTTATTTCCTTACTTATCTTCTGTCTGGTTCTATTCATCACTGTGAGTAGGGTATTGAAGTCTCCAACTATTACTGTAGAACCAACTATTTCTCCTTTATATTCTGTCAATTTTTGCTTCATATGTTTTAATGGTTTGTAATTAGATGTTTAAATGTTTATAATTGATACATCTTTTGCTATACTGAAAATTTATTAATATATAATATCCTTCTTTTGCCTCTTGGAATCTTTTTCAATTTGAAATCTATTTTGCCTGATATTAGTATAGCCAACCTTGCTCTCTTTTGGTCGTTATTTGCATGGAATATCTTTTTGTATCCTTTCATTTTCAACCTTTTTGTGTCCTTAGTTCTCTAATGAGTCTCTTGTAGACAGCATTTAGTTGAAGATAATGTGTTATTGTCCATCACTTCCTAAATTTATAACACTCTAGTTTGAATTTATACCAGTTTAACTCAAATAACATACAAAAACTGTTCCTTTATAGCTCTGGCCCACCTCTTTATGTTGTTGATATCACAAAATTACATCTTTACATACTATGTGTCCAAAATCATAAACTAATCATTCCTTTAAGTTCATTAGTGTCCTAAATTATGTAGAGAACAAAATTTGGAGTTACAAACCAAAGTTACAGTAATATTGGCTTTTACACTGTTTTTTTTCCTTTAAGTGAATTAGTCTCTTAAATCATGTTGAAAACAAAAAGTAAATGTACAAGCCATTGTTACAATAATTCTAACTTTTATAACTGTCCATAATTTACCTTTCTTGAAATCTTCATTTCTCCATAAGACTTTGATTTACTCTCTACTGTCTTTTTATTCACCTTTCAAGACTCCCTTGAGCATTTCTTGCAAGGCAATTCTAGGGGTCATGAATTCCCTCAGTTTTTATCTTGGAATGTAGTAATTTTTCCCTCACTTTAAATGACAGTTTTGCTAGACAAAGGATTCTGGGTTGACATCTTTTTCTTTTAGCATTTTGAATGTCTTCTGGCCCTCAAAGTTTCTGATGAGAAATCTCAGAATCTTATTGAGGTTCCCTTGCACGTGATAATTCACTCTTCTCTTGCTTTTAAGACTTTGATGAAAGAGATTGAAAAAGACACAAACTAATGGAATGATATCCTGTGTTCATGGATTTGAAGAATTAAAATTGTTAAAATGCCCACGTTACCTAAAGCCATCTATAAATTCAATGCAATCCCTATCAAATCCAAGTGGCATTTTTCACAAAAATGGAAAAAACAATTCTAAACTCTTTGTGGAGCCACAAAAGTTCTGAATAGCCAAAGCACTCATGAAAAAGAAGAACAAAACCAGAGGCATCACATTTCCTGATTTCAAACCGTATTACAAAGGTACAGTAATCAAAACAGTAAAGTAATGACATAAAAACAGACACATAGACCAATGGAACAAAGTAGAGAGCTCAGAAATAAACCCACACATTTATAGTAAACTGGTATTTAATAAGAGTGCCAAGAACACACAACAAAGGATAGTGTCTTCAATAAATGGTGTTAGGAAAAGTTGATATTTTCATGCAAAGGAAAAAATTACAGCCTTATCTTAAACTATACAGAAAAAAATTAATTCAAAGTAGATAAAAGACTTAAATACAAGACCTGAAACTGTAAAATTCCTGGAAGAAAACAATGGGGAAAACTCATTGACATTGGTTTTGGCAATGATTCTTGGATATGATACCAAAAGCACAGGCAACAAAAGCAAAACTAGACAAATAGGACTGCATCAAACTAAAAAGCTCCTTAACAGCAATGAGAAGCAATCAACTAAATGAAATTAATATAGCTATTATGAGGAATAAGACAGTCTACCAGGGTAGTCTACCAAAACAACAGAAATAAAAGCAAAAATAATCCAAATGGGCCTTAATTAAACTTACAAGCTTTTGCAAAGCAAAGGAAACCATAAGCAAAATAAAAAGACAACCTACAGAATGGGAGAAAATATTTGCAAATGATGCAACTGACAAAGGTTTAATTTACAGAATATATAAATAGCTCATACAACTTAATAACAAAAAACCAAACAACCCAATCCAAAAAAGGACAGAAGACCTAAACAAGCAATTCTCCAGTGAAGACATACAAATGGCCAATAGGCACATAAAAAAAATCCTCCATATCACTAATTATCAGAGAAATGCAAGTCAAAACTACAATGAGGTGTCACCTTCTCACCAGTCAGAATGGAAGGCCATCATTTAAAAATCCACAAATGATAAATGCTGGAGAGAGTGTGGAGAAAAGGGAGCCCTCTTACACTGTTGGTGGGAAGGTAAATTGGTGCAGCCACTATGGAAAACAGTATGGAGATTCCTTAAAAAAGTGAAAATAGACTTACCCTATGATCCAGCAGCCCCACTGCTGGGCATATTTCCAGAGGAAACTCTAATTCAAAGAAATATATACACCCCAACGTTCACAGCAGCACTATTTACAATAGCCAACACATGGGAACAACCTAAATGTCCATCCACAGATGACTGGATAAAGAAGCTGTGGTATATTTATACAATGGAATACTATTCGGCCATAACAAAGAATAAAATAATGTCATTTGCAGCAACATGGATGGACCTGGAGATTGTCATTCTAAGTGAAGTAAGCCAGAAAGAGAAAGAAAAATACCACATGATATCACTTATATGTGGCATCTAAAAAAAAGAAAAAAGAAGACACAAATGAATTTAATTATAAAACAGAAACAGACTCACAGACATAGAAAACAGATTTATGGTTACTAGGGGCAAAGGGATTGGAAGGGATAAATTGGAAGTTCGAGATTTGCAAATATTAATTAACAATATATAAAATAGATAAGCAACAAGTTCCTTCTGTATAGCATAGGGAACTATATTCAGTATCTTGTAGTAATCTATAAAGAAAAAATATAAAAATGAATATATGTATGTATATCTATAACTGCAGCATTATGCTGTACACCAGAAATTGACACACTGTAAACTGACTATACTTCGATTTTTTAAAAATCTGAAAAAAACATGTTTTATACCTTAAACATTTAAATGTTTTATTTATCAGTCATACTTAAATAAATAAAACTGGAAAATAAAAAGAAGATAAATGGCAAGATGTCAGATATAAACCCAAATGTACCAGTAACTATACTGCATGAAAATGGACTAAAAAACTTATTTTGCCACTTGTAAGAGAGTATGTGTGCATTTGTGCCTGTTTATACTTATGTGTAGAAAAATATCTCCTCAAAGTTATCTCTAGGTATTAGGAATACTTTTCTTTTTAATTATTTATATTCTAATATCTTCCTAATGGAAATATATTATCAATAAATAAAATATGAAGAAGAAAAACTTAAGAAAGATATTACATGATTATATTTTAAGCACAATAGTCCTCTAACCTTTTAGTATCAAACAAAAGACATGCTTCAGGGATATTGTAAGCAGGTTTTTAATAGTATTTAATACATGGTTTTTAAAGGGTAGATGTTATTGATCTGCTTGTAAATGTCATAGTTCAGAATTTATTACATTGAATTCCATAAAAATGCTAACAGGGAGGCATTAAAAAGATTTTGATAGTTCTGTGGCTTAGAAAAGTTACACTTTTTGCATCACATATTTTCTGTCAAATGTTTTACCACTTTGACTAGTGCAGTTCATCTTTCCTACCGCCTAATGTACTGTGATATATTTTTCTTCTATTATTCTACTTAGGATTTTCTCCCTAGATTATAATTACATATATATACGTATGTATCCACACCAAAAGACCCAACCTCAGGCACAGGCACTAGTGGGAAATGTGAGGACTTAAAAATCTTACTATCCAACGTCCCTATCATTTCATGACATAAAGAACATTTACTCCCCAAAGGAAAGTTATTATCTTTGATTAAAGGTAAGTCTTTTCATTTGAATGAGTTCAGTTTAGTAGAATATACAATATATTATAACCGTTTTTCTCATGTTACTTCAGAATGGTAGGAACTTTGCCACAGATTGGCAGTTCCTCTGACTGGGTTATTGAGAGCCATGTTATCATGCTGCCTCCATACAATACACCTGACAATCAGTGGGAAAGATCAAAGAGCCTTCCAAATTGGGAAGCTTGTTTGACATTTCCAAAATAAAATTAACTGAGGCTATAGACAAAATAAAATGTTTTGTGCTTTTTTTGTGTATGTGTGTGTATGTAGGGTCAATAAGCTGGCAGATTCACAAATGGATATTCGGCCTACCACTCTTCTGAAGAGCAAAAAAAGAAGACAAGACATGAAGGAGAATATAAGTGTGCCCAGAAGTTACGAGAGACCAGTTTTTTCCAGATTGAATGAAATTGCTAACATTAAATTTAATAGTGGGGTGAGCATGCTCCCTAAGAATGTAAACCTAGTATGTCTGGCTTGGGTATAAGATGTACACATTCTTAACTATCTGAACTTAAAAGATGTTTGGAGTTTGTCCATAGAAGAGCCAGGCAGATATGGAACAGTCTGTACTACAACCTCATTAATTCCCTGACGCAGGGGAAATAGGTTCTACATAAAGATCACAGCTATGCTACCCTCATCTTTGTTATTTCTCAGAATCACTTTGAAAAGTTCTCCTTTATTTTCTAATAAATTTTCCCTTTGTTCATTTCTAAGACAAGATCCTAGAGTTACAATTGTTAGAAGACTGGGAGCATTTTATCATTATGAACCATAGTTAGTATACTAAAATCTAGCAAAAGATAATAGTTATATACAAGTTTTATGGGGATATTTCCCTTAAAATGGAGAAATGGAAATATTAAAGTTTAATACTAAATTATTAACATTGTCAACTGAAAAAAATGCACAATCTAAAAGTTGAGAGGTATGTTTTATTTGGCGGACTTTCTGAGAACTCCAGCTTGGTAGGTAGCCACTCAGATTGCTCCAAAGAGATAAGGGATGAGCCAGGATATACAGCAATTTTTGCAGCAAAGACCAGGTAGTTGGAACATCAAAAAATTACTGTTACAAAAAAGTAGACATCTCAGGGAGGAGGGTATAGCTCAAGTGGTAGAGCACATGCTTAGCATGCACGAGGTCCTCAGTTCCATCCCCAGTACCTCCTCTAAAAATAAAGAAACAAATAAAGCTAATTACCCCTCCTCCCTCCAAAAAATAAGAAAAGAAAACTAGGTATCTCAAGTTAATGAACTTAGCTCTTTTTATGTATGGGACGGTACAAAAGTCTGGGCTCATTGAAATCATTTGTTTGATATGCACTTTAGCTACCTAGGGCTAGTGTCCTGTTCTTTCCCATCCTATAAGTAAGTTCTTTCAGGGTGCACCACTGTGGGTGACTGCAGAGGCGGGGCCGCCTGCTTGTCTCCACCCTGAGTTCCCTCCAGTCACTGGCGGCCGAGGAGGTGGTAGTGGCTGATGACTTGGTGGCTGCAGCATTCCTTTGTTTACTGATATGGCAGGCAATATTTTTCTTTCACAATATTAACTCAATAATTAAATTTATTTCTTTTGAAATAAATGTAATTTTATTTTTCTAATCAGAAATACTGCAAGTATATTAATGAATAAAATTACCTCAATAATACTTTAAATGTAGTTAGGTAAGAAAACAAATCTTAATCTTTTCTCTTGATGTCTTACACAAGTTAAATTTTTTACACTGTCTTGTTTTCTTGGGTTAAATTCAAGGACATATATGTATAAGATGTGTATATCTTCTGCTATAAAAAGTTGAAGCATTGGTTTTCAATATGAATATCCTCCTTCACCAACAACTCTAATGCTATGTTCCTCTCCTCATTTTAGTTTCCACTTTACCGCCAGCAATTTCATTCCATGTTTGTAAAGAGAGCACTATTTAGTTGGCGCAACTGGAAGTTGTCATTGTTACAGACAGCAGTAATTTTGTTAGTCACTACTTACCTCCTCACAACTTTAAACTTAAATTATGAGCCACCTGCCAGAGAAATGGACTTGAGTCAATATGGTCGAACAATTGTGCCTTACTCAGTTTCTGGGAATTCTGATGTGGCTCTGAAAATCATAAAGAACCTTAAGATTTTTCTCAAGCTTAAGAATCAAGAACTTCGGGAAGTACAAGGTAAGATCCATAGGAAAAAAGAGACTGCTGCTAATATGAAGATCTATGTGTATCACTTGCAAAGAAGGAACTTAACTATGCTATTTAGCTACCCGTTTCTTTCTTTTCCTACTAATTTCCAGTATCTTAGAGGCAGTTAAATCAGAGGCAAAAAATGTACACTTCAAGACACCTGGCCACAAAAGTTAATAATTAATGGAAGCATTTTGGCTGTAGGTGTCCTTCAGCTAATTGCATCACCTTTCAGAGGACAGGTAGAGAGCCAAAATACTATATTGTTGTGAAATTTAGCATAGATTTTTATTCTGACCAGAATACAAAAATGGTTTTCTAAGCTCTCACAGGGTAGAAGGTTGTTTCCAAGATCTGAAGGTTGCCCTTCAGTCTACTGCATTGGCCATTCTGAAAACAGGTGGCTGAAGACCTAATAGATTGACTCCTCACAACTACTTTTTTGAAGGTAGTATAAGTAGCTGTACTCATTTGTTCAATGTTTACCTTTGGTAAAAACCGTACTAAAAACTTTCTCTGCATTACCTTTCTTCATGCTAAAAACAACCCTTCTGTGTAGCTTATTTTTAATCTATTGCTATGTAACAAATTATGCCAAAACCTAACGGATGGAGATTTTGAATTCTTGGTATGGTAGAATGAACTCACTGCCCCCAGAATGCAACAGAAATATTTGGAAAACAATTTTTTTGAATCAACCAATTTAGAATACTAGAAATTAAGCAAAAGCACAGAACAAACTAAAAGTGTCTATTCAAAAAAGAAAAAAAAAACCCTACTGAAGTACTTCTATTAAAAAATAAGGTCTGTGGCATTTTGATTTAGAATTACTCCTGTCACTCACCCTCCCCTCAGTGGTATGGTATCCATGAAAGCCAGGAGCCTCACAGTTGATGGAAAGAACTAATCTCTTCAGAGCTCTGTTAAAAGCTCATCCCTAGGGCACTGCCAATACTTAGACTGAAATAGCAGCTCCCTGAAAAACTCCATTCCCAGGGCATTGTTGCTATTGGATTTAAACCAGGGCTCAACTCTTTGGAAAAAGCCCTGTCCCCAGGGGATTATTAAAAATAGCAGCGATCTGCTGGTAACATCTCCACAGTTGGCTAAGGCTGTGATTTCAGTTGGGCCAAATGAGAGCTTCGCCAGAAAGTCATCTTAAAGGACTACCAGGAGAGCTGGACAACCACCGTGAACTTTGAAAAGTTCTGACATTTTACGGATCTAGAAAGCTCAAAATGGTGGTGTGCATGGCCAGAAATGACCTAGGAAAGGAGAAGGCACCGGTCACTGACTTCTAGTTGATGTTGAGGCCCTATACAAGCAAGATATGAAAGTTGAGGCTTACTTGTAAACTGTCTGAAATTTGAAGCTGTTCCCTCATGCACAGATCCCCATGGCAAAGCATAGAAGACTTACTGACTCTAGACATTTAAAGGAATCTTTTAGCTGCGTACTAAATTATACTGATTCAGGACAGACTCCCCAGGAGTCAGGCTTAAAAATAAAAAAGTCAGGGTGTTTTTAAGTCCATCAGAGAAATATGTGGCTGCACACTGTAGAAAATACAGAATCTACACAATTAGTCCAGTAAGTCATTAACAAAATGAGCAGCAACAATAAAAAAAAAAAACAACAGTAAAAACCAACAAAGGGTACGGAGAGGAGTTCAGATACCAGAGTTGTTACACTATCTTGTATGTCCATTTTCAACAACAGAAAGAGAAGAGAAAGAGGTCTGAACTGTGTACCTCCAAAATTAATATGCTGAAGTACGAGGCCACAGTTTCTTAGAATGTGACTGTATTTGGATATTAGACCTTTAAAGAAGTAATTAACTTAAAATGAGATGATTAGAGTGGATCTTCATCCAACATGATTGGCGTCCTCGTAACAGGATGAAAGTAGTGCACATATGTATACACATAGGAAGACCATTTGATGACACAGGAGCAAGCGAGCCATTTATCAGCCCAGGAGAGAGGCCTCAGAAGAAACCAACCCTGCCAAAACCTTGATCTTGGACTTCTAGCCTCCAGAAATGTGAGAAAATAAATTTCTGGTGTTTAAGTCACCCAGCCTGTGGTACTTTGTTTTGACAGTCCCAGAAAACTAATAAAGAAAGAAACAGAAGAGTATGACCCATAGTCAGGGAGAAAGAAAGCCAGTAGAACTGTACTTGGGGGAGGCCAGATGTTGAACTTACTTAGGAGACAAAGACTATAAATCAGCTGTTACAAATATTTTCAAAGTATTAAAGGAAATATGTTTAAAGAATAAAGGAAAGTATGACAACTTCATCTCTCCAAGAAGAGAAATTAATAAATACAAATTAAAATATGAAATGGAAATTCTGTGGTTGAAAAGTATAACTGAAATTAAAATTTCACCAGACAGGCTCAGTGATGGATCTGAATTGGCAGAATAATGGATTAGCTAAGTTGAAGGTAGGTCGATAGAGATTATCCAGTTGGTGAAACAAAAAGAAGAAAAGTGGGGGGAAAAACAGTTTCTGAGATATGTGGAACAACATCAAGCATACCAACGTATGCATAAAAGGAGTACCAGAAAGCAAAGAGAGTGATAAAGGGGCAGAAAAAATATTTGAAGAAATAATGCCAGAAAAATTCCCAAAATTTATGGAAAACATTCATCTTCACCTCCAAGAAGCTCAATGAATTCTAAGTATGATAAACTCAAAAATATTCACACCTAGACAACAATATAAGTGAGCTGGTGAAAGTCAAATAAAAAGAGAAAATCTTGAAAGCAGAAGTGGAAAATGACTTCTTACATCAGGGATTTTCAATAATATGAACAGCTGACTTGTCAGAAGGAGGCTTGTCAGAACAGTGGAATGACGTCGGTGCTAAAAGAAAAAAATGGGCAACCAAAAATACATATCCTTCAAATTTCACCTTCAAAAATGAAAAAGCAATAAGAACATTCCCAGATAAATAAAAACAGACAATTCACCAGTAGACATTCCCTTTAAGAAATAACTGAAAATATTTCTTCAGACTGAAATAAAAAGACACTAGACTAACTCTGATCTATACAAAGAAATAAGAACACAAAGATAAATATATATGTAAATATAAAAAACAGTATAAATATACACTAACTTTTCTTATATCTGATTTAAAAGACAATGCATAAAATAATTACAAAACTGTGTTAATGGGTGTAAAATGCTTACAGGTGTAATGTATACTATGATATCAGCACAGAGGAGGGAGGAGGGAAGGGAGCTATGTTGGAGCAACACTTCTACACACTATTGGAAGTAAGCTGGTATTCATCTGAACTAGATTGTTTTAAGTTAGGATTCATATTGTAATTCCCCAGAGCAATCACTGAGAAAATAACTTTTAAAAATAGTAAAACAGCAACAACAAAGGAACTTAACTGGTCCACTATAAAAAAAATATATATATATATATATATTTAACACAAAAAGGCAGCAGTAGGGAAACAGGAACAAAAAGATAAGACATAACAGAAAACAAAAAGCAAAACGTCAGCTATAAATTGTAGCATATCAGTAATTATATCAAGTATGAATGGAGGTGAGTGGGAAATAGCTCAGTGGTAGAGCACGTGCCTAGCACACCGAGGTCCTAGGTTCAATCCTCCATAATTCCATTAAAAAAATAATAAATTAATAAATAAATCTTAAAAAGAAAAGTAAGAATGGAGTAAACAATCAAATCAAAAGGCAAAGGTTTTTCAGATAAGAATTTTTAAAACCTAACTTAGATGAAATGGTTCCTAACCCAGAAGGGCAGGAAGGGAGGGAGGGGACGCAGATTACCAAAACTTCAAAAGCATCAAAAAGAATAAAATACCTAGTAATAAATTTAAGAAAAGAAGCACAAGACTTGTACACTGAAAATTTAAAATATTACTCAGGAAAATTAAAGTTCTAGATACATAAAGAGATACTCTGTGTCACAGATTGGAATAATGAATATTATTAGAGTAGCAAATTTTCCCAAACTGATCTATAGATTCAATGCAATCTATCAAAATTCCAGCAGACTTTTTTTGCAGAAATGGACAAGGCCGTCATACAATGTTCACGGAAATGCAAATGACCTAGAAGAACTAAGACAATTTTGAGGAAAAAAAAAAGTATGTTTTAGACAAGAATAGAGCAAGAAACGCATAGTAATTTACTGTTTTTTCAAGTTTCAAGTAGACTATATGATGAGAGTATTGTAGACATTATTGATGGAGTAGAATTATTAAGGAGAAATTAAGCTTTGAGGTAGCCATTATGGGAATTGGAAAGAGAAGAGATGACAGGAAGAGATATTTTCGTCTTTTCTCTCCAACATAAGTAGTAGGTGATTTACTACATGTTGACTCAGTGGCCAATCTCTTTATTCTAGGTAATGTAATGAATTACATATTGGAAAATAAAGAGTGCCGTGACTTCTCCATTATTGCATTTTCCATTGAGGTTGAGAAAAACAAAACAGTATTTACTCTTTTGTTCAATAATGAGGCATACCATTCAGCTGCAACATCTCTGGCGGTGTTAGACAACAGTCTTTTTATGTCACTTTCTGGCCCCAGTGCTTCCATTAAAGTCTCCAACAAGCCTCAACCTCTCCCGCTTTATCGTCCTAACACAGTGTATGTATGATTTTGCTTTTACTGGAATTGAGCCTTAGTATATACCCCTGTGATCTGGCCATATTTATTTGAAAATAGCTACTGACATCAGCATTTTCTACGTTTATTTCATTATTTATTTTATCTTTTATTTCATCTTCTTTAGGCCTACAAGTGGATTACAAATAGTACTATGTTTGGCTTTTGGCATGGCTGTTATGGCCGGTAGCTTTTGCCTTCAGACAGTGACTGAGAGAACCACTAAGGCAAAGCACATCCAGTTTGTGAGTGGAGTCTATTTACTTACTTACTGGCTCTCTGCATTGCTGTGGGATCTCATCTACTTCTTTGTTACCTGCTGCTTACTACTGGTGAGTGTTAGCTGAAACTGCATGAAGGCTTATTCTCCTGTGTCACCCACAGGAAATTCCTATTCAACTAACTGTATCCTAAAGTAAAGCTTGTAAAGAAATTTGAAACTACTCTGGCTTATTATGCCAGAGAATATATTGTGAAAACCTCATTATGGAAATGTATTCCTTCATGTTCTTTCTTTTGGAGAAAATATTCTACTTTGAAAAGTCTCTCTTGAATTGGTTCCCCGTGTAATTGCTCAGCATTATGCCCAGGCCCAAAACCTCCTCTAAAGGAATAAGGGCCATTACTTGTTACTGCGCCCTCACTAACCATATAGATAAGCCACTGCCACTAATTCCCAATGCTGAGCTCTCCGGTAAAACTGGACTGTAGCACGCAATTTAGGATCAAGACTTAAGCGATGCTTCCTGTTACTATTCTCTGCCCCGAATTCACAGCCCAAATCCAAGATGGCTAGGTCTGCAAAGCAGAACTAACCTGGACTCAGACACCCAATTTCAGATAAAGAGGAAATGGAATAAAGAGCAAGCATGTAAGGGTGGTATAGCGTCTTTTAATGTAATGATCTGGCCCTTAGTGAACTTGGCAGCTTCTTTTATTTTGTGTGCATGCTGCAGAGTTAGGCAGGTGTGAAACTGTATAGTTACTAAAGGGGGAAACACATGAGCAAAGGAGGTAAGGTTTCTTTGTGTACAGGAGGTACCGGGGGCTTACATATGAATAGGACAATGTCTCAGGCCTCACATAGTTCACTGTTTAGCAATGGACACAGAAATGAAAATAGATCCTTATAAAATAGGTGCTAATTTCTACTATAAAGAATGAACTACCAGTTCCCAATTCAAACCATACCATGGAATGGTAAAATGGTTGTTAAAGGAAAAAGGAGAAACTTTTGGCAGTTTGGCTTCTACAGCCATAGGAAAACTGGTGATTATTGTACAGGAGCCTAGGACTGGTTCTGAAGGAAAGGCTGGATCCCACCAGCTACAAGAACTGCTCAGCAGGGACCAGAGGCTGGATCAGTTGGGGCAGGCATGGTGGTGGTGGGCATACTCGTTGTATACAGACGCCCCAACGTCAAGAGAACAGAGCAGCTCTTCCTTCACCTTGCCACAGTGCATGACTCTGGCTGGTGTTCTCAGTACCCGTCCCTTCTGCTCCCAGCTCACCAACCAACCAGCATAACAAGGGAAGAACTCCATCCTTTGTGAGGGCCACAGTTCTCATCTTTTGCCACAGAAACTGGGAGCAATGATCTACGCATGATCTCTTTACTATCTGCCCTCTATGTAATGCAGTATTGGAATCACTCAGAAAACCCCTGAATCTTTTCATCTCCATGCCAAGGATCCATTCTTTCTCTGCTTCTTTAAACTTGGCTGGCACACCCAACTATCATTCCCAATTAATAGAATTATAAATAAGACCACCCAATGTTAATACTTATACCAGTATTGCCATTATGGCTCATGAGAAGAGTGACTTGTCATGTGTTTTCTTATGTTATGTCATTCCAAAACACAACTATATGAAGTGACTTTAATTCATCATATTTACAGGCAAGAAAATTAAGACTCATAGGTAAGTTACCTACCCAACTTCACCCAGCTGCTACGATTTCAGAACCCTGATTGGGGTTTCTCCAAAGCGCATTGTCACTTACACACTCAAAGTCATCCAGGATAAGATACTTTAAACTTATTACTGCTCTCATATTTGCAGTTCCTTCTATCTTAGCATGTAACTCTACTTTGTTACCTGTTTCTGTATCATTTTGGTTTGGTACCTCTCTATCTCTGTCTCTCTCATCCACCCAAAATTCCCTGTCATAGCTCTCAGATTGGAGTTCTCCATGGGTTCTTAGCTTTGATTGTTTATCTGACTTCGCTATCCGCTTGTTGTTTTAAATGAGACACTCCCCCATCCTGCTCTGGTTCTATGAAATACCACCACTGGACTTGTTCTTGGACACAAGAGGAGGCAATTTTCTATCATTTAACAATATTAAGTATATATTGTATTCTTTACTCTATTCCATTGATGTGTCTGTAATGTGCCACTCCCAATCTGTTTTCATTATGGTAGTTTTATAATATATTTAATTATTTTTTATGGATTGACCTTCCTCCTCTCTTCTATTAATCTTCTTCTACAGAATTTCCTGGCTATCTTGACATGTTTTGTTTGTTTACATGTAATCTTTAGAATCAGCTTATCTAATTTCAAAAAAAAAACTACTGTTGCTATTTTTATTTAGAGTTATTTGGGGAGAATTTACATTTTGATCATGTTGAGTCAGACCCTTCCTAAATATAAGGTATATATGTCTTCATCTATCCAAGTAGAAATTTAAATTTTATTTGAAATAGATTCTAATTTAAGACAATCCTAAGCATTATAAGATTTGGAACAAAGCTGCTCCTAGGTTACCTGCAGTTTCTTCTGACATTATTTATTCTTTTTATTTCCTACTCTTAGTTGGAATGGGGGGGAATCAACTATAATTACAGCTGGTGAATTCTTTCACTTAAGATTGCTGATTCTCTTCATATGCCTGCCTTAAACACTACCTCTTCCAGGAGTATCACAGGGTTGTAATGGGGCTATTCTTAGTTACCTCTTCCTTTCATTTATTAGTGGCCCTGCTAAATAATCTTGTAATTTCTTAAAAGGGGCAAACTTGCTGTCTTTGTCTAGTTACCAACTATTACCATATCGATTATTGGAAAATGCTTTTCATAGTTCTAGAGGTTACCTTCTTCCTCATCTAGCCCATTCTAAATTTATGCTTCCCTGTCTGATTCTCAAATGGAATAATAAATAATTGAACAAGGAGGCCCCTGAGTTGCTGAGATAGATATAAAGGGAGTGGGGGTGAGAGCAGACCCAGTGGCAGTCTAGACGTGAGCAGTGATGCAAGGGAGCTTATGTAACACTACAGCAGCCACAGAGAAAATCTTTAGAGAAATAGTTTAATTACTTTGACTTTAATCATGGAGGGGGATTTTAAAATAAAAAGTAATGTTGTTCTAAACAGATTAAAAAAAAAAAAAACGAAAAGGGAAGTATAGTCATTCTGTTCACGAAAGTCCTGTATTGAGGAAGAGGTAGCTGACTTCAGGCTCATTTGTAATGGGCAAAATGATTTAAGTAATGAAGAGCGCTGTGCTCCAGGGAAGGCAGTGCTCGCTGTTCTCTGAGTGTTCTGGCTTGACTTCTTGTTACTCCGTGTCCTTCATCTCGCTCCTCTGCACTCTGTGTCCCAGGGAGTGTTCGTGTACTGCGGAGTGGATGCTCTTGTTGCAGATTACCACTTTCTGGACACCATGATGATCTTCATGCTGTACGGCTGGTCTGTCGTTCCTCTCATGTATCTCGGAAGCCTCCTGTTTTCTAGCAGTGCTGCTGCCTACATCAAGCTCACCCTCTTTAACTACTTTTCAACTGCTTTTAGTATTGTCATTCACATCATAATTAAATACTATGGTAAGGACTTCACACAATTTTTCCTTTTTTCCAGGAAATACATTAAATAAATGGGGATGAAAAAGCTTGAGGATAAAATTATTAATTGTTAAGCACCTACTTTCTGGGAATCTGAAGCCTGTGATTTTTGGAAATCAGCAAGTATTGAGTGGATACGTAAGACAGAGAGGTTTAGGGAGAGAGGGAAGGAAAGAGGAAATGGGGAAAAGAAAGGAAGAAAGTGAGAAGGAAGCTAAACCCTCTGAAGGAGCTGGACTCAGTATATCATCCTAGCCTCATGAAAGAAAAAGTTAGAGTAAGAGATTACGACACAAGTGCACCAACATTTATGTCCTATTAAAGATCCCCCTGCCTCGCCCTTGAGACTTGGTCCTTCAGTTTTAAAGTTTTAACAGCACGTTGGAGCAAAGTGGGGAGACTGGGGAGCGGAAGGTGCTATGGTATGACTCCTGCCTAATTTAATGAAGCATATACTCGTGCCTCCTAGTGTTTTTAAGAAGGAAACAGTTAAATATACAACAGATGTAGCCCTCATTAAACCAGTTTCTCTTCCTTTCAGGTCTGGTTTCAGAAGAATTTCATGAGTAGGTTATCCCTGTCTTCCTTTTCTGATTATGAAATTTAAAGAAATGCTGACTCTGCTGGTGATGCCACAAATGAGATTTGTTCATAGAACATTCCCTTCTTGAATTTATCTATAAGCATGAATCTTGAACTGCATTAATCAACTCAGCCCTCCCTGATGTGGCAGAACCCAATCAAAAGAGGCTTCCAGACTCATTCCCTGACTTTAGACCTTGGCCTCACACAAAATGAAACATAGCTTTTTCGTTCTTGTTGCATACCTATCCAAGGAGTTTGCCATGTGAGTAAAACTTGAGCCCCTGCATAGAAGGCTAAAAAAGCCAAGTATTCATGCATTCATGTTCATTCCCTGAATTAATGGCATGGCAATCACTTTTATACTATCTATGGATTCCATTGGTGGTCTGCACTATTAATTGATCGGTCACCCATTCTATCTCACGTGTATTTCCTTACTAACTTTTTCTCTGCTAGTAACTTTTGGACTCTGGCACCAATATCCACTTATTTCCCATGACTCCAGGTAGAACTGAAGATCATTTGTCATAGCAGGTTTTCTATCATCCCTCCCTCACTGAATCCTCCTCCCTATAGGCAGACAGTCTGTAAAGATCTCAGATTCTCCTAACAGAAGGTAAGGGAGGACTAGTAATTTTAATCTTCTGTATTGTATTCATTTCTGAGACTTTACTGCCTGGCCTTCGTGTATTGTCCTAATCCAGAGGAAAGAGCTCTGGGGCACATCAGGGTAGCAAACCTTGATTTCACTTTATCTACAACCCAGATAATAGGAGTTTTCTGAATTCCAGTTTCTGATAATGAAGATTTTTCTCCTGGAGTGTAGTTTTAGGAACTTCTAAACTTGTTAGTTTTCTTCTTGGGTTATAATGTAATTTGCCTGCAAGAGATAGTTTAGAAACGTAATTCCCTTTCTGTGGTTGAAAAAAATCTGATTAACATTCCGTCCCTGTTACTTATTGTGGTAACAGTTCCCACCTTGTATCTAATAGTTAAATTGTGCCACCTGGTCCACATTCTAGGATCCCGTTATTCCCATAGGTGTCAGGGAACTGAATTCCATTGCAACATACTCTACCATCATCTTCACCCTACAGAAGACAGTGAACATAGAGCTCTTCAAGAATGCATTTCTTATTTTTACTTCTTTATTCAAGTATAAGTTGCATTAAGAAAAGTACAGAGACCATAAATGTACAGCTTGGTAAATTTTCATGAAGTGAACATGCTAGTGAAACCTTCCTCTCTCCAGCCAGGTCTTCCTATGGGCCTACAACCCACTAAGAGCCAGAGAACAAGGTCCTTTGATTTAGTCTATACAGATAATCCTCCCAGGGCAGAAAGTGTAATGGAGAAGGATAGAGTACGGATTCAAAGGGATAAACAAAAGAAATATGACAAGGAGGCTATTGGATTTGGCACTGAGAAATTCAGGGGGAGACTTGCATGTCCAGAGGGATGAAGGACTGAAAATGGTGACTTGCCCTCCCACTTAAAACAACAATATATGTTGGATAAAAAAACTGTTCAAACTTTTAAAATTGTATCATTGATCCTACAAGAAATTTCAAAATGCAGAGGCCAACAACAAAGTGAAATTCAGCATCCCGTGATTTTCTTTTTGGGGAACAGAGGAGAGTAGAAAAACCAAAGGCCAAGCCAAGGTAGGAATCTTAATAGCAGACCCACCCATAAAGAGGGAGAAGACAGATCCTAGGGAAATACTGTTAGCAAAAGGTCCTCTCTTGCAATCTGTAATTGACACACCCATGCTACAAGCTATCAAGGTGAGCAAGCTTAGCGAATTAATAACTACTGTTTTCTCAGATGATCAGCATGCTAGATTGGTAATTCTGAGAGTGGTTTGATCATCTTAGGGAAGTCTGTTTTTAAGGGGGTTTCATTCCTTTCTTACCTGATGCTAATCTATCTTTTTAATCGTAGAAAATGACATTCCTCAATTCACAAGAACCTTCCTGGTTAATACATTAATGATGCTTCCTAGTTACAACTTAGCAATGAGTATCAGCAAATTCTTTGATGACTATGAGGTGAAAAAAAGGTGTGCCAGGAAACTGAAAAATATCTACCTGGACTGTGATAAAAAACGTGAGTATCTGGGGTTCCCTGGGTCCTTAAAAACAGCCCATTCCTTTCTAGGGTTATACATATAAGCTTAGATTGTAGACAATCAGAGGAACCTGTCGAATGACATTCAGGAGACAGGCTTGCTGTTTTCAGCATTTTTCTGTACCAAAGTCATTTTCATAAACTAGGGAATAAAATGAAGCCTCAAAATAAAATCCAAGATAAATTTATGAAGACACCACCAGATTTAGAATGAGTTACTAGTTATTCACCTTCAATGTGAAAGTAGCTTCCCACACATTATCTTGAATCTTCACAGCACCCTGTAAGTTAGCTACTATTATTCCAATTTTGTAAATGAGGAGACTGAATGCTTTACTTAAACTAAAGATTAAATGTGAGTTCCCTGGGACACTACGTTTTAAGTATTACACAGGTAAAAGAAAAGTAAACTCACAGCCAGATCAAAATCAGAGGAAAATAAAGGCATTCTATTAAAATTTCCATATGTTAGGCTGATTTTATATTTCAGATTGATTCTAAAAATTGAGAAATAATGAGCATATTTACTCTGTGTGTGTGTGCATGTGTGTGTGTTCATGCACAGCTTGTTCTGGAATCAAATAATTTATATGCAGCCACAGAAAGAGAAATGTAATGGTACTTCACTAAATCAGTGCAGGATAAAATATAATTATTAGGGTTAAATGGATTATATTTTCTTACAGTTCCTGAATAACAAAAATTATGTCACATTTTAGTTTGCATCATATTTGGACCATACGTTCCTCACTCTGCATTTTAAAAACAACTCTATTGATTTATTATTTACATACTATGATCAGTTTAAATTAATCTATTTTATTTTATTTATTATTTTTACTAAATTTATATAGTTGAGCCATCATTATCACAGGCTAATGTTAGAATATTTCCATTATCTGAAGAAGATCCATCATGCCTGTTTACAATCCCCATTACAATGCCCAGCCTAGGCATCCACTAACATACTTACTGCCTTAAAATATTTGATATTTATGAATATTTCATATCAATAGAATCATTTTGTATCTCCATTCTTTCACTTACAATAATGTTTTTGAGATTCATCCAGGTTACAGCATATCTCAGTATTCTTTTTTGTTGCTGAATAGTATTCCATTGTACTGATGTACTACTTTCATTTATTTGTCCATCAGCTGATGGACATTTGTTTGGTCAGAAGTTATTAATGGTGTCTTTTGAAGCATAAAAGTTCTGAATCTTGAGGAAATTCAGTTTATTAACATTTTCTTGTATAGGTAGTGTTTTCTGTTCTTTGTATTATATTTAAAAACTCCACCTAACCCAGAGTCAAGGCTCCAATGTCTTCTTCAACATGACTAGGTCTACATATATAGGTCACAGCATAATTTGTCCCAGCAAAAATTATATCATTTCCCCATCAAATTGTCTTGGTACCTTTTTTAAAAATGGATTGACCATAAGTGTAAGAGTTTATTTTTGGAGGATAAATTCTGCTCCCTTGATCAATATTTCTATCCTATGTCACTATCAAACTGTTTTGGTTACTTTAGCTTTTTAGGAAGTTTTTAAGTTGAGAAGATCATCCTTGATCTTCTTCAAAATGTTTTGGCTCTATAGTAGCAATGAACAATCCAAAAAGGAAATAAAGAAAACATATTCATTTACAATAGCATTAAAAAGAATAAAATACTTAGAACTGAGTTTAAGCAAAAAGATGCAAGACATGTATATTGAAAACTACAAAACATTGCTGAAATAAATTAAGGACAAGTTAAATAAATGGAAAGATATCACACATTCATGGATTTGAAGACTTAATATGGTTAAGATGGTAATACTCCCTCAAGTGATCTAGAGATTCAGTGTAATCTCTATCAAAGTCCACAATGGCCTTCCTTAATAGAAATGGAAAAGCATAATCTAAAATTTATTTGAATCACAAGGGTGTCGCAAATACCCAAAATAATATTGAAAAAAGAAAAGCAAAATTGGAGGAGTTACAGTTCCTGATTTCAAAACTTACTACAAAGCTACAGTAACAAAAACAGAGCTGTAATGGCATAAGGATAAACATATAGAATAATGGAACAGTCTGAGAGTCCTGAAATAAAACCATACTTTTATGGTCAATTGATTTTCAGTGAGGTTACCAAGATCACACCATGAGAAAAAAAAGACTTTATCCCTTCAACACATGGTGCTGGGAAAACTGAATATCCACATGCAGAAGAATGAAGCTGAAACTTTACTTGACACCATGCACAAATTTTAAGAATAGATCAAAGACCTAAACATGAAAACTAAAAGTATAAAACTCTTGTAAGGAAATATAAGGGTAAATTTTCATGATCTGTGATTTGACAATGACATACTATATATGACACCAAGAGCACACAAAAGAAAAAAATAAATATATCTCATCAAAATTTAAAGCTTTTGTGCTTCAAAGAACACTATCAAAAAAGTAAAAGAACAACCTGCGAAATGGGAGAAAATATTTGCAATCCATGTCTCTGGTAAGTCTAGCATCCAGAATGTATACAGAATTCTTACAACTCAAGAGAAAGCCCAATTTTAAAATGAGCAAAGAACATGAATAGATATGTCCCCAAAGAGGCTATACAGATGGCCTTCAAGCACATGAAAAGATGCCAAACACCATTATTCACTGAAGAAATGCAAACTGAAATCACAGTGAGATAGGATTGATGTCAACATCATGGTGATGTGAATCATTCCTTTTTTCTCTCCCCTTCAATTTATAATTAATTGGACATCTGTAACCAAAGAAAGTATCTCTGTACAGCATACCAGGACACCCAAGAGACTCATCCATCTGTGCACCCAAAAGTGGATGGATTGAACCATGCAGGAGCCTGTGCAAGGAGGTGGGTGGTGGTGGAGCTGGCAGTGGCCAAGAAGGCATAGCAGGTTCAGCACCAAGGCAGTGTTACCTTTCTGGAAGAGGAGTTGGAGCATGAAGGTGATGAGTGGTGGTCTCCCTAAACACATGCTGCAGCTGGAAGTCTCTCTGAGAGACCACAGTGACTGGGGGGAGAGAAAGGAAAAGAAGTAGGCAGACAAAGAGGACTGAAAGAAGGCATTTGAACAGTTAGAAGCAAAGTATAACAAAGAAAGGTGTTTGCTACTTCAGATGTGGTGGCAGAGCCATTTTTCACCAAACACCATCAGAAAGTACAATAATAAGGTATCACAAAAAGAAAATGATAATTTCCCAGCAACTGAACCTAAAAGACATAGAATATTGTGATCTAAATGATAAAGAATTCAAAATGGCTGTTATGAAGAAATCCCACAGGCTACAAGGAAACTTAGAAAGGCATTAAAATGATCTCAGGGATCAAATTAATGAACAGAAGCACTTTACCAAAGCAACTGCAATTCTAAAAACAAAACAAAAACAAAAAAAACAGAAATGTGGTGCCAAAGAATGAATGAATGAGAGGAAGAATGCACTGGAAATAAAGCAGATCAGATAGAAGAGAGAATTAGTGAACTTGAGGATAGATATATAGAAATGGTTCTGGTGAAGAGGAGACAGAACAAAATTTTTTTACGTGAGGAAATCCTACAAGACTTGTCTGACTATATTGGAGGAGCCAAGGTTAATGGCATAAGGGTATTCCAGAAGGGGAAGAGAGGTAGAAGGGAGAAGAGAGCTTATTTAAACAATGTAACAGCTGAGAACTTGCCAAACCCAGAGAAGGAACTGGATATACAAGTCCATGAAGCTAACAGAACACCTTATTATCTCAAACAAAAAGACCTTCTCCAAGACACATTACATTAAAACTGTCAAAGTCAATTATAAATAATTTTAAAGGCAGCCGGTGGGGTGATGGGAACAACAGTAACCTACAAAGATACCCCATTAGGCTGCCTGTAGATTTCTTAGCAAAAACTCTACAAGCCAGAATAAAGTGGAATAACATAGTTTAAATATTGAGATTTAAAACTACAAATACAAAACTACAATGAGCCATCACCTCACAGGTGTTAGAATGGCTATCATCAAGAGACAACAGGTGCTGGCAAGAGTGTGGTTAAAAGGGAACCCATACACATTGTTGGTAGGAATGTAAATCAGTCCAACTACTGTGGAAAACAATATGGAGTTTCCTCAAAAAATTAAAAATAAGATCTACCATACAATCCAGTACTTCTGCATCTGGCTGTATACCCAAAGGAAGTGTGAAACAGGATTTTAACAAGATATATGCACTCCCACATTTATTGCAGCATTACTCACAATAGTGAAGATATGGAAACAACCCAAATGCCCATCAACAGATGAATGGATAAAAAAGATGTGTTACATATACACAATGGAATATTATTCAGCCATGAGAATGGAAGACATCCTGCCATTTGCAGCAACACCTTGAGCACATTATGCTAAGTGAGATAAGTCAGACAAAGACAAGTATTGTATGATACCACTTATATGTGGAATCTAAAAGAGTTACACCTGTAAAAATCATAGAGTAAGATGGTAGTTACCAGGGGTTTGGAGGAGAAAGGATAAGAATGATGGTATTTAAAGGTACAAATTTGTAAAAAGTAGTTAAAAAGCCATAGGCCCTCATGCACAGTATAATGAATGGAGACAATAATACTGTACTATAACCATGTAATGTGATAAATATTGCTACATGGGCAATCATATTACAACATATAAATATATCAGGGTAATACTGTACACCTTAGACTTACACAGTGTTACATGTCAAATTTATTCAGTTAAAGAAAATCACAAGATATCCCTGCACATCCCCTTGGGTGGCTAGGAAAAAAATGGAAAGTATCAAAGGTTTGGCGAGGAGGTGGATAAATTGTTACACTCAGATATTCCTGGCAGGAATATCAAATGTTGCAGCTCCTGTGGAAAACAGTTGCTTGCTCCTCAAAAGGTTAAACACATAATTACCACTTAACCCAGCAATTCCACTCGAGTATATACCCAAAAGAATTGAAAATAAGTATTTAAACAAGAACTTGTACACAAATGTTCATAGCAGCATTATTCATATTAGCTTTTTTCCATTAAAAGTGGAAGCAATCCAGATGTCCATCCACTGGTAAATGGACAAAATGTCCAAACAATATAATGTCATTCAACAATAAAGAGAAATTAATTACTAATACATGCTACAACTTAGATGAGTCTTGAAAACATGATGCTAAGTGAAAGACGCCAGACACTAAAGGCCACTTAACTGTATGATTTCATTCATATAAAATGTCCAAAATAGGCAAATCCATACAGACAAAAAGTAGATTAGTGTTTGTCAGTAGCTAGAGGATTTGGGGTAACCATAACTGCTTAATAGATATTGGATTTTCCTTTGGGGTGATAAAAACATTCTGGATCTAGGTAGTGGTGATGGTTGCACAACATCGTAAATGTACTCAGTACCAGTGAATTTTATACTTTAAGAAGGTATTTTTATGTTATGTGTATTGTTACAGTAAAACAAATAAACTGCATTTCTATATGTTGGTACAGAAAATATAATTCTTATAAAAAGGGAGTGATTTTAATATCTTCACATCTCAGAAATGTCTCCTATTTGCTTATCTAGGACTTAGCTGTTTGTGCTTAATTTTCTCTGTAGTAAAGTCAGGAACTATCAGCTATCACAAATTTACATTTAAACTATTGTTCTTTTCTTCTTTATAAGTATTGCCATTTCTACTCTTCCTATTTAAAACTTTTCATATTTATAGAATAAAATTTTCTCTCACGCTGAAGGACTTTAAGGATATTATGCAGGGCCTACAATAGCAGTTAAGCATGCCATAAATGCCTTCATTTATTTGCTTTATTTAATTACTAAGCATTCTGTTCACAAAGACTCAGCATTTGAAACACTGTGTTTGTAGTAAAACTGTTGTCTATCAAAACTGGTTTAAAAAAAAACAAAAAAACTAGAGGAACAATCATTGCCAGGGAACTTTTATAAAAGTAACCAAAAATATCAGGGAAGATCAAATAAGAGACAAATAAAATATTAAGACAATTACTTATTTTCCATATTCTGTACTTCTCTAAATCTAACTTCATTTAATTTTGATTCTTTATTTCTTAATAATTGGTGTCATCTTAGACTCTGTATAACTTTTTAAAGTAAGGCTATCTCTTTTATCATCCTCAGTTATTGAGAATAATATCTATGGTTTTGGAGAACATGGGATTGGAAAGTTTTTGATTTCATTGGCTGCCCTGGGCCTCATTTATCTGCTCCTATTTTTGTGTCTGGAAAGTACATTCTGGAGCCTGAAAAACTTTGTCTATCATAAAATCATATTTAATGTCTACGAGATATTCAGAAAATGCAAGAAGGTAAGTAACTAACATTAACTTTAGATACAACACAAAGAAAATTCAGTTAGGCCAGAATGCATGAATTTATAAATCCCTACGTCTATTAGTTGATAAAGAAAATATCATTCAATTATACTAAGATCTAACTGGGACTAGTTTGAGTAACAGGACTTTTATCTTAGTTTGGATTTCAGGTTCTAAACTTTGAATTCTCTGCCAAGAAGAAAGTAATCGATTTATACTAGAAAGTGCTGCTTCCTGCACATTGTCTTTGGGATGTATTTGATTGTAGTTATGGAATTGGCTTCTTAAAACTGTGTAGAATTGTAGAGTTCTATGGTCTCTACCAGTCAGATTATAACCTATTGCTTTACAAAGTTTTCTTATAATTTTTCCTAATCTCAGGGTTTTGCCTAGAATTTTTTATTCTAATGGTCCATTCCTCCAGTAATTGAATTCCCACTGGTATATACTTGAACATATGTTGAGGCAGCAAACCTCCCATCTATCTCCTCGTAACTTCCCCTCATTCATCCTAATCCTGTTTGTGGGTGCTATTCCATGATGGCTCTAGATACGGATCATAAATTTCTCTGAGCCTGCATAACTCTAATATTTCAGCAGGGACGATATCTTGAGACCATAATAGCCTTTTGTTCTACATGGAATTCTGACTAGCATGAGTAGCATTTAACCAGAGTTTTAGTTCCCTGCTTTATGTTGCTAATTAATGCCTAGAACAACATAACAAAACTCCTATTCTATCTACTTTTATACCAAAACCCATACAGATATTTCTACCACAAACAGAAGATGTCTGCTCCAAGATATGCTCAACCAAAATAAATTTAGGTATATATAGAATAGGAAGGATTTTTTCTGAGTGTCTAGGATTAAACATATGAATGGTACTTTGAGATTTTAGACTTACTTAGACTGAAACAATAGACCCTGAACCATGTCATACACTTCAGGTATGAAAAAAGAAGCATAATGACTCAGACAGAGAAAGACAAATACTGTAAGATATCACTTACATGTGAGATCTAAAAAAATACAACAAACTAGTGAATATAACAGAAAAGAAACAGACTCACAGATGTAGAGAAGGAACTTGTGGTGACCAGTGGGGAGAGGGAGGGAGGAGGGGCAAGATGGAGGCGGAGGATTAAGAGGTACAAACTATCGGGTATAAAATAAGCTACAAGTATATACTGTACAACATGGGGGAAATAGCCAGTATTTTATGATAACTATAAATGGAGTATAGCCTTTAAAAATCTGTGAATCACTGTATTGTATACCTGTAACATATAATATTGTACATCAACTATACTTCAACTAAAAAAATATATTGTAAAATAAATATGTAGATAAATTTTTAAAACAAAAAAAGAATTAAGAAAAAGAAGAATTAATATGGAGGGAGATTTTTTGGATAATATTATGAGAATATTCAGCTGGTAAATTCTTCTCCTATTTGTCACTGCCTCCAGAATGCTGAGAGCAGCACCAAGCAAATGACCAAGGCCTCAAAATTTTATACAGTAATCTAATGAGCGACCCTGCTTAGCCTTGATATCCTTAAACCAGAGTGAACTGAATGTCCTATTTTCAAGCCAAAAGTTCATTCTTAGTTTTCTTAATATTCCAAAATGAGAAAAAGTCACTATTATTAATGAAAAGTAAAAGATAGTTCATGAACCATAAAAAGAGAAAGATATTAGATATAGATTCTATACTGACAGATTTTTCTTTCAACACTTTGAATATATCACACCACTGCCTTTTAGACGGCACTGTTTTTATGGAATGGAGTACCGACTTCATGAGAGGTCAGCTATTAATCCTTTGTTGTCCCCTTGTATCTAATAAGTCATATTTCTCTAGCCACTATCAAAATTGTCTTTTTGTCACTAACTTTGAATAGTTTGACTATAATGAGGCTAAGTGTGGATCTCTGTGTTAAAACTACTTAGGGGTCGTTTAAATTCTTGGATGTATAGATTCATATTTTTCATTCAGCTAAGAAACTGGGGTTTGAGGTTTGCAAATACCAACTACTATATATAAAGGAGATCTACAACAAAATTCCTCTGTGTAGCACAGACAACTATATTCAATATCTTGTAGTAACCTATAATGAAAAAGAATATGAAAATGAATATATGTATGTATATGTATTATTGAAACGTTAAGCTGTACACCAGAAATTGACATTGTAAAATGACTATGCTTCAATTTTTTTAAAGGCTTTAAAAAAAAAAGAAACTAAATAGCCTTATTTCAATTAAAGAAATTTCCTTGCATAGTTTAGTACTTCCAAAAAAGAAAACTCTAAGCCCAGAAATTTCACTAGTGAGTTGTAGTGAAAATTTAAAGGGGAAATAGCATCAGTTCTACAGTTTCTTCCAAGAAGCTGAAGAGGTGGAAGCATTTCTCAATTCATTTTTGAAGTGATCATTAATCTTATGCCAAAGAAAGTGTAAGAAACCAATATCCCTCATAAACACAGACACATAAATCTCCAACAAAATATTTACAAATAGAATACAGGAATATATGGAAGGAATAATGCATCATGAACAAGTGGCATTTATTCCATGAATGTAAAGCTAGTTTAATATTTCAAAATAAACCAGTGTTATAATATTAATACTCAAAAATAAAATCACATTTATATCAATTATTGCAGAAAAAGTATTTGACATTTAATATTTATGATTTTTTAAAAAAATTATCTACAAACTAAGGAAACAGGAACTATCTTAACCTGATAAGTGGCATCTACTTACACATGAAGCATACACCGAACATAATGGTGAAAGACTAAATGTTTTCTTCTAAGATTGAAAATTGGACAAGGATACTCACTCTTACCATTTCTATTCAATCAATTTTAAGATTGATTAAAACAAAACTTAAAGCAACCCTCTTCTCACTCTTTTGATTAGCATATTTACTGAGCTGAATATATTCTCCTGCTCCATTCCTCCTTAACCACTACCACCAAATGAGTAATTGAAGCAAAAAATAACCAATTCAAAACAAGAAAATTTTGCTCCAACAGTACAAATTACTATTCACAAAACATGCCACGTGGTTTCATTCCTACACATCTTTCACTAAGCTCCCACTGCTGATGGCAGCCTTTCTTCCATCACCACCTTCCTTTCATTCTCTCAATATGTCTTTGTTTATTCCTCAAACTTAGTTCAGACTTTGCTTTTAAGGGTCCTTCCCTCAAAAAAAGTGGAGTTCATTCTTTTCTTCTCTTGGATCTCAGGTCTCTTGAATCTCAGGTCTCTTGAACATATTTTAATTGTAACAAATCACACTATATAATAATTAATAGTATCAAGGTGGCTTTTGTTCTCCACGAAGTGCCCATGTTACTGGCAAGGATATACTGCTTACCCATAGCTGTAGAAAACTTGTTCATGACTATAGTTTCCAAAACTGAGCAATTCAGGAACAAATTTGCACATATGATTTCAGGAAATTGGTAGGAAAGCTCTAAGAACATTCCTGACATCTTTGAGATTACTCCATCAGGTCAGCTTTCAAAAAGCCACGCAATTTAAAGCAAGACATCTAAAGTCTATTCACTTCTGTGATCCTTGTCTTGAAAATACAGGCTACAGCGTCCATCCAAGTAAACAAGGAATATGAGGATAAAGACGTAGAAGATGAAAGGAAGAGAGTCCTGACACTGTTACCTAATTTGAAGCGTGCCCCGCTACTTCTTAACGATCTTACAAAGGTAAAATCATTCAATGTCCAACCTTGCCCTAAGATTTAGCCCACCTTCCCTGCCAAGACTGTATTGGTAGTATTAATAATTCATTGGAGTTTTATGGGATCTATGTAAATATTCTGGTAAAAGAGACGGCTGAGGGGGAAAAGAGTCCTGTGAAACTGCCCACAGGTAGCAGTCCTCAGGGGTCTGAGGTTATGGTTGTGGCTGACTGTAATCAGTGCTTTACTACAATGTGGTTCCTTTTTAATTTTCTCAGATTTATTATAAGTGTCCAGTTGTAAAGGCTGTAAGAAATATCTCCCTTTTAGTCCAAAAGTACGAGTGCTTTGGATTACTTGGATTAAATGGAGCTGGAAAAACCACTACATTCAAAATATTGACTGGAGAGGAGACCACAACCTCTGGAGTTGTGTTAATTGATGGCATTAGCATCACTGAAAATATCAGAAAGGTATTTCTGGACCTAATCACTGAGTCAGTGCCCTAAGGGAGGAGGTGACAGACAAGTGGGTGGGGGGCATGGAAGGAAAGCTGGAAGCATTGACATATATACATTCTTTACTCAAAAATAGCAGACTCCAGGGACAGCGATAGTCATGATAACATCCTGAATTTGGGAAAAGGCAAATATTCTTTCTGGCTGAAACAAAATTTGAGTATCTATACATGGATCAAACTAGTAACAGGAAGAGCAGCTATCTCACTTAATCTGCCATGATGTAATTGGAGCTTCTTATAAAACAATGGTTAGAAGAAGTAGTTGTGAAAGATGTTGAGAAAGTAGAGTTGTCAGGGTTTGGGCTCCATTTGGATGTGGGCTGTAAGGAAAAGAAAAGAACCTGAGACATTGTCCAGGAATCTATCTTGAGCCAGTGAATGAATGAAAGTTCCATTCACCCAGAGAGTAAATACAGGACATGAGTATACTCAGAGGAGGATATGCTGAATGTTAGATGTCTGCGACACATTTAAATGGGAGAATATCCAATAGACAGTTGGAACCTATGATAGTGAATTGATACAGAGATATACATTTCATGGGATTCATCAAAGTGTAAGTGAAATTTAAACTATGGAACTAGATGAGATAATCTACTGGGAGTGTGTATAATAATGAGAAGATACGGGCTGAATCCTGAGGATTATCAACATTTCTAAGATATGGAGACAGAGAGAATACCTGGAGACATTGGGGAGGATTAGTGAGTTATAGGAAAATCTGGGTAAAGTTTTATCACAAAATCCATCTGAAGAAAAAACTGGAAAAAGAAAATGAAATACAGATGTCAGGCAAGACAGGTGTCCTCTGGACATCACTGAAACAGGAAAGCAGTGGGATGACAATGAGGATGGGGAAATAATGAGTGGGGACCAAACTCAAAAGAAAGGGAGATGTCAAACAAAAGGGGAAGAAGAATGACACTCAGAGTTTAAGGAGATGACAAGAACAGAATTGTAATTTTTAGCAACTAGAATATATTTACACAAACAGGAAAAAAAAAGCAGTAAAAAGTTTAAGAAGAAAATTGGTAATACATAGGAATGGGAGCTCTCTGAGGAAAGAAAGTATTCATTCATATGGGCCATAAATCAAAACAATATGAAAAGGTATATAAGTACCAAGTCTCATTTTCTCTCCTACCCACCTTTGTCTCATTCCATCCCAAGCCTGTTATCATCCTACAGTTTTTTATATGTATATCATCAATTATAAAGATCTGTTTTCCATTTTATTACACAAAATGTAGTATACTATGTACAATCTTTTGGACCTCGGCAAATTGCTTTCCATATGTGGATATATATATTTATACCACACCAGCAATTTTTGAGAGTGGCTATTTCCCTACACTGACCATAGCAGAACATATGATCAGTCTTTTGGGCTTTAGCCAGTCTGGCAGTGTAACCAAGCAAGCAGGATTGGTTTCCCGCTGCCCAACGGAAAGACCAAATACTGAAGCAACGGTCTTCTATAGAGAGAAAAGACTTTATTTATTGCAGGGCAGCCAACCAAGGAGATAGAAGGCAAAGCTCAGATCTGTCTTCCCAATCAGCTTTGAGTGGGAGTCGGAAACAGGAGGGTGTCCGGGTTAAGAAATGATTGATAGAAGGGTAAGGGGGAAGTTTCATGAGTCCTCTGCACAGGCACAACTGTCTTCATGCCTTTTCATGGGTTGCATGTGCAAATTGGGAGGGGGTGGTTTCCTTCTGTTGCACGTGGTGGATTTTCAGCCTGTGACATCCAAAGTTCACTCATCAGTCATTCTGGTCCCTCAGTGGTCCTATGCGATGTTGAGTCGAAGGAAACAGTCAGCAAATTGTTTCCTTACAGGTGATTTCCTTGGTATTCTGCAAAGCAAGCTCTGTAATCTCAGTTAATCATTTCTTGCTAGTGGATGTGGGGCATGTTTGGTGGGCTGTCAGCAAGCTGTTGTTTTTCGAGTAGCTCAGAAGTCCCAGCCAATCATTTCCCACTTCAACACAGTGGAACATAGTTTCAGTAGATTTTTTTAAAAATAGCATTTCCGTATAGTTTTAAATAATTTCTTATTATGGGTGAGGCTGCATAACTTTTAAAAATAAAAACTGTGAATATTTAAAGTGCACAACATGATGACTTATATACATATACTTATTACTACAGTCAAGCACATCAGCATATCCTCACAGTTACTTTTTGTGTGTGTGATTAGAAGACCTGAAGTTTACCCTCCTAGCACACTCCCAGTATTCAGCAGAGTATTATTAACTACAGTCAGCATACTGTTGTATCTCCAGACTTATTCATCCTACATAACCTGAGCTTTGTACCCTTTGACCAACATCCCCCTTCCTGTCTCCCAGCTCCTGGTAACCATCGTTCAAGTCTCTTCTTCTAAGTATTTAACTTTTCTAGTTTCTACATAAAAATGTGGGGTGTTTTTTTTTCTTTCTGTATCTGGCTTTTTTCATTTAGCATAATGTCTCTAAAATTTAAAATAATTCATAGTGGCAGAAAGTACATCAGTCATTGCTTGAAGAGTAGGAGGTGAGGAGTGGAAGGCAGGTATTACAAAGGGACACAAAAACTGTTGGGGATGTGGGATACACAGGCTATCTGGATTGTGATGATGGTTTCACAGTTTCAGTGACAGTATTTATCAAAGTTATCAGCTTGCACAATTTAAATATGTACGGTCTATCGTATGTCAATTATACCTTAACAAAGCTGTTCACAAGATACGGTGGTGAATGGTGGAAAAATAAAAACTTTTCAGAGGAAAAAAAATGAGATTTATTACTTCCAGCACACTCTTGCTAAAGGAAATACTAAAGGATTTACACTTCAAGAATAAGAAAATTGATCCATGACAAAAGCCTTGCAATGAAATAAGGAATGAAAATGAAAAGACAGTGGTAAATATATGTGTCAATGTATTTTGATTTCTAAAGGTAATAATATTAATGAGAATTATAAACTAGGATTGAAATACATGACAATACAAGTTCCAAAGGTAGTTAATGAAGTTATAAAGTATTCTTATTTATACAGTCTAGAGGTAAAATAGGGTGATTCATTTTTTATTTTGATATGGTTAACTTGACTATTTCACATTTTAGAGTAACCACTAAAAGAAACAGTATATATAAATTTCAAAAGTAAAGCAAAAGATGGAGTGATAAAAAAAATGCTCAATCAGTCCAAAATAAGGCAAGAAAAAAGAGTAACCAAGATATAAGACAAATATAATATATGAATCAAGTTGACAGATTTAAATTCACATATATGAGTGATAAATTGCAGTATAAGTGAACTCAACATTACAGTTAAAGAACAAAGATTTAAGTTTGGGTGAAAATAAAGCAAAGAGAGAAACAAAAGACTAAACTATATCCTCTTTACAAGGGGCATATTTTAAAACATATGAAAAGTCTGAAAGTAAATGAAGAGGAAAAAAAACGCTATGAATATACTAATCAAAAAAGCAGGGGTAGCTATAATATGAGACAAAACATTAAGGCAACAACTATTACTAGAGTTAGAAGAGTGTGATTGCATAATTTTCATCAGGAAGACATAGTTTAAAACGTTAAAATGTCTAAGATTACAGGCTCAACATTTATAAAGTATAAAAAAGGGGGAATTCAAGGAGAAACAGACACATGATTGTAGTGGCTAATTTTAACATCTTTTTCACTGTGATAGAACAAAGACATTAAAAACTCATTAATGAGATGTAGAATATTTGAATAGAACAATTAACAGGCTTACATTAAAGAAGTATACAAATATTGTACCCAACAAATGAAGAATGATACTATTTTTCATACAAGGAATATTTATTTAGAAGAACTGATCATATGTTGGATTAAAGCAGGCTCAATAAATTTCAAAGATATAAAAAGATGTATAAATTTTTATATATTAAAGATATCATTAGAACAACATAAGCCTTTGTAAATCTGAAAAAAGGGAATCAGCCATAACAGAAAACAAGGTGGAATTCTAGCCTAAAAACATCAAAAATGACAAAAGTGGCACGAATACTAAAAGGTAACATTTATTATGGAGACGGAGAAGTTATGAGTATTTTTTGCACCAAATGACACAAAAGCAACCTCCCTAAGGCATAAATTATACGAAATATGAGAATAAAAACATAATAAATGAAATCTTTAATCCTCTTATTTTAGTACAAGACAGATGATGTCAACAAAATAAATATGGATACAACACAGTCAATATGGTAAACATGATTGTTATATATCAAATTCTACATCTCTCAAAAATAATTCAATAATGGGTATGACCATTTTTATGCCATACATCAAAAAACAATCTTTCTAAATATAAAAACATGTATATTCTGATTATAATTGAATACAATAAAAAAAATCAGAATATGAAAAGGCCCTCTCAATTTGAAATTTAAAAATTCATCTTTAGATGACTCTTGCTTTCAATAAAGTATTACAAAATTTCTAGAAAATAATGAAAGCATTACATGAGATTATGATATACAATCAACCACTACTCAGAGAATAACATATGACCTTATATATGCTCATTTCAATTTAAAAAAATAAAAATAAACAAGTAATAACCACATGGTTCAGAAAACAATGAATGGAAGAAAGCATATAAAAGTATAACTGTAGACAATAAATACATAAATATGTAAAAATATAATAAAGTCAACTAACCAAAAAATAAGTCAAAACAACTAGAACTTTTTAAAAATAGACAAATAGCTAAACCTATTAAAACCGGAAGGGAACACAAATAACATTTACTAGAAATCATAAGAAACAGAAAGTACTTGATTCATTCAATTCCATGTAAATAAAATGTGAATCTTTAATAAAAGTAATTTTCTAGCTACATACAAATTATTAAAACTGATCTCAGAAGAAACAGAAAATAGTAAACTGAGATAATCATAATTTCTGTAGAAACATAGAGGAAGTTACCAAATATTTACTCTTCAGTGAAGTAAAATAAAATAAGATAAAATAAAATTAAGCACTAGTCACAGATGGATTTCATAGGGACTATTCTATCAGCATTTTAAAGAGCAAATAAAAAGAACAGTCTTTAAATGTTCAGATCATAGGAAAATGATGGAAAACTGTCATAGAAAAATCAGGAAAAAACAATATAAAATAAGAATAAATATATTTTAAAACAAAAAATTTGTCATTCTCTGTCTAACTTACTTCACTTAGCATAATATCCTCTAGGTCCATCTACGTTTGTCACAAATAGCAAGATTCCATTCTTTTTTATGGGTGAGTAACACTCCATTGCATAGATATATCACATCTTTTTTTTTAACATTTTTTATTGAGTTATATCATTTTACAATGTTGTGTCAAATTCCAGTGAAGAGCACAATTTTTCAGTTATACATGAACATATATATATTCATTGTCACATTTCTCTGTGAGCTACCATAAGATCTTGTATATATTTCCCTGTGCTATACATTATAATCATGTTTATCTATTCTACATTTTGAAATCCCAGTCTGTCCCTTCCCACCCCCTGCCCCCTTGGCAACCACAAGTTTGTATTCTATGTCTATGAGTCTGTTTCTGATCTGTATTTATGTTTTATTTTGTTTTAGATTCCACATATGAGTGATCTCATATGGTATTTTTCCTTCTCTTTCTGGCTTACTTCACTTAGAATGACATTCTCCAGGAACATCCATGTTGCTGCAAATGACGTTATGTTGTCGTTTTATGGCTGAATAATATTCCATTGTATAAATATACCACCTCTTCTTTATCCAGTCATCTGTTGATGGACATTTAGGCTGTTTCCATGTCTTGGGTATTGTAAATAGTGCTGCTATGAACATTGGGGTGCAGGTGTCATTTTGAAGTAGGGTTCCTTCTGTATATATGCCCAAGAGTGGGATTCCTGGGTCATATGGTAAGTCTATTCCTAGTCTTTTGAGGAATCTCCATACTGTTTTCCACAGTGGCTGCACCAAACTACATTCCCACCAGCAGTGCAGGAGGGTTCCCTTTTCTCCACAGCCTCTCCAGCATTTGTCATTTGTGGATTTTTGAATGATGGCCATTCTGACTGGTGTGAAGTGATACCTCACTGTAGTATTGATTTGCATTTCTCTGATAATTAGTGATATTGAACATTTTTTAATGTGCCTATTGATCATATCACATCTTCTTTATCCATTCATTCATCAACACACTTAGTTTGTTTCCATATTTTGGCTACTGTAAATATTATGCTGCAGTGAACATGGGACTGCAAATATCTTTTTGAGTGACTGTTTTCATTTCCTTTGGATAAATACACAGAAGTGGAACTGCTGGATTATATGGTAGTCTATTTTTAATCTTTTGAGCAATCTCATACTGTTTTCCATAGTGGCTGCACCAATATACATTCTCACCAACAGTGCACAAGGGTTCCCTTTGCTCCACATCCTCACTAGTATTTGTTATCTCTTGTTGCCTTTTTGATAATAGCCATTCTAACAGGCATGAAGTGATAAATCATTGTGGTTTTGATTCTCATTTCCCTGATGATTAGTGATGTTGAGTGCCCATTCATATGCTTGTTGGCCATCTGGATGCCTTCTTTCAAAAAATGTCTATTCAGGTCCTCTGCCCATTTTTTAATCAGATTGTTTGTCTTTTTGATGTTGAGTTATATGAGTTCTTTACATAGATTGGATATTAACTTTTTTATCAAATATATAATTTGCAAATATTTTCTCCCATTTGGTAGGATGCCCTTTTGTTTTATTGGTGGATTCCTTTGCTGAACAGAAGTTTTCAGTCTGATTTACTCTAACTTGTTTACTTTTGTGTATATATATGATATATGTTACATATATGATCATATATATCATATATTATTTTTATGTGTGGAAGAGTTGGCCTGATACAAGTACTTGGCATTACCAGAAGTGAAAATCTTATACATGATTTTAATTGATTTAACAGAATGGCAATTTCTTAATGATATTTGAATAGACATCTTCATCTAACAAAAAACTGTATTGGGCACATAATAATACACAATACATATGTGTTGAAAATTCCAGGTAGGGATGTTAGTATTCCATTCTACCACCATGGGTTCCACCTGTAAAGATTCTTTAGACCAAAAAAGAAATAATCCTTGTTGGGAGCTCTATGGGTATCACCTTCTTGCCAGCATGGGCTAGAAACCAGGTTTTCTATCTCATCCATGTAACTGTATGTTCAATGGAAGAACTGACTTGGGTCTATTGCTAATGAATTACCCTCTGGATTCAGATTAGGTCAAGAATTGGCTATTGTCCTCAATCTGACCCCATGCTGAACCACATGACAGGTCGGGAATTGCTGATCATGTATGCCAGGCTGCGGGGGGTCCCTGAGCCAGATATTTACATGTATGTGGAAACTTTTTTGCATTCAATGCACCTGGAAACCCATGCTGACAAGTACATCTACACATACAGGTGAGACATTATGCTACTGTATTTATTAAGCTGCCTACTGCACACCTGTGTTTCTACTGTTCAGAATGAATGCCTGTAAACTCAACCTGACAACTCTGTCACACAGAGGCAGTGACTATGAAAGAGCCTTATGTCCTGTCAGGGTTTGGATGTCAGGAATAAGGCAGATCACACTTGCATGAAGTTAACCTTTCGCAGGCATGAGTTGTAGCCTTTGCATTTCAAAAAAGAGCAACTTCATCCCTGTATCCCTATGGTATTTCTCTCCTCTAAACAAAAATATTTCACAAGATAATGATGCTAAAATAAATTACCCAAAAAAAAAGTCATTTCAAAGAAAATGGGTTGATATACACACCTGGACTTGGGCCTGCTGCCCTTTGTGAGTCATATCAAAGCAGCATTGTGGGTATATGAGCTAATTCTGTCCTATGAATTAATGATGTATATATCCTTATTTCTTCTTTCTCCTCCACTTTCTCTCTCCTTCTTTGACGACAAAGTGGAGGAAACAAACGTAAACTGAATACTGCTATTGCCCTAATGGGAAAGTCCTCAGTTGTCTTCCTGGATGAGCCATCTACTGGCATGGACCCAGTAGCCAGGCGTCTGCTCTGGGACACAGTTACATGGATGTGTAAAACTGGCAAAGCTATCATCATAACCTCTCACAGGTATGACCCACTGGGAGACTTGGTTGATAGAAGAGTATAGGAGGGAATTATTCGGAGCCAGGAACATAGGTCAGTGAAGTTGTCTAAGTATGTGAACTACATAAGAGGGACTACGAACAGATGATGATTCTTGGCTTTAGCTCAGTTGAGTTCTGAAATCCAGACTTGGTAGAAGATTGGAAGTTAGAGAACTGTTCCTATTGTGAAGTTAAAAATCAACTGCTTTGAATTTTAAAACCTCCTCTTGCCAAATATGGTCTTAGTGATGATCATCTTAAAATACCAAGCTTTCTACTACAAGCGTTACCTTATAATCCTAGCTCTGTTTTGAAATACAGAATTTTCCCTCTGAAAGGGAGTCTCTTCAGCCTTGTACCCTTTGTGCCCCTAGCATGGAAGAATGTGAGGCGCTTTGTACCAGGCTGGCCATCATGGTAAAGGGCCAGTTCAAGTGCCTGGGCAGCCCTCAGCACCTCAGAAACAAGTTTGGTAACGTATATATTCTGACAGCAAAGATTAAGATTGATGAAAATGAAGATAAACTAGCGGAGTTCAAAGAATTCATTGCAACAACTTTCCCAGGTAAGAGAAGTAGGGTTGGCTTGTGAAAACTGTGTTAAGTCACGTATGTTGTGCTGCTGCATGTAATAATTAACTTTTTGCTGTGAGTTACTGATGTTTATTTTCAATTAGGCTCCTTTGGGAATAGTTTTTTTCTATGAATTTATTCCTGATTATGCTAAGAAGCTTTCTCAAAATAGCAGAGGCTCTCACCAGTCTCTTGTAGGAACCAACCAGTAAGATAAATGTGTTCAGGTGTATTTATCTGGAGCTAAATTATTGAGGTTAAGTCTCTATTTTTTACGCTTGATAAAAATTTTTCAGGTTTCCCTTTTCTGAGCATGTATCCTCTGCCTTTCCCTGACTCCTGAGACAGGAAATGCCTATGAAATGCAAACAAGAACAATAAACTCCCTTTTCTCCTTTCAAGGAAGTAATCTCAAGGTGTGACATAAAAATGAACTATTTTGCTTTTGTGTGCTAACTTCAGTAAGTGCCTCTCTGTGCCCATGGTAAACAGTAATTTACAGCCAGCTTCTATTTATTTCTACCCCCACTACTTTATTCTAATTATTAAGCAGAGACATGGTAAGTCTTTTAGTAAGTTTGACTGGCTTAGTCTCTATCTTGAATAATCACTGTCAACAATGTGGTGGCCAGATGGTCATGATGCAAAATTAAAAGCATGGAGGCTATAACAATGGTAAAGCAATAAATGGTATTGGCCTACACTAAGGAAGTGACCGTCAGAATGGAGAGGAAGAAACAATAAGAAATGGATTTCATATTGGAATGGGCAACTCAAGTGGAGGAACCACTATATGGAGAAGATAATTCAGTATCAATTATATAAATTATACCTAGATATTCAGATAAATATGTTCATTAGGCAGCTGAATATTCATTTAGTTATTCATTCATATAATAAGATTTATGGAGCATTTATTGTATACAGTGTAGAAGATACTGAATTAATCACACAGGATCATATATACTGTGAGCCACTCCAACAGTGTACTTGGCCTGAAGGTGAGAGAGGACACAAAAAAAATGAGGACAAACTTGTCTTAAAGGAGATGAACACAGCAGCTTGACTGTGAAACTATGTACTGCCAAAGAAACCCAATTACTTCTTGCCCCATCAAGAATACTGAGGTATGCTGCATGACTGTGGATGGGAATAAGCTGATAGACAACAGCAGCCAGAGCTCTCAGAGGGCATCAAAGCAATTCAGATCTTACGAATCACTTCCAAACCCTGTCAAGGTGAGCTGCTGGGGACATCTCAACTACAGATACCCACTTCTGGCCCACAAGTAATGCTTCATGCACCTCACCTGCACACAACAAACATCCTGTGACTGGCTCCCTGTGTGCAACCCCAAAGGTGTCAAGAGTAAGCCTCTGAAGACAGCTGATGTGCGTGCACAGAAAGGTGGTCCGAATCTGCGGGATTGGGAGAAAGCACACAAACCTGAGCATTCAACATCACACTAGAGAAAGCAGATAGTATGCTATTATGACCCAGCCTGGCATAGAAGGATCATATAGAAGGCATACAATCTTAAGAATTCACCTCCAAAAGGGAAAAAGAAGTATGAAGCAAGCACACCCATAGGGAAAGTCTGAGAAAGTCTGAGAAAGCTTCAGTCTCCCTAACGGGGTTGATGGAAGGCATCGCCCTCCTGAAGTCAGTCAGAAAAGAATGGAGGAGGTGACTGTTCTTTCAAATGTAAAGACTCGAGCTCAAAGTTAAGGGATGAGATATTCCACACAGCTGGAGGTATCAGCACCATGATTTCAAGCTATGCTACAAAGCTACAGTAATCAAACCAGTATGGCGCATGTGCACGCATGCACGCACACACACACAAACAGATACATAGCTCAATGGGACAGAACAGAGAGCCCATAAATGAAATCACACTTACATAGGCAATTAATTTAAGAAAAAGGAGGCAAGAATACACAACAGGGAAAAGGCAGCCTCTTCAACAAATGGTGTTGGGAAGTCTAGACAGCCACATGCAAAAGAATCAAACTGGACTACATTCTCACACTGTATACAAAAATAAACTCAAAACTGAATAAATACTTAACTGTTAAGACTTGAAACCATAAAACCTCTGGAAGAAAACAGGCAGTATGCTCTTTGACATCAGTCTCAGTAATAATTTTTTGGATATATCTCCGGAGGCAAGGGAAACAAAAGCAAAAACAAACAAATGAAACTACATCAAACTAAAAAGCTTTCACACAGCAAAAGAAGCTATCAACAAAACAAAAAGGCCGCCTACTGAATGGGAGAAAATATTTGCAAACAGTATATCCAACAAGGGGTTAATATCCAATATGTACAAAGAACTCATACAACACAACATCAAAAAAAAAAAAAAAACCAACCCAATTAAAAATGAGCTAAGGACCTGAATAGACATTTTTTTACAAAGATACACAGATGGCCAACAGGCAGATGAAAAGATGCTCAGCATCACAAATAATAAGGAAAAAGCAGATCAAAACCACAATGAGATACCACCTCACACCTGTCAGAATGGCTATTATCCAAAAGACAACAAATAACAATTGTTGGTGAGGATGTGGAGAAAAGGGAATCCTTGTGCACTGTTGATGGAAATGTAGGATTTCCAGTCAAGATGACAGAGTAGTATGACCACAAGCTCACCTCTCCTCAAGACTACAACAAAACCACAACCAACTGCTAAACAGCCATCAAGAAAAAAAGACTGGAGCCTAGCAAAAAAGATCTTCTTCTACTGGAAACATAGAGAGGGAACCACAGCGGGAAGGCAGGAGTGGTGTGCTTACGATATAATCAGGCCCCATACCCCTCAGATGGGTGACCCACAAGCTGAAGAACAATTAAGTCACAGAGGCCCTCCTACAGGAGTGAGGGTTCTGAACCCTATGTCATGCTCCCCAGCCCAGGGTTCCAGAATTAGGAGGAGGAGACCCCAGGACATCTGGTTTTGAAGGCCTGTGGGGCTTAACTTCAGAAGCCCCATGGGACTTGGGGAGACAGAGACTTCATTCTCTTGGGAAGCATGCACAAGATCTCACGTGCACCAGGTCCAGGGGCAGAGACAGTGATTGCATAGGAATCTGGGCCAGACCTGCCTGCTGATTTTGGAAGTTCTCCTAGGGAGGTAGGGGACGGCTGCGGCTCACCCAGGGAACATAAAAGCTGGTGGCGGACATCCCAAGAGTGTTCATTGACATGAGCTTTCCAGGAGGCTAACATCTTGACTGGATCATTAGCACCAAGACCCAGCCCTACTCAACAGCCTGTAGGCTTAAGGGCTGGGAAACCTCAGGCAAAACAACATACTGGGTGGGAGCACAGCCCCACCCATCAGCAGACTTCCTGAGCCAAAAAGGCCTCTAGACAGGGCCCTATCCACCAGAGGTCCAGGATCGAGCTTCACCCAGCAGTGGGCAGGTACCAACTCCTCCTGCCAAGAAACCTGCATAAGCCTCTAGTCCAGCCTCACCCACCAGGGGGCAGATACCAGAAATAAAAAAACAACAGTCCCAATGCTTGTGGAAGGAATTCACAAACACAGGTCAGACTCTGCACTGGGACCAGCTGGACTCTGGCCCTTGGGTGACAAGAGAGGAGTGTACTGCTGGGAGACATATGACATCTCCCACAGAGGGCCACTTCTCCAAGGTCGAGAAACATAACTAACCTACATAAAAATACAAAGAGACAGACAGACAAGATGAGGCAGCAGAAGAATATCTTCCAGGTCAAGGCACAAGATAAAATCCCAGAAGAAGTAAGTGATGAGGATATAGGCAATTTATCCAAGACAGAGTTTAGAATGATGATGGTGAAGATATTCAGAGAACTCAAGAGGAGTACAGATGCACAAAGCAAAGTTTTTAGCAAAGAGCTGGAAAAGATAAAGAACACCCAAACAGAGTTGAAGAATAAAATTACTGAAATGAATAACACACTAGAAGGAACCAAGTATAGACTAAACGAGGCAGAAGAATGGATTAGTGACCTAGAAGACAGATTAGTAGATACTGCAGAACAGAAAAAAAGAAAAAAAATGAAAAGAAATGAGAATAGTTTAAGAGAACTTTGGGACAACATGAAGTGCACTAATATTTGCATTATAGGAGTCCCAGAGACAGAAGAGAGAGCAAAAGGACTTGAGAAAATTTTTGAAGGGATAATAACTGAAAAGTTCCCTAACTTGGGAAAGGAAACAGTCACTCATGTCCAGGCATCATGGAGAGTCCTACACAGGATCAGTCCAAAGAGGAATACACCAAGGCACATAGTAATCAAGTTGATAAAAATTAAGGATAAGGAGAGAATATTAAAATCAGCAAGAAAAAAGCAACAAATAACATATAAGGGAACTCCCATAAGATTATCAGCTGATTTTTCAGCAGAAACCCTTCGGGCAAGAAGGGAGTAGCATGATATATTTAAAGTGATAAAGGGGGAAACTTACAATCAAGAATACTCTATCCAGCAAGGCTCTCATTCAGATTTGATGGAGAAATCAAAAGCTTCACAGATAAACAAAAGCTAAAAGATTTCAGCACCACCAAACCAGCTTTACAACAAATGTTGAAGGACCTTCTCTAGTCATCAAACCGTAAGAGAACAAAAATAATAAAGAGGAAAAAAAAAAAAAGAGAGAGAGAGAGAGAGAGACCTACAAAAGATTGCTTTGTGGTCTTTTGTGGTTCCTTATAAATTCTGGAATTGTTTGTTCTATTTCTGTAAGGAATGTCACGAGTATTTTGATGGAGGTTGCGTTGGATCTCTGGATTGCTTTGGGTAGTGTGGCCATTTTGATACTGTTGATTCTTCCAATCCAAGAGTACAAGAAATCTTTCCATTTCTTTGTGTCATTTTGGTTTTCAGAGTATAGGTAACCTCCTTGGTTAAGTTTATTTCTAGGTATTTTGTTATTTTTGATGTAATGGAAATGTCTCTGCCAGCTATAAAATTCTGGTTTTTGAAGTGGAAAAAAAGAGAATGAAGGGCTGCAAATGGCAAAACATCCTTCTTTTTTATGGGTGAGTTGTATTCCATTACATATATATAATGTATGTAATGGAATACATATATATATAAATATATATATATAAAATATATATATACTGCATCTTTATTATCTATTCAACCATTGATGTGCACTTAAGATGCTTCCATATCTTGGCAATAATAATGTTGCTGTTAATAGCAGGGTGTATGTATCTTTCTGAATTAATTCTTAATTTGTAGTTGGCTTTATTCCTTTGCTAACTATGTAAGTTTAAAAAGCTAAAGCTCTAAACATTCTTAGAAACAATGAACAGTACATATATGTAAATTTAAAAATATATGTGCATTAAAAAAAAAAGATCTATCAAGCCTTTAAAGACATGGAAGAAATTTAAAAGATATATTACTAAATGAAAGAAGCCAGTCAGAAGAGGCTACAAACTGTACAATTCCAACCAAATGACATTCTGGAAAAGGCACAGCTACAGAAACAATAAAAAGATTGTGGTTTCCAGGGGTTTGGGGAGAGGGAGGGAGGGAGGAATGAATAGATGGGAGTACAATGGATTTTTAGGACAATGAAATTATTCTGTATGATTCTACAGTGGTGGCTACATGTCATTATGCATTTGTCAAAACCCATAGAATGTACAACATCAAGAGTGAATCCTAATGTAAACTATAGACTTTGGTTGATAATAATGTGACCATGCTGGTTCATCGATTGTACCAAATACGCCACACTGATGAGGGATGTTGAGGGTAAGGGAGTATGTATGTGTGGGTGGGGAGGGCTATGTGCAAACTCTCTGTATTTTCTTATTTTCTGCTCAACTCTGTTGTGAACCTGAAACTGCTCTAAAAGAATAAAGTCTATTTAAAAAAAGAAAACCAATTTTAAAAAAGATCAAAATTGGAAGACTTACTCTTCCTGATTAATTTCTGATTCAGGAAGTATAAAGAATAAAAAGATATATATATAGACCAGTGAAATGGAATAGAAAGCCCAGAAACAAACACTTTTATATATGGTCAATTGATTTTCAATAGTTGGTTGAAAAGTTTAGGGTGCTGAGTTCATTAAGTGGAGGAAGGCCAGTCTTTTCAAAAAGAAAAAAATGGTGCTTAGAAAACTGAATATTCATATGCAAAAGAATGAAGTTGAACCCTTACTTTGTACCATACGCAAAATTTAACTCAAAATGGACTGAAGACCTAAACATAAGAACTAAAACCATAAAACTCTTGGCATAAAATATTGGGTAAAATCTCCAAGACACTGGATTTGACAAGGACTTCATGCATATGAACCAAAAGTACAAGAAAGAAAAGAAAAATAGATGTATAGGGGTAGGGAATTAAGAGATACACACTACTATGTATAGAATAAATATGCTTTGAGGATATATTGTATAGCCAATATTTTATAACTTTAAATGGGGGAAAATACTGCAAAAATACTAAATAACTATACTGTAAACATGAAAATAATATAGTATTGTAAATCAACTATACTTCAATTAAAAAAAGAAAAGAAAAAAACAGATGAATTGGACCATCAAAATTAAGAACTTTCGTGTATCAAAGGACACTGTCAAGAAAGTGAAGACAACCTACAAAAGGGGATAAAATATTTGCAAACAATATAATGACAAGAGACATATCCAGAATATAAAAAGATCTCCTAAAAATTAAAAAAAAACTAATCAAAAATAGGCAAAGGACTTGAGTAGACATTTCTCAAAAATAAATATATATATATATATATAAATGACCAATAAACACATGAAAAGATGCTTAACATCACTAGTCATTATGTAAATGTAGATCAAAATCACACTGAGTCACCATTTCACACCTAGTAGGATGGCTATAATCAAAAATGGACAATAACAAGTGTTGGTAAGAATGTGAAGACATTGAAATTCTTGTGTATTAATGGTGCAATCACTGTGGAAAATAGTTTGAGAGTTCCTCAAAAAGTTAAACATAGAATTACCACGTGATCTAGCAATTCCACTTCTAGGTATATGCCTGAAATAATTGATATCAAGGACTTGAACAGATATTTGTATACCAGTGTTCATGGCAGCATTACTCACAATAGCCAAAAGGTGGAAAATACCTGTGTCTATCAAAGATGAATAGACAAATAAATTGTGATCTATTATACACAATGGAATACTAGTAAGCCATATAAAGGAGTGAAATTTTGATACATGCTATAACATGGATATACCTTGAAAATGTTATGCTTAGTAAAATAAGCTTTGGCTTATTCAGAAGGACAAAAATTGTGTGATTCCATTTACAAAAAGTACCTAGAAAAAGTTACCTGGGACTGGAGGCAGGGGTGATGGGAATTATTGTTTAATGGGTACAGAGATTATGATGAGAATGATGGAAAAGTTTCGGGTATAGGTAATGATGATGAATCCACAGTATTGTGAATGTAATTAATGCCACTGCATTGTACAATTAAAATGATTTAAATGATAAACATCATGCATATTTTACTACAATGAAAAAAGACTCAGAAATTAGAGACTATCAAAAATGAGTAAGGCAGACTGAGGAATTTCCTTTCAAGTTTACTATGAATCTTACTTATTAATAGATGTTGAATTTTATCTTATGATTTTTACACATCTATCAAAATGATTTCATAATCTTTGCCCTTTTTTCTGTTAATGTGGTGAATTACATTGGTTGAATTTTTAATGTAAACCAACCATGTATTCCTGGAATAATATATCTCACTTGGTTGTAATGTATTCTCTTTTTTACATATTGTTAGATTCAATTTGCTAGTACCTGATAAGTACATTTTCATCTGTGCTTAGAAGATATGTTGATCTGTAATTTTCCTTTCTTGTAATTTGTGGTGTCTAATTTTAGGATCAAGGTTATACTGTCTCATAAAATGAACTGCGAAATGTACTTTCTTTTCCTACTTCCTGGGATACACAGTGGGAATGAGTTCGTATATTGACTAAAAAATATGTACAAGACTGTTTACTAAAGCACTATTCATAATGGCTGAAACCTATGAGAGTGGGACTCTATAAACAGGGGAATGGATAAATAAATTATGGCATGCTCATAACAGAATGGAGTATGATTGTTGAAGTGGAATACTGTACACGTACACTGGAATACTATTTATTGATGAGCATGCACAAACTACAACTACATGGCATACAACCCAAGCACAATATTGAAGGAGAAAAAAGCAAACCAAAAGAATACTAGCTGTATGACTGGATTTGTATAATGAACCAGTGTTCATTCACTTTGTGAAAATTCATTGAGCAATATAATTGTGATTTGTTTACTTTGCTGTATGTGTGAAATTTCAGAATTTTCTTTAAAAAGTAACAGCAGACTTGAAAAAAAAAAGCGAACAAAGCCTTCTGAGATAAAAATTATAATTACTGAAATTAAAACCAAATGACTAGAATATGGCAGCCCAGTTTTGAATTTTCCCCCATTTTTTCTTGCTAAAATGGAATAAATAGAATGACATAAGGGAAAACACCTTATAACAAAAGCTAAGTGACAGAGTATCCCCCAAGAACCCTAGAATACATGCAGTTAGGCCCAAATCACTGAAGCAACAAGACTCATACACAATAAGCAGTTACTCTGCACGTAGCCAAGGGAAGAGAAAGAGCTAGTTTTGCTATTCCTAGCAGCTACGGAGACCAGCAATTGCTAAGTTTCGGAGAGACAAATTTTCTTTATTGAAAATGTAACCAAAACAAGCTGGAAACATATAAAAGGGTGTTCAACATCGTTAGTCATCTGAGAAATACAAATTAAAATTGGCAATGAGATACCACCACACACACACACATCAAAATGGCTAAAATTTTTTAGTTGACCATACCAAGAGTTGGTACAGAAGTGAATAAAGGGGACTTTTACACATGGCTGGGCAGAATATAAAATACTTGGAAATTTTTGCCAATATCTACTAATATTAATGATACTCAAACTTCTGCCCCATCAATTACACTCCCAGGAAAATGATTTTATTTAAATAACAGGAGGTAGGTAGAGAATGTTCAAAACAAAATTGTATGTAATAGCCCCAGACCAGAATCTGTATTAGTTATCTCTTGCTGCATAACAAATTACAAAAAAACAAAAAACAAAAAACTTAGTGGCCTAAAACAATAATAAACACTTACCACAGTTTCTGTGGGTTAGAAATGTAGGAGAGGCTTAGCTGGGATGTTTTCATTCAGAGTCTCTCATGAGGTTGGAGTAAAGCTATTGACGGGGACTTCAGTTATCTGAAGGCTCACTGGAGGATCTGCTTCTCACTCATGTGGCTGTAGACAGACCTCCCCAAAGGACTGCTTGAGTGTCCTCACAACATAGTGGCCGGTTTCTCCCACATCAAATGATCCTAGAGAGAACAAGACAGAAACCACAATGTCTTTTATAAACAAGCCTCAGAAGTCATACTGTTATTTCTACAATAACCTGTTGACTGCACAGGTCAGCCCTCTTTATCATGGGAAGAGAATAAACAATTTTGTGATTACTAGGAGGCAGCTGTTATGTGTCCACCAATAGTCAGGGTACAGTCACACACTGGAAACTTTATAGTAATGAAAATAAATGAGGTATAGCTACGTACAACATGGATGAAGCTTAAAAATATATTGAGTGAAAAGCCAGATAAAAATAATACATACTATACAGTTGCATTCATATGAAGTACGAAGAAGGTAAACCGAACTATAATATTTAGGATTCCAGACTTAGATAATAAAACTATAAAGAACAGCAAAGAAATGCTCACCATAACAGTCAAGAGGGTAGTCGTCTTTAGGAAGTAAGCCTTGGTAGTGATACAGGTGACTTCTAGAGTGTTAGAGGCCAGTTACATGTTTGTCAACTTTATTATAATTCACTAAGCTATACATGTATTTCCATATACTTTTTATATGTTTGATATATTTCACATTTTAAACATTTAAAAAATGTTACTTACTCATGGAGGCTATGCAGAGATTCATTAGAAAAGAAAATCACTTACTATAATTGATATACAGATTATTTGTTTCAAATATTTTAATCCCAATTAATTCCACTTGTAATAATCTCCAACTGGGTAATAGTATAAATACACCCTATCAGTTAGGAATGGCTACAATATTACTAACACAATTTTATTTCTGCAGTGAATGCCTTCACATCTGTGTTACATAGACATCAATTTCCTCTTTCCTTTAGGATGAAGGTTACCTGGTTATGAGAATAGTATGGAGATCCTACTGTACACACACACAAACACATACACATGGGAAAAAAAAACACACCTAAATTTTAGGAGCACAGTTTCAGGACAATGTTTAGAAACAGAGTCCTGTAGAACAACAGAATTCATATGAGTGTGGTCTGGCAAAGTGAGCATGTGAGTTATCAATTTTTCCATGCCTAAAAGTGATCATCTTACCCTCTGCAATTTTACAAACTATGGGCAGTAAGACAATATTTTATATGGAAGCAAATCTATTGAAATACTTCACAAAGTCATATATACTAAACAGAATGTAATTATGTCATCTGTATTAACTGCATATATTCTTTCTATTGGTGTGGATAATTGGAATGAGAATTATTTGGGAATTTTGTAAAACTCTGTCAAATACGTGGCCCTCTCTGTTACTCACCTGTCAAATCTTTCCTTTCTTAGGTAACATCCTAAACCAGGAGCATCAAGGGATTATTGGCTACTACATTCCCAGCAAGGGAATTTGCTGGGGAAAGGTGACTGTTCAAATCATATCTTTCTAATATTATGTGTTAATAGAAGACTATTAGGAAGCAGTGTGATCCAAGCATGTGGAATGGGAGCATGACATTGGCAGAGGAGGAGAACCTATAAGATACTTTCCAAAGACCCCTATAGTTTGAGTGAGACTTCTGACCTAAATTCTAATATTCCATATGTATCAAGAGAATGGGAATGGAGAACTGCCTCCTCTTCTCTCTGCTTTTCAGCCATCTTTCCCTTCTGCTTTCTAACTTCCCCCTTCCATATATTTTTGTCCCTAAGCATAAATCTGGCAAGAATTGGGGAATGATTGAGCGGGAAAAAAGTCCATCTGGGGATACCACAGTGGTAACACCACCATTTTTTTTTTTCTGTTAAAGGTGTTTCATATTATGGAGGAAGCTAAAAAACTATTCAATCTAGTAGACTATTCCATCAGTCAGATAACACTGGAACAAATCTTCCTGACTTTTGCTAATATTGATAAAATGGGAAATGATCAAGAAATAAAGCTGCTATGAGATTCAGTTTCAACCAGTGACCACTGTCTTTCTTAGACTGCTGCCTGCAACTAGATACATAGAGGCACCTCCCTCTCTCTCCCCTCTCTCCATTCATCTCTTTTCTCTTTTTCTCCTCCCCTCTTCTCCCCATCTCCTTCTTCTTCTGCTTCTTTTCTTCTCCTTCTCCTCCTTTTTCTTCTTCTTCTTCTCTCTCTCTCTCTCTCGCTCTCTCTCTCTCCCTCCCTCTGCCCCTTTTCTCTCCCCTCCTTCTCCTTTTGTCTCCTTTTTCCTCTCTCATTCTTTCCATGTATACACAAACTGAACTCCCAAAGAAGAAAGTTTACAATCTTTGGTGATTAAGGTAAGTGACCTATTGTCAAGAATGAAATGTGAAGGGTCCGATATTACCTGACTTGCAAATTGTCAAGTTAGCTTACAACGGTTCCGTGAATAGTGGCAGAAGACACTGGAATCCTGGGTCATAGACACAGAAAACTTACAGCAGTATCAGTATTCAGAGGTCATATTTGTGCCAGTTCCCCTATCCCTAATTCTCACAAGGCAACACAAAAAGAGCCAGGTAAGGCACGTAAGTTTCATTACAGTATATTGTTATAATTATTCTGTTTTATTATTAGCTATTGTTGTTAACATCTCTTACTGGACCTAATTTATAAATTAAACTTTATCATAGGTATGTGTGTGTAGGGAAAAACATAGTATATATAGGGTTTAGGACTATCCCCAGTTTCAGGCATCCACTGGGGGTCCTGGAACATACCCTCCTCAGATAAGCGGGGACTACTGTATTTATTGTGCCTCTCAGTATCTGGGATATACGTAGGAATTACCTCAGTTTATAACCTCCTCTCTTCCTTGTTTCCTTGTCTCCTTAAACCCTTTCCCATGGAGTGATGGTACCAAGCATAAGCTAAGTACAGGTACTGCCCCGCTGGAAAAACCTGATATCATCTTTCCGGATAAGCCATCTTCCAGCATAGAACCTGTGGCCCACAGCTTCCTCTGGGACAGTGTCCAGCAAAGCCGTGGTCATAACTTCCCACAGGTGTGGCCCATATTCTGACTGACTCCAATTTTTAAGATTTCTCTCTGCTGTCTTACCCAAGTTATGCTCAAGAATTGCTAACTAGCACTAACAGCCATCTTCTCGTTCTTCAGGTAGAAACTGTATGTTCTACAACATACAAACTACACATACAACCAACAAAAAAAATGCCTACACAGTGCAAATGCTCTCTCTACATAAGTAACAGACCACCGTTAGTCAGACATAATCAGCTTATCTGTCCCTACGACTTTTTTCTCTCTGGGCATGTGGTAAAGTGGTCCATAGTTCTGGATTTGCTCTGGCTTTGCTTGTCACATTGGGTTGCTGAAGTGCTTACCACGCCAAGCAGTGGAAAACATCCTAAGAGCCCCTCTTTTACACGAATTGGTCACTGACCTGAGTCAGCTGCCCTAGCACTCTTCCCTAAAGAGCCAGATGGGCTACATAGGTCCTTATAAGGGGGACAAAGTGAAACAACTCAATCTAGTCTCTGGTGAACATTCACTAAGTGTCCATCCGTATGTCATGAATGTTAGCCAAGTTTGGGACAAATTATCATCTGTTGTTTATCTATCGTATATATAGTAGTGTGTATCTGCTAATCTCAAGTACCTAATTTATCCGTCTCCTACCCCTTTCCCCTTTGTAACCATAAGTTTGTTTTCTATGTCTAGGTGTCTGCTTCTGTTTTGTAAATAAGTTCATTTGTATCATTTTTTCAGACTCCACATATAAGTGATACCATATTTGTCTTCCTCTGACTTGCTTCACTTAGTATGATAATCTCTAGGTCCATCCATGTTGCTGCAAATGACATTATTTCATTCTTTTTTATGGCTGAGTAGTATTCTAGTGTGTGTGTGTGTGTGTGTGTGTGTGTGTGTGTGTGTGTGTGTGTGTGTACAGCTTCTTTATCCACTCATCTGCATTTTAACAAGTACCCCCTACATCAATCTGATGCATGTTTGGCCTTGAGGGGAAATATAAGCTAGGCCTTCCAAGGGATTCTCAAATTAAAGTTTGCACTTTTAACATTTAAGAAGTCATTTTTATTCTTAGGAATTTTTCCTGGCATTAGTACAAAAGACCACCAGGTAACAGCACATCTTCCTTCCGTCAGGTCACCATTCAAACAAGACTTATGCTAAAGCCATAGTAAACAGATGAGTAACACATTTTTCCTTCCATTATTTCCCAAATTTACCAGTGCCAGGACCTCCTTGTCAAAGTAGCTTTGAAAATAATTTCAAAGAAGACAGATCAGCGATCAGCCTAACTTGCTTGCACATTTTAAAACTGTATTGATATCGTGACGTCTAACTGGATATCACAAGAACTAGAGCATGGATATCTAGGCCAGGTCCAAAATATTCATTTTAAATAACATGTTAATCTTGAGTTCCCTTCCTTGCTTGTCTTTGTAATCTTTGTTATCACTTAGGTTCTCCCCTTCATATCTGACATCAACCAGTGAGGTGCATATCAAGCTTACTTAGATCCCACAAACAACCAAGAGAAAAATTAAAGCAGAGGTTTTAGGACAAAAGGGATGCTTGTACGTCTGTTTAATAGGTAATGCAGAGATCCAGGAGAAAATGGGAGAACAAATTCCTGAGCATGGTGTCTGGCACAGAAAACTTCTTAAATTAATACTCTCTTTTAAGAGAGCACTGATTCCCGCCCCCCCCCAAACGTCACATGACTCAACATGCAGGCTTCAGCTCAGAAGTCTCTCACACACCACTACCAGTCAAAACATTTTAACTTTTCTAAGACGAAAACTACCGTTTTTATTCTCTCCGTAATCCCGTCTAGACTATACGTTCCATAGAAGCAGAGACCTCAGCTGTTCGGATTTCGTAGGTTTCGGTCTCACCTGTGCGTGTCCCCGGCCTGGTCTGGGAATAAGAGCGGCGAACTCACAGGACAAGGCCTCCGCTCTCGTCGAGCTAATGATCCAAGCTAGAGGCCACTACGGCCGGCTTCAAAGCCCACGTCTCTGCAGAAGGGTAGATAGCGGGAAGTCTCCCTGAGAAACCGGCTTGCAGACACCGAGTTGTCCTAGAGCTCCGGAGAGGACTGGAGCTGGGAGCCCGCGGGTGGGGGCCGGGAGCCCGCGGGCGGAAGCGGGGAGGAAGGGGCTCTCTCATTGGACAACCCAAGTCGGGAGAATCCAAAGTGGCGGGGGTGGGGGTGTGGGGGAGATTGTGATGGGCTGTCGTAGACTTAGTCAGAAGAGGATTGCAGAGGGGATATCAGAGCAGGAAAGGAATCCCAAAGTGGTGACTTAAATTCTCTTCTGAATATTTACTTACGCAATTATGCGTCTCACTGTCCTGCGTCTTGGGGGAATTGGACCGCTCCGACCTCCTCCAGGGAGCCGTAGAGCGAGGAGCAGTAGAGCGCGGTCGGCCGTATAGAGAGTCGCCCTCCCCGCGGAGGCGTGGGAAAGTGCCGCGAGGGAAGCTGGGATACTCCCGCCGTCCGCCATCATCCGGCCGTCCTAGAAGGCGGTAGTGTCTTTGGGTCGGAGCAATCTTGAGCCATGAAGCTGATAACCAGAGCCGGGTCCCTCGCGGTAAGCACAGCAGGGGCGCGCTTGGGGAAGGGTTGGGGAGCAGTTTGTCAGCAGGGTCATACGGACCGGAGATGCCTGGTCTGGGGCCCCGGGGCCTTGGGCTTCCGTTTGCCCTTCAGCTGAACCCGGCCGAGCAAGTGGGCTGCTGGCTGGGTGGGTCGGGCGTTGGAGGGCCAGCTGGTGCTCTGAGCAGGAGAGACCTAATGCCGGAAAACCTAAGACAGGGAGAGGGCTTCAGAGCCGAGGCGAAGCAAGTCGGTGGAGGGGACCTTTGAAGGTCACTGCTGCACTTGGCGTGCGGAAGGAGATTGCAAGACCAGGTCCCTGTGGGGCGGCGTAGACCTAGCCCCCCCCGTCCCTACCCTATCACCTGCGGCCTCTGTTTCTTGGCGTATCACGGAGCATCAGCTTCCCCAACGGTTAAGTGGGCACGTGTGTAAAATCATAGGAAGAAATGAACTAACGCGTTTACAGCGTTTTTCACAGCACCTGGAGCTTTGGTGTCCTGCTGTATAATAAAGTGTGCTTTTCTTGATCTCTTGTTAAGAGAGTTTATCTAGGAGGGGCTCTTGACCTGCTCTCAAGAGCTTCTTAAAGCTCCTCCTTCAAGCCCAAGTGAAACATAGCTGTCACTTGGGAAAACTACTCTAGTGTCAGTGTTATGTCAAGTTGGAGCGATGATTAACAAGGGGGGGGGTAGCGAGGCCAATTTTGCCCTCAGGAGACAGTTGGCAATATGCAGAAACTTTTGTGTTATAAGAACCTGTGGGAGAGTGCTAGTGCTGAACATCTTACAGTGCACAAGGCCACCCACAAAAAAGAATTATCCAGCCCCCCCAAAAACTGAATAAAGTTACGCATTTATCTGACATTTAAGAGGACCCCTTTACCCTTCCAGTGGTTGCATATTATGTTGTTGAGAACCTGCTGTCGATGAAGCTATTGTTAATCTCAGGATATATTAATCAAAGAAGATTAAATCCTTGATTGTGTAGTCTTAGTGTAACACGGAAAAGAGTGAAGATACTGTGGGAAATATTTGAGGCTTGGAGGAAGTATTCTTGATGATATACTTTGTCTTTTTTAAAGGCTAGTAAAATGATTAAGGAGATGAAGTCATTTCAGTTGGAAAACAGACTAAAAAGATGAGACTCTTTGGGCAGGTAAGGGAAGCAGTAATGCTAAAATCTATAAAAGGGTACGAATGTGGCTATTCCACACTTTTTCAAAAATCCCCATAGCATTGGAGCTAGAAAGAACCACTTGAAGCTTTAATAAGATAATTAAAAGGTAAAAGAACATACAGTAATTCTTTACATAGTAAGAAATGAACATGGAGAGCTCGGTATTCCTTCAGGCTCTACAAATCACAAATAGAGATTTAAGAGTGGCATAAATAACCTGCCGGGTTAGTAAGTGCATAGTAAGCTAATCAGCTAAGTCCTCCCATGGAGTTCTTTTACCACTGAACATCCTCTATCGCTTAGGCCCAGTCGGATACAATGCGCTGTTCTTTTGAAAAGTGTGATCACCTATCTTTTTTGTGTGTCTAGAGATTTTATTCCCTTAGAGTTGCCCCCAAAGTAAAAGCCACAGCTGCCCCTGCGGGAGTGCCTCCACATCCTGAAGACCTTGAGGTTAGTCCCACTGGCTTGCTCACTGGACCCATAACATACCTTACTGTGCTTGATAATATAAAAACATTAATCACACCCCCGCTTTATTTTAAATACAGTTCACCAGATTACCAAATGGCTTAGTGATTGCTTCTCTTGAAAACTATGCTCCTGCTTCAAGAATTGGTTTGTTCATTAAAGCAGGCAGCAGATACGAGGACTCCAACAATTTAGGAACCTCTCATTTGCTTCGTCTTGCATCAGGTTTGGTAAGCATCTCTTACTACCTCGGTATGTTTAGAAACCTGTGGTATCTCGGTCCTACAGAAAGGAAAACTACAAGCAACAAACCTATATTAGTTTTTTGGAGCTGCCATAACAAATTTTTGCTAACAGGGTGCCTTAAACAATAGGAATGTATCCTCAATGTATCCTTCTAGCCTTCTAGAGGCTAGAAGTCAAAGTCATGGTGTCAGTAGAGCCATGCTCCCTCTAAAGGCTCTTGAAAGAACCCTGCCTTTTCTGTTCCTAGCTTCTGGTGGGTTCCAGCAATCCTTGCCGATCCTTGACTCGGAGCTGCATCACTTCAGTCTCTGGCCCTGTTGTCACATGGCCTTCTCTGTCTGTGTCTCTCTATCCAAATATCCCTCTTATTGAATTTTTCCAGTCGTATTAGATTTAGGGCCCACTCTAACCCAGCATGACCTCGTTTTAAATATTACATCTGCAAAGACTATTTTCCAAATAAGGTCACAATTGCAGGTTCTGCGTGGACATGAATCTTGTGGGGGACCCTATTCAACCCAGTAGAGTCCTCTAGTATAGCTTAAAAAGAACACAGGATATTTACCACAGGGAAGCATTAAATTCGTGTCCATCTGAATGTTAGTGCTAGAGGATAAAAATCAAAATTTTTAATTCTAAAAAGTGCCAAAAATTGAAAAAATTACTCACTCCCATATGAAAATCTCTTTCAGAATAGACTAATGAATCCAGTAAGCTCGCGTTCTATAATGGAATTTTTTACCTAAATGTACTTTATGTAAAAATCTATACTTGTGCTTCTTGGTGAACTTTGTTTTATAATTCTTAAACTAAAAAGGGTTCACTAGGTAAAATTCTTTTTGAATCTAATGACAGACATTAGATTTTGACACAGAGTGATGTTTGGCATACTTAGCACTAAAAAACTGCAAAAAAAAATTGTTCTTTCTTTTTCAAGACTACGAAAGGAGCTTCATCTTTCAAGATAACCCGTGGAATTGAAGCAGTTGGTGGTAAATTAAGGTTTGTTAAAAATAAGTAATTGGAAATAGAACACCAGAAGATAATCGATTGTAAGGAAACTTTTCTGTGTCATCAAGGTGGTTAACAATTCTGAAGACACAAGAAGACTGATGAATCTGACACATAAAATGTAAAACATCGTTATGCATTAAAGTAAAAATTTAAGTAACTGCGAGTAGATATTTGCAACATGTGTAACAGGCTGTTCCCAGAATAGGAACCTGGACACTATGATCTTCACTTGTACACCCATCAAATGTTTTATGTATCATGTGTTGGCAACGTTAAGGGAGATGGAGAGTCTTTATACTGCTGGGGGAGTGTAAATTGGTAAAACTACTTAGAAAAGATCAAGGAATATCTGTTAATATTGACAATGAGCATATTCTACAACCTACTGTTTTTAATCCACATGCACAAAGACTTTATTGAGAATGGAAGCAACCTAAATGCCTATCTTTAAAAGGATGGATAAATAAAGTATGATACAGTAATAGGCTGGGACTACCACACAGCAGTCAAGGAATGAACTCGATCTATATCAACATACTAGACTTAAAATCAAAATGTTTTGTGGAAAAACAAGTTTCAAGATTTTTAGCAAAATAGTAATACATAGTGCTTATGATCACGTTTGTCTCTAGAATTGGAAAGTGAGGGAGTTAGCCTGGGAAGGGTACAAAGAGATCTTCAGCTTTAACATTGCCTTTTTTTTTTTTTTAAGTTATGGCAAAATATACATAACATAAAATTTATCACCTTTAAGTGTATAGTTCTATGGCGATAAGTCTCATTAAGCAACCATCACCACCACCCGTCTCCAGAATGTGTTCATCTTTCCCAACTGAAAGTCTGTAGCCGTTAAACACTTCACCCCCCTTCCCCTCCTCCCTAGGTGCAGATAACCACTGTTTTATGTCTCTGTGAATTTGACTACTCTAGGGACCTCATATCAGTGGAATCATACAGGATTTGTCCTTTTCGTGACTGACTTATTTAGGAAAATTTTTTCAAGGTTTATCCATGTGTAACATGTTGGGATTTTCTTTCTTTTTAAGATTGAAATATTTGCCCTTTTCTTACTTACGATATTTTTTAGCATTTTAAAATTTTAGTTGAATATATATTTTTTTTGTTACACTATTATTTATACTTTTTTATACTTCAAAATAATTTTTCCAAGGGAATTGATTGATTTAACAAGGATGTCAGGGAAAGCTTATTCTTCTGATTTAGATAATTCACTGTCATTTCTTTTTCACTCAGTGTGACTGCAACAAGGGAGAGCATGGCTTACACTGTGGAGTGCCTGCGGGATGATGTGTAAGTCCCTGTGTGTGTTCAGGACATCTGCTTTTAAAGGAATACTAAGCTGCTCAGTTCTAGTCTTTTTTTTTTAATGAGGCATCATGACCTCTGATGTTGGTTTTAGATTATCATTCACAACCTGCCTGAAGTTTAATATTGAGAGCTTTAACAGTTACGTAGAATGGATGTTGGTTTTAGATTTTTGACTGGTAACTCTCCATGTCTTCTGCAGTGATATTCTAATGGAGTTCCTGCTCAACGTCACTGCAGCACCAGAATTTCGTCGTTGGGAGGTGGCTGCCCTTCAGTCTCAGCTGAGGATTGACAAAACCGTGGCTTTTCAGAATCCACAGGCTCGTAAGTGCACTTTCAGATTACATTCAGTTGTGTCTTAAAACACTGGGTTTTTGAGGAGATTGATTTATAGAGGAATAAAATTGCTACTGAATTTTTTTTTCTCCTTGGGCTTGGAAATGTCCTTTCCAGAAATGTGTCCACTTTTTAAAATGTATTGTTTGTTCATTTGTATTGTTGATTATTTTTCATCGTTGATGGTATGTAAATTGGTGATAGAATCCTAGGCCTTTTCCCTGCTCCCCCCACCCGCCACTGGTTTTTAATGGTTTTGCTTACACCAGATCTGGCGGCAGTTTATTCCTGCTGCTGTAGTTTATTGTTACACATTGCTGTTATTGTTCAGCTGACTCACCTTTATTGGGTCTTTCCAAAGCAGTCAACTTAATTTTCAAAAAATAAGAACTTTTTTTCTATTCATATTTGTGTTTATATAATGTTTAATTATATAACCTTGACAAGTACATGTGGTAAAACATATCAGTCAGAAAGCACCACTGACTGTCAGAAGTCACACAGCTGGTAGGTGCAGGCATGTGCAGGTAGGCTGTAAGCAGGTGACCAGCCGCAGAGGCTCAGCGCAGGATGGGCTTCACTCAGGTGCAGGCCTGTCGAGAGGAGGTCTCCTGCCAAGTGTCTGGAACATAGTAAGTGCTTGGTACCTGTTAGTTAATGTTATTTCATGATGATACTTTGTGTCACAAAGGAGAATGATCTTTGTTACTCCAGACCTCTACCAAAGAAGTAGAACAATAAAATTATAGAAATGATGACTTACCGTGTTCAGAGTAGCTTTCCTCCCCACTGGTGGCTGTGAGGCTCCAGCCCTTATCCTTTCTGCCTGAACAGTTATTGTAGTCTCCTGGCTGGTGTCTCTGCCTCCAGGCGTACCTCTTCGGTCCATCTGCCACATTGCCATTACAATGATCCTTCTTGACATGAAAATCTGGTGAAAATCCTTTAAAGGCTTCTTAGTATTTATAAGGTAAAGTGTAAACTCTTTAACTTAGCATATATGTTTACTCATGATCTGGCCCTGCCTCCCTCCCTTGTTTCTTGCTCCACACTGTTCCCCTCCTAGCTGCAATTCCCCCTCGGAATCAAACAGTTGTCATACTTTACGCCTTTGTCTGTTTCCTCTGCCAGAAATGTTGTTTCAGTTCATTCACCTGGGAAACACCTACTGAGGTGATCTGGAACAACATTTTATCCCAGATTTTATTTCTGTTGCTCCTTTCTAATTCCCACTGCCCTTCCCTAATGCCCCCACTGCGCTTTTGATACTACTAACATCAAGCACACCCATAATACTTTATTTTACAGTGTTTCCCCTCATATTTTGAGGGCGGGCATTGTTGTCTTACTCGTCTGTTTTACTTCCGGCACTTAGCACAGTGCCTGGCATAGAGGGGCTGCCCAAATAATGAGCAAACACAAGAGACACCTCAGGCAGAGGCACTGAACCAGGACAGCAGGGACAGTGCCAGGGCACCAGTGAGGAGTGCAGTTTGGCAGTAGCATCTTAACCTCTGTAAGTTAGTAATATGACCTAAAACTGACACTGTTGTATCTCCTCTTATCCTGACAACCCACTCGTTAGAAGGGGGAACCTTGAAGTAAGCAAAATTCAGATTAGACGACTTAATCAAGGTCACGTGGCTAGTTGGTGGCAGAACTGTAACTAGACTCAGACTTCAGGCCATTATGCTTTCCAGATAATACCAGGGAGATTAAAGTTAGAGAAGTGTTTAGGTGGACTCTGATGTTTAGAAGCTGCTGTCGTTGAATCTCTTACTTTTCTGAGCAAATTCAACTGGGAGAATTTTAAAAGTTGCTAGAAGTTAAATGATAATAAATTTCAAGTTCTCTTAATATTTGAATGCTATAAGATGACTGAAATTCTAAAGTCTAGTTACTTTCTAGGCTCTAAACGTATTGTTATCTTTATTTAAATCACATTTCCATAACCACTTCTTTACTTATTTTATAGATGTCATTGAAAATTTGCATGCTGCAGCTTACCGAAATACCTTGGCTAACTCCTTATATTGTCCTGATTATAGGATTGGAAAAGTGACACCAGACGAGGTACTGATAAAACACATTACATTTTTAAATGTGCTTGTTTTCACATTAAATTGAACATTCATCTACCGTTTCAGTTTTGTTTGCTAATTTTTCTTTTTTTCTTCTAATTTAAGAAATTCTCTTGCTTGCTTTTTTCCCCCATCAGTTTGCTTTTAACCAAAATTCTATCTTAAACAATTTTTGTGTGTCTTTCAACTAAAAAGTTTTTAATTACAAAAGGGACATGTTAATTACAGAAAATTCATTCTGCTCAATTCTGTGAACCTGAAACTTCTCTAAAAAAATAGTCTATTCATTAAAAATAAACAAACAAGTAAATAAATAAATAAATGCCAATGGTTAAAAGAAAATTACAGAAAATTCAGAAAACAGAGACAAGCAAAATAAATGGAAAGAACATCTCCCACATCTAAAGGCATTCATTGTTAATACCTAGGATATATTTTCTTCTAGACCCTTTTCTGTGTATATGTATCTTTTAAGCAATATATAAATGTTTAAATACCATAATCTTGTGGCTAAGTCTTCCTTTAACCACTCTGAATACATAGGTAGGAGTGAATCCACTTCCTTACCTCCCATTCCATCATTAGCCTGCTCACCATCTCATTTACCTTCTCCAGCACAGCTGCCTCACTTTGCTGGCAGTTCAGATTTGTCACATGTCACAGCCACGTGTATATCATAGAACTTTGTTTACAAAATGTGAAACATTGAGTGTTTAATCTGCAAGTGTAGATACGTGTATATAGTCTTAATTTCCCACTCCTACCACCCACCCACCCAAAAATACCAAAAATCATTGAGAAAAAAGTGAGAATTATCCAAAATTTCAAAGTATATATGACTCAGAAATTAAGGTTTTTAATTCTCATTTCCAGTTATCCACTACAGAAAACTGAATTTTATATCCTTTTGCTCTTTTGACTTATCTCCTGGTTAAGAAAACTGTCCAATTATCAATTTACTGCCTACCATTCATATGGCACTTTTTAAAAAATTTTATAACTGATTTTGTCCAACTTGGAACAACCAACATTTTCCATAAGACTGGCCTCTTCAGTGAATTTTTGAAGTTTTTCAGAAATCAGATGCACCCTTGTAAAGATATTATTGAGGTAGCTAAAAGAATTCACATAGATCTTTATTGTGGCTTTGTTTATCATTGTGAAAAATTAGATACAAATTAAATATCCAGCATTAGGGAACTAGTTAAATAGCTTATTAAATATCTGTAGAATGGAATATTATTCAGCCATTCAAAAATATTAATTGATAAAGAAAGATTTAATCGCATATTATCAAGTAAAGAAGAGGTAATTTATGAATAGGATATACCAATATTATGAATAGGGTCCTTTTTTTTTTAAGGGAGGTACTGGGGATTGAACCCAGGACCTCATGCATACTAAGCATGTACTCTACCACTGAGCTATACCCACTCCCTCCCCAAAGGGTCCCACTTTTTTAAAAAATAAGATGTTATGTGTGTATTATAGACAGATAACAAGGTGGAAACCATGGTTATCTCAAAGTTACTGTCATTTTTTAAATGTATCCCTAGGCTAAAGGAAATTCTAAAAAAATCGGCACTAGAATACTTTGAGCAATAGCAGGATTCAATAGGAAACATCAGCAGAAAAAAATATATATGGTTTTCCAAGGTGACTCCTTGGAACATTCACTTTGGGTCATAAATTCTGATAAATTGATTAAAAGTGCAGTCTAGCGAAGCTCAATATTATCACCTATTCTCAAGGAGCCTTTTTAGCCAATTTTTTCTACCCTCCACCATGAATTTTTAATACCATAGATATACTCTGTGTACTATATGTATATTTGTACTTTATGTATAAAGGAATAAGATTTTTTTTTTTTAACCCCAAGAACTAATTTTCAGTCCATTAGAGCAATCATGCTTCTGTTGGGAATGCACGTTTTAGCCCTACTTTTGTATATTAGGTCAAAATGGTAGTATAAACCAGTAATTCTTAGATCTCACTGGTCCTTGAATCACCTGGGTGGGTAGGTGAGTGGTTTTAAATTAAGATTCCAAGATTTCACATTGAATCTGCTGTATCAGTCTGTATAGTGGGCCTGGGAATGAGATGGGGTGGGGAGACATTGACAGTGTTTGTTTTTATTTTTAAAGCTCCTCAAATAATTCTATAATCATCCAGGTTGGAAACCCTGGTATAGACAGTAACCTCATAGCAAGAAGACCTTCAAAGATGGGCAAGAGGAGTATAGTGATGTAACTTTATTAGCCCTACTGTTGTTAATAGCAGTGCTTTATTACTACCTGTATAAAAACAAAAGAAACCTGATTTGCTGCTTAAGTCACATTATAATAAAAATTATAAACTTAGTCCCATTTTTTTCAAGTTCAGGCTAGTGTGTGCTCTTATTTTTTCATTACTTTTTTTTATTCCATTTTTTTTTCATTAGTTTCATTGAGATGTAATTCACATACCGTATAGTTCACCCATTTAAAATACACAAATCATTAGCTTTTATTATATTCACAGAGTTCCATAACCATCACCACATTAAGTTCTAGTTCTTTTAAGCAATGGTTTTTAAAATAAAATCTCAGTGTAATTCAGCACTAGGTAGTCACTTATAGTTCCTTGTAGCAGCTTTTAAGCCTTAGTATTTTCTGCTGAATTGCAGTTTTACATTTTTCAGCTTTCTGTATTTATACCAATATAACTTGATGTTTTTAAACTTCCTCAGTTACATCACTACATTCAGAACCATTTTACAAGTGCAAGAATGGCTTTGATTGGACTTGGTAAGTTGGGAATTGCCTGTATGTCGGTTCGCTTCTTTAATAGTGGTCCTTTAAGCTATAATTATATGAACACAGGATTGAACAAAATTTGAGAACTCATCCTCTGTTTATGTCAGAAAGTCATGTGATAGAATTTCGATAGCCAGACTTTTTTTTTAAAGCAGAATCCAGCATTTAACTTTTTAAAGTACTGGCTTTTAAATTCATTTTTGTATTTGCAGAACTGATGACAAAGGGCAGATTTCACTAAGCAAAGAGCTTGTACAGACAGCTTTTGTTTTTGGTTTTGTTTTAAGTCCAATTTAATAGAAAAATAGACAAAGAACATTAACAATTTGTGGGGAAAATGTGTGTGTATGTGTATGTGTTTATGTATAGCCAATTATTGTAAAAGATGTAATTGTAATAACAAAGACATTTTAGATCTGAGATTGGCAAAAACTAAAAGATTGACACTACCCAGTACTAACCAAGGTATGGAGAAATAGACACTCTCAAAAATTACTGGTAGGAGTGTAAACTGGTATAACATTTGGAGGTCTGTTTTAACATATTAAAATTCTAAATGTTTATGCTCTTAGACCCAGCAATTTTGCTTATAAGAATTTACCCTGCAGAAGCACTTGGTCAAGTTTACAAACTAGTTGCATGAGAAGATTATGTACAGTATTGAGTTTTTGTTCATTTGTTTTATAAATAACAGCTTAATTGAGGTATAATTCACATGCCATAAAATTCACCCTTTAAGTGTACAGTTTTACTTTAAACTTAAGTGTACAGTAAAAACCAAAACACTTTTTTGTGTGGCTTTTAGTATATGCAGAGTTGTGCAGCTATTGCCACTATCTAATTTCAGAACATTTTCTTCATCCCCAAAAGATGAAGTCACTCCTCATTCTACCTCGTCCCTGCCTCTGGCAACCACTAATCTACTTTCTGTCTGCTGTGTACAGCTGACTATTCTGGACATTTCATATAAATGGGATTGTACAATAATAGCCTTTGTAACTGGCATCTTTGCTTAGTCACTCAGCGTAATGTTTTCAGAGTCCATCTATATTGTAGCATGCACCAATGTTCCACTCCCTTTTCCGGCTGAAAAATATTTCATTGCCACACTTTGTTTATCCATTCATTCATCAGTCGAACATTTGGGTTGTTCCCAGTTTGGGGCTGTTATTTATGTAAACAGTCATGTATAAATTTTTTAACAAAACATCTATTTTTAATTCTTCTGAATATATACCTTGGGGTAGAATTGCCAGGATATCTATCTTGTTGTTGAACCATTTGAAGAACTGCCAGATTGTTTTACAAAGCAGCTGAACCATTTTACATTCCTGTCAACAGTGCAGAAGGGTGCCAGTTTCTCCACATCTTCATTAACACTTGTTATTACCTGTCTCTTGATTATGGCCATACTAATGTTGAGCTGTGAGAATTCTTTGCATATTCTGGATACTAATCCTTACCAGGTACATGATTTGCAAATATTCTGTAGGTTATCTTTTCACTCTTTTGAAAATGTCCTTTGATGCACAATGCAATATTGTTTTAATAGCCAACTATTAGAAGCATACTAATGTCCATCAAGAAGGGATTAAGTAACTGATGGTATGTCCATATAATAGAATTCTTTATAACCATAAATGTTTGGTGTAGTCCACTCACTTAAATGTAAAAGACAAGTTAGAAAAAATAGCAATAGGATAATACCATTTTAAAAATAAAAGAAAATGAGGATAAAATTAATATTTGCTGAAGCTGTAAATGGGTATCTCTGGAAGTGTGGGGTTATGGGGGAGCTCTTTTCTTTACTGTTTAATTCTGTAATATTTGAATTGTATAATCATACATTTTAAAACAGTAGGCATTTTACAATTGTGTTTTAGAGATTCTGGTTCCAGCTTGTTTTTGTTTCTGTGGAAATAGGTGTGAGTCATCCTGTTCTAAAGCAAGTTGCTGAACGATTTCTCAATGTGAGAGGCGGCCTTGGTTTATCTGGTGCAAAGGCCAAATACCGTGGAGGTAAGCATTTTGTTCTATTGAGTTACTTTATCAGGATGCCCCCTCTCACCCCAGCAGCGTACTGCAGTATAACAGGCCTAACCACTTACTACCAGATAGTATCAGTGTGGAAAGAAAGAATTAGATTGCTTGTGGGTTAGGTATTAAACATGTTTGAGTATGTGTTGGGGGAGGGGCGGGCTGGCATGAGGAGAGCACAAGGCCACAGAAAAGCTTAATCTCAATAGGTCAATGCTGCGTCATAGAGAATACCGAAGGGTAAAACCACTAGCCACTTTCTTCTTCACTTTCCTTACCTGGCCCCAGGTGAAATCCGAGAACAGAATGGAGACAGTCTCGTCCATGCTGCCCTGGTAGCAGAAAGCACTGCTGCAGCAAGTGCAGAAGCAAATGCATTCAGTGTTCTCCAGCACGTCCTCGGTGCCGGGCCACACGTTAAGAGGGGCAGCAACACCACCAGCTCACTCTACCAGGCTATTGCCAAGGGAACCCACCAGCCATTTGATGTGAGTCTGAGCAGTGGATAGCTCTCTTTTTGTTTTCAAAGGCTCTGTTCATGATGTAGTCCTGATAACTTGGGCTCTTAATGTTAATTCTGCTTTTAAAATTTAAGATGAACGAAAGAAAATCTTTGTAAAATTGAAGAGACAGCCAGGCCTAATTTTAGTACCTTAGTGGGTCTATCAAAAACTTACTGTCTTTTCAGTTATTCTAATAAAAAAGAAGTACTAATGCTTAGAAAATCAGAAGTTCGCAGTTCCGTTCCCTTTAAAGTTTTAGATAGTAAACATTCCCCTAGTTCCAGTTAGTCTTTTTTTCTGATTTCTTCTGTCCCCTTCCATTCTTGTGGCTACTTCCTGAGTTCCACTGCTCTTCATGTTTTCCAAACTGCTTACAGACTTACCCTTCAGCTGGAGATTAAGTTAAAAAAAAGAAAAATGACATTTAGTCATAACAAAAAGCCCATGTTACCTTAGAAGACACCTTTTTATTACAGTCAGGAGAGTGCTAAAGCTTTCAAAATAGTGATATTTAAATCAAGAGAATGTAAATTGTCAACCAGCAAAATACCATTGAATGAGTGACCGTTGTCTGCTCAGTGTAATACCCTACGTGACCTTTGTTGAGATCTTTAAAAGGTAACAAATGTACTAAATTGTAGGATTAAGTACTGTTCGTAATTTCAACAACAGTACATAGCACAGGTAGGTTTATGCTTCAGTAAGTCTTTGGCCATTTGACACTTAACAATGGAAGTTAAAATCAGTCTTTATTTTTTATCCCTCTGTTTAATACTCGAGTGGTAGTTTACACTTTTTTTTTTTTTTTTTTTTTTTTAAGTAGAGGAGCCTTCTTTATCCAGTACAGTTTCCCAATTGCAATGCCCAACACACAAGTTTTTGCTTTAAAGAAGTTTAGAAGGCTTACTTGACAGTGAAACCCTTGGAATCTTCTGTTCAGAGCCTTAGGATTCCCTGGAGCACAGTTTGAAAACCATTATCTTAAATTAGTCGTAAGTTAGATTTCCTCCAGATTTTCTTTCTCCTGGTTCATGGTCTGCTCTGTTTTCTTTTCTTCATGCTTTACTCTTCACCACTGAATGTTAATGATGCTTTGAGTGACTGGAGTTTAATCTAATCCAGTGACATAATTTAATAGAAATTTCCTACTTCAGACATTTGGGATATGAATGGGATAGTCTCAGAATTGTAAGTAAACGTCAAGTAATTGAAGTGCACACCTTCATATGCTTTACCTGGACTCAGCCAACGGTTTTCAACCTTCAGTGTGCATAAGAATCACCTGGAATGCTAGTTTAAACTGCCAGCTCCCACGCTGCATCCACAGGGATCTGAATGAGTAGATCTGTTGTAGGAACCTGAAAGTCTGTATTTTCAGTGACAACTCAGGTGATCCTTATGTAAATGGTCCACGTAAACACTAGGATACACTGTACTCAGCAGTCATGTTCACCTTAAGGAGCTTAACACTACTCAGACTATAGACAGCAATTCCCCTGTTTTCCAGAGGCTAAACTTCCTGTCACCTTGGACATCTGAGTAATGACCACTAAGCCAAAATTATTTTCCTAATCCTTTGACTTTAGTCTGTAGGAGAAGTGAAAGCAAACTGATGAAAAGGAAGTTACCACCAACAGCAGAGGAAAGAAAGCAGTTTTGTGTAATGCCAAAGGCCACAGTCCATACCACTAAGCCGTACTGAGTCTATAGTAAAATGTTCACAAGTTAATGTTTGCATTAACCTTTAATCATCAAAAGGTGAGAAAATACCCAGCAAAGAGGAAAGTGAGCGATCCTTTTTAGAAAGATTTAAATGAGAAGTTAAAACCATTACAGTTCTGAAAGAGGTAACCTGTGTGAGCAGAATACTTCAGTCCTGGACAGAACCAGTTAAGTGAAATATTAATCTTTGCTTATACTGTGAAAGTACACATTTTTATCCAGACAGCTTTAAGGAAATGATGTCCCGTTTTACCTGGTAGAATGACATACAGTAAAGTTTCATTACATTTCAGGTTTCTGCTTTTAATGCCAGTTACTCAGATTCTGGACTCTTCGGGATTTACACTATCTCACAAGCAGCAGCTGCTGGAGATGTAAGTTCAAATTCTTACCAATTCTCACAAGATTTTTCCCCCATTGACGTTTTTAGTAAAAATATGGAATGTTTGAATGCCATGACTTATCAGAGCAGAGCTCTGTATATCTTTATTAAGGTGTATCTGCTGCAGAGGAAACTTAAAAATGAAAAATGTGTACTAATGCTTCCAGGAAAGAGGGAGGAAATGCCTCCTTGATACTTTGGTTCTGTGTGGCCAAGTGTCGTTGAGTTGTCTCTGGGATATCCAAATGGAGAGCTCAGTGAGGTCAAGCCTAGGATGTATATTGGGAGTCCTCAGTATAAAGAGTGCTGAAGTCAGGGTCATGTGTGAAAGGTTGCAGGAGAAGGAAACTGAAGGTTGAGCTGTGGGAACCACCACCAGGTGACTAAAGAAAATAAGAAGAAAAAGAAGAGAAACTGGTGTATTTGGAGGCCAGGAAGGAAAGAAACACTATTTTGATTTACTCCAGATTAACATCCCTTTAGTTACCACAGAGAGGTCTGGTAGTTCTAGCAAACTAGGACGCTATTGGTGATATTAATCAGTTTACACCAGAGTGTTGGAGGTGGACTAAAATCTATAGAATTAAGGAATAAGTGAGGAAAAAGCAATGCAAAATTGGTGTAGGCAAGTGGAGCTTAGACTTGTGGTGGTGGTAGTTTTAGGAGAGTTTACACTGAGAGATTAAGTTGGAAGAGACAATCATACTGAAAGGAAAGGAAAATTGGAGCAAGTAAAGGAGATGGGAAATCATAGATGGATCAAGTCTGAAAAAGCAAGAGCAAACAGGAATCACAGTACAAGTGGACATTTTAGCATTGGACACAAAGGCTGATGTTGGGCGAAGAGGATGTCAGGGAGATGAAGTACATCCCTGGTGAGGCAGGGGGCTAAGTCATGCTTTGAGAGTCAGAGAAGCGGGGAGAGTTTAAAGAAAGTAATGAGGTTCGGGACAGATGAGTGGCTAGATGCACACAGAATGGGCATAGCAGCAGTTTAGCTGTCTCCTTGTGATGAGTGACCACAGATTCATAGTACAGCCAGTCAGAGGTCTTTCGTGATTTATCATTAGTGTTCACACCTAATGGAGAAATGGAGGAGGCAGGCAGTTGGGTTGATCCTAGATTAGAGTCCTGCGAAGTAGGCAAGTCAGAGGTATGAGGAGATTGCAGGAAGCTGGACACACAAGAGTAACTGAAGGATGTTCATGGATCTAGGCTAAATAAAGAAGTGAAGCCAGAAGGGCCTGATAGATTGGAAGTGGACAAATAAGGAACTAGGGATCTTGGTAAACTGGAAGATAAGGATAGCGTGATTAAAGACTTAGGCCAGAGGTCTTGGAATGAGAGGATTTCAGAGGCAGATGTAGGTTATGTCCAGTTCTGGGGTATGGCTGTGAAAATACGTAGCTAAAATGGAGGGGAAATGAGGGTCCTAGAATTCAGGTGATTAGGGAGAACAGTAAGTTTCAGACCCAGAATGATGCCAAGGTTGGGATGGAAAAAATCAGGGACCAGGTTTATGTATTTATTTAATTATTCAACAGATATTTACCAGGTACCTACCCACATCACTGGAATTTGATTCCTTCTTGACTCCAGCCTTCCAAGTATGGATAAGCTCTACAGATGGGCTGTGTGTGGACTACTTGTTTCTTCTTAGTGAACAGCAGGAGATCGCAGTATCGATTACATGACTGAGAGTCTGGGGAGGTTTTAGAGGTGTTTATTCTTTACAGGCAATCATAAGTCCCTGTGTTCTCTTAAACCCTCCTGCCATCCTCTTCCCTCTGCCACTTTAAGCCTGTAAAGAACTTGGCTACTTGAATATTGTACAGACAGCTGCTTTATGGAACATTGGAAGCATAAGAAGCACACAGTGACCTAAGAATTCCAAATAGACGCTACACTATTTCTCGTGTTTCGGCCTCAGTAGAGGAGTGTTTGATCACTGCAGACTCCAGCACTGATCAGAGATTTTACTTGTCTGTCCTAGGTTATCAAGGCTGCCTATAACCAAGTCAAAACAATTGCTCAAGGAAACCTTTCTAACACAGATGTCCAAACTGCCAAGTAAGTTTCAGTGTTAACTGAGTTTCATGTTGCAGTTATTTGAAAGTTGTATTTTTTTCTAGTACAACACTATTGTAATAAATGCACAAAAGGATTGAAAGGGTACAGAAAACTATTTAAAAGGAAAGGTGAATACGCTCCTACCACCAGGAGATATCATTGTTAACATTTTGCTTATTTTCTTGACCATTTTTATGCATTTTTAAATATAATTTTTAATATTGTATATATACTTACATCCTATTTAATAGTGTTTATTGTAGAAATTTGAAAATTATAAACAGAAAAAAAGACAGAAGTTATCTTTCATTCTCTACCAATGATTCTTCCCTTTTTTTTAAACATTATAATGATGTTTCCATTTATTCAGATTACTAAAAATTTGCCATAAAGTTTTAATTGGTGTGTCAGAATATACTTATTGGACATTTTCTGCATTTGGAAATTATAAACTGTAAAGGGTACCTCTGGGCTTAAAATATTTTTGTGTTTCTTATTACTTTCTTGGTATAGATTCCCACCTAGGCCGAGAGTTGTAAATATTATAATGAAAGTCTCTGTATTAAAATATATGTATATGTTTATATAAATGTATGTATATGTTTATATAATTTTACTTTTATATTTTGGAGTCACAATGTAAAAGGTTGTACCAGTTTATAATCACATTGTCAGTATAGGAATGAGAATGCCTGTTTACCATAACCATTGGCTTTTTTTTTTTTTTCAAATACTCTTTACTGATTTGATAGACCCAAAAAAGACATCTGGTTAAAAGATTGCAGTATCTGTCTCCTGTTTCATGATTTTTAAATCCCCACTGTCCTCATTGAAAGTGCTGACAACACCTCAACTCAGTAGTCCTGGGAGTTTCTCTAACCTTTTAGAGACAGACTTTGGACAGAATTGGAAGTCAGCTTGCACTTTCCTACAGACATTTAGAACATTTAAATTTGACTCCATCTATTTAAGACAGTTCAGAATATGAATTCTGAAACTCTGGCGGTCTTCATGGTCATTTAGTATTGCCCACAAAGGAAGTCTGACAGGGTGAGTTACAATCCAGGAGGGAACAACCTTTTGCCGTTTCTGTCCTCGTTAGTATTATTACTTTATTATACTGAACAAACAAAAAAATTGCATCTCTTGAGTAAGTATGACACAGTTTATTAAATGTATACATGGAGCCAAGGATGGTGGGATGCGGTTCCCCATGACTACACTAGAAACAAGTCATGATGAGAATAAACTGAAAGACTGGATTTGCTTAGGAAAAATTGGTTCCAAATCTAATTTATTTTTTTTTAAATATATTTACTTAAATGTAGCACAGTTTTTATAAGGTATACCAACATGTAGAAGATGGAGGTTTGATTATTAATGTCAAGATATGTTTGTTTCTGCCATTTTGATGGAGTTGATACTTTTCCTTGTAAGGTTCTTTGTTTTCCTATAGTGAAAGAAAGTGAGGTGTCATTGCAGAAGTGACAAACTAATAATTTCTTGGTAAAGTTTATTGCAGGTAAAATCTTTTCAATTAAGCTGACAATGTGGTAAAATTGCTACATTAAATTATGTTTAATAGAAATCTTGCTACAGAGTGCCAAGGAGATTAGTTTATTTTGAGAGGTAAATAACTCAGGTGCCTTTCTGAGCACCAGTCTCTTTCTGGGATAATTATGAATTGAGTTTTATTTCAGAGTGAGGCTCCTGTGCCCATATTTAAGCCATAGGACTTACAGGACCTATGCTGTCCTTCCCCACTGCTCACCCCTCAGTGAGGCAAATCCCAGCACAGAAATGGGGCTGAGGGCCAGGGGTGACAGATTATCAGTACACAACACTTTGGTAAGTGGACAGTGAGAAGAGATACTTTCTTCAATAGAAATGCCTAAAATTATCACCAAAATATCAGGAGGCAAGAGCTATTTCATTAATCAAAACTTCACATTAAAATAGTTTTAACTAGATCTAAGTTCTAATTCAAAATCAAAAGGCAATCTCTTGGGTTTTCAAATATAGTCTTGTATTGACAGCTTTCAAAAGGATAATGTGAATAATAAAAGAGTTGGTGAACTGAAGAAATAGAATGGAGACCTTTAGTGCTGTTGAGATTTCAAAGCTGTTAATTTATATATTTACCAAAACATGTTTCAGGGTTTGGGAACAAACTTTAAAATTGCCGTGCTCTGTAAAACTGGCTTCTGCGTTAGTTACACACGTTTTATTGAACAGGAACAAGCTGAAAGCTAGCTACCTAATGTCTGTGGAGTCTTCTGAGAGTTTCCTGGATGAAATTGGGTCCCAGGCTCTAGTTGCTGGATCCTACGTTCCGCCATCCACAGTCCTTCAGCAGATTGACGCAGTAGCTGACGCTGATGTCATAAATGTAAGCAAGTGAAAATTTATTTAACATCAAATAACTTGTCCTTAATGATCCAGTTTCAGAAGGAATGTATAAGCTTCCTTGGGCTACGTATGGTCTTCTGGTCTGGGGCCTGTCTACCTCTTGTGGAGGCAGAAGGGCTCATTACCATCAGACCTGCAGACAGCCTCCTTGTCAACTCAGGGTATCCTCATTCAGCTAAATTACCGTTAGATCCTTAAACCGTTTTAGATCCTTAAAGGTCAAGGAGAGTCAAATATTGGCAGTTTCACACGATTCAACCTAATTGTCAAGTTTGGTATTTTCCGTCCTCACTCCTAAGAGATAAACTCTATCCTGCCAGTCCTTCATGATCCAGTCTTCTCGGTCTGAGACATTCTCTTGCCCCTGCTGTTTTGTGTTGGGTTTTTTTTTTTTTTTTCCCTTCACATATTTTGTTTGCTATAAGATTGAGTTGTCTTACACCTCTCTGTATTCCCTACTGTGCCTAACAAGTACATGAACTACAGAATAAAGCCAGAATCAGTCCTTTTTATATTAAAAATGCCTACTCCCCTTCCATGGTAGAGGTCTCAGCCATCTCACCAAGGGATCTACCTTATATGTAGGGACAACGGGGGTAGGAAAAAGAAACAGGCTGTGTCAAGATAGTAACACTGACTTGATTTCACTTGGCCTCTACGTTCATCGTACACACTCTCCCAAATGGCTTTCCCCATCTTGTACACTGTACTGTCACGTGAGCCCAACCCAGCTGCCTCCAACACCATCTCTGTTTAAAAAGCTGGCCTGAGATACTGTGGGGTTGTTCCTCATGGTATTACACTTAACCTAAACAACTAGCCTTTGTTTGGTTTGGTTTTTCATTTGTTTTGTTTTGTAGGGGAGGCAGTTAAGTTAGTTTATTTTTAGAGGCAGTACTAGGGAATGAACCCAGGTCCTTGTCCGTGCTAAGCACACGCTCTACCACTGGAGCTATGCCCTCCCCCTAAACAGCCAGCCTTTGGAGTATAACTTTTCAGTTAACAGTGTATGTTTTATTGACTCAGACTATTTGCCATTGTAATATAGAAACAAGGAAGTACACCTCTGCCCTGTTTTGCAATGTCAGAGAGGTTTTCTTTTTCCCCCTTTTTAAAGCTACCTGCATCTCTAGAGCACCAGACTTGCTCAGTCACACATAGGATGGAATATTCCGAGGAAAAGAAGTTTATCTTCTTGCTTATTTCTATTAACTTTCTGTTTTGTTTGTTTGTTTACTTAAAGGCTGCAAAGAAGTTTGTTTCTGGCCAGAAGTCAATGGCAGCAAGCGGCAATTTGGGGCATACACCTTTTGTTGATGAGTTGTAACACTGAAACACATGTTACAGGAAAGAGCTGAACATTTTCTCAACCCATAGCAGCAAACACATGGAAGTCAAAAATCTCTAATGTAATATTTATCTTTTTTCAAAATATTGTAAAGCATAAATGCAGGTAATTGTTCCCAGCTGACCTAAAGTCAATAAAACATTCTGTTTAAATGTTTTTCTTGCATTTTTCCTAATCAGTCAACAACTATTTATCATATGCTGAGGTTTTTGTTTTGATGCTTTAAAGGAGAACAGAAATATAATAATAAAGTACAGAAGCATGAGAAACTATCAAAATTAAGGCTAAGTGGCAATCAGAATAAGTATTTCCAGATTATTATTGGTGACTTTTTAAGATAAAAATAGTTAAAAATGTGTCCTCTTGGGTAAGAACAATTAAATGGTCTGGATTTTACCCCCCTTTTTGCCTTTTCTGCAATAGAGTTATTTGTGAAAAAATATAAATTCCCTGTTAGTCATATCCAGTATGTGCACTGCTTCATTTTCTGTGTTTATCTTTACTGTGGCAGAATTTGGTTTTCTTTCCTCTTCTCTCTCATCTGTTCCTATCCTGTCTCTTTCAACTAGTTAACTATCAACCCAACATTCAAAGTAAAAGTAAGGCTGAAAATCGGGGCAGAAATTCTAATGTAAACAACTAGCCAAAAAAATTTCTCTTTTTCTTTTAAATAGGGTACTTGAAGTTTACAAAACAAGAGAAACTACCTAAATTAAAATGTGGTACTTACCTTAAAAAATAAAATTCTCTACTATGTTCACACATTCTGATACTGGGTTCCCTCTGCTGCATTTTCTAAAAGACGAGACATTCTTCTCAGAAAGGAGGGTCTTAAGGACTTGAATGATCATAATGATCGGAACAAGATCATTTGTGAGGTCTGTGAGACCCCAGGGCAGTCTCTGCACATCACTTTGAAGGTCTCCAAAGGCTTTACAACACGGTCGTGATGGAGAACTGGGAAGTCTGCACATATTCCTGTAAGGGTAGCAGAACTATACGTGGCAACGCACAAAATTTGGGTGTTTTTGAGAAAAATGCATCTGTGATGACGGATTTGCAAACTGCGGCCTAATCATCCTTTGATACAGGTTGACCCTTGTCCTCAGCTTGGGCATAATCTTCCAGCCAAAATGCATCTGAGGAGGAGGCCGAGGAGGACGAGGAGCTTTTGTCATGCTTCACCATTGTCCAGTAAGGAGAAGGGGCTCTCACTTCTTTCTTGTGATCTTGGTGAATCACCACATCACAGTGAATGTCTTCTCCCACACGCATAGTATGGTTCTTCTTTTTATATCCATGCCATTCTCTGGAGATAGACATCGGTCTCCTTGCAGCATGATGCCCGGTGGACCGTGGATATTTATAGTACTTAAGCTTTTTATCTAAAACTACATCTTCTTTGTCATCGCTGCTTGTGGAGTCATCTTTTGCCTGCTCAGTTTTCTTTGTTGTGCTGAAATGAAAAGAACAGTGAATGAAATGGATTCTTAATGTCTGAACATTCATTATCACCCAACGAGATATCTTATAACCTGCTTTGTTTCATAAAATAAAGGATACGGTTCAGCTTTAGCACCGCCTTTCTGTGTTGACATTTTTCTTTTTAAAATTACCTTTAAATTTGTTTCCATTCCTAAAAGTAAATCAAGTTCTGCCCTAAGTTATTTCACATTGCTTTAAAAAGCTTTGCACAGAACTTTAGCTAAGCTCAACTTCTGACCAGAATATTAGCAGGCCTCAAAGGGTAAGTTAATTTTGCTCCACCCAGAAAGACAGGTCATTGTGGCCATCTCCTCCACAGAACTCAGTCTTCATGGGTCACATGGAGTCAGCAATAACAGAATATTACTGATTTTCAGGAAGCATCCAGAAATAGGGGCCTCATATAAATATCTTCCACATGGTAACCACTGGGAAATCTTTACATCTTTTTTTTCCCATGAGCATCATTCTTTGCTTCTCGTTTGGGTTTACAAGTGAGGATTTGTAGAACACCCTTCTACCCAGATGTGTCTCATCATTCACTCTTCCACCTCACTGCCATCCAAAAACTTGTAAGGATTTATTTGTAACTTGCCCCAACTATTGGCTTTCTTGGTTGTTGAAACTCTGCTGTCAACTACAGGCTTCTTGAACTTCCTTCCAGTGCCTACAGTACCTGCACCTTCTATTACTTTCCTGAACAAATGCTATCTGTCACCGGCTCTCCCTCATTCTGGTGCTACTGCCCAACAGATCCAAAATCAGATCTTTGTAATTATGAACTTTCTGTCCTGCTAATAAGGAATAGGTTTCTGCCCCAGCCCCCTCAACCTGTCAGACTTCCTAGTGTTACCACTAACATCCTTGGAGGTCTGCCTGTTTTATTTGCCCCAAAGAATTTGGCGCAGCTTTTCCTAAAGTTTCTCTCTTCTGGCAATACACATTTGGTATTGAGTCATTTTTACTGAGAGCCACTAGTTTTAAATAGTGCAGTTTTCTTTGATCCTTGGTTTAGTGCTGTGCAAGGAGATTCAGAATGTCTCAGGACTAGAAGAGTCTGCATTCAGACTGCAAAGGATATCCTTTGTAACCCTGTATTAGGTCACTGCAAAGGACAGGTGGTAGGGCCACGTTCTTACTAAAGTGGTATTAGGAAATAACTCCACAAGCCAGCGGGTTGGGGTTGGCTGGAAACAACTTCTATGACACTAGGCCTGCCCAGAGCGTCACACGGAGTGCTCTCTCCAGTGCGCACAGTGCTGTTTGCTCCTGAAAAACAGTCACAGCGACTTTGTGAAATAAGCCTTTGCCTGACACTTCTGCCCCTGCCCTGCCCCCTTCCACATAACTTGCTAAAATGCCTTCTATACAAGCACTTTGCTTAATTAAGAAAGGGATTCAGAAGGTGATTGGTATTGTCCCTATGTTTGTGGGGTTTAGCCTCATACTTAGGTTGTACTAGTCTGTGTTTATCTCCTTGCTTTTGAACTGTCAACCAACCATCCTTAGATTTTAATACTCTGAATCTCAAACTGTGTGCTTAAAACATAGTTGTTCTGTAAGCAAATCTCAGGCTAGAGAACTGAACTTCCCAGTACAGGGTCCATCAGCGACCAGTGGCTGCTAAATTTAAACTGATTAAACTTGAATAAAATTTAAAATTCCTCAGTTACAAACCCTCACATTTCACGGGCTTAATGGCCACCTGCGGCCAGTGGCTGCCATATGGGATAACACAGATACGGAACGTTTCCTACTACCGTAGAAAGTTACTGGACATCACTACTCTGGAGGCAGACCTGTACCACTTAGCCCTGGGACCTCTGGCAGGTGTATACATCCCTCTATTGGATTCAGTTTTCTTATCTGTAAAATGATGATAAATAAAAATAGTTGGCATGAGGATTAAATGGTATAATGCTTGTAAAGCAGTGTCCAGTAAGCAACGAGTAAGTGTTCACCATTGTCATTAATGATTTTTTCATCAGATCAGGATTGGTTTGGTTACTGGGGGGAACTTTTTACCCAGTCTGTACCCGATCTGAAGGGGACAACTGCGACCCAGCTCTACTCCACAGTCACCACGTGGGAGTACAAGCCCATCCTCTGGTTTTTCAAGAGGAACCAGAGATGAAGATTCTTTCCATAAAGACCTTAGATTTGTAAATTTAGCAACTCAGATATTTTTCATTTAAAATTTTTTGAAATATTCAGAAAAGTGCAAACAAAAAAGTTTAATAAAAAAAAATTATAAACACCTTGACAGCCACCACGCAGGTCAAGAAATAGACTACTGCTGGCCCCTGGAACACCCCCCGTGTGTATCCTTGCTCTCTGCAGATGACTGCGCCTCCAGCTTTTGACAACAAGCACCACAGAGGACAAGCAAAGCACGTCCGTGGGCCGTATCAGTCCCTGGGGCCGTAAGCTGGGCTCCCTGAAGTAATGTCTATGCAATATGGGCCATTTTTCAGTAAAGCCCCAGCCATGTTTCCTTGAGCCCAACCTACTAAGCAGACGTGTACAACTGCAGCAACTGGCTCAGGAGTCCAGTCGGAACTAGGAAGGGCTGCTCCTGCATCAGAGCGCTGCATTTGTCACGTAAAGAAAAGGGAGATGGAGAAATCAAGCACAACCCTGAAATTTCTGACTTACTCGACGAGGCAAATGCTCCCCCGCTAAGACAGCGGGGGCGAGCTGGCTTTTGATTTTAGGTGTCATGAGTTTGAGATGCTCCTCGTATGATACGTCCAAATGGAGATATCAAGTGGGGAAACCACAGGAACCAGTGAGATTGCTTAGGAGATTGAGAGAAGAAAGCTAAAGACTAAACCTTGAGGAACTCCAAGGCTGGGGAAAAGGAGATCAAGAGGAAGTGACCAGAAGAAACAGGAGAATCATGGGAGTGTGGTATCACAGAAGCCTAGGGAAAATGATGTTTCAACAAGAGTTGAGGTGGGAGGTTGTAAAGCGTCTAATGCTGCTCAAAAGCCAAGCAAAATGAAGACTGAGAAGAGTCTGTTAGGATCAGCAATACAAAGGTTGTGGGTGACTCTCGGAAAAAGGGCTCTCAGCCTAGAGATGAAAGAAAGCAAGGCCTGCACTGAGCTGGGAAGTGGTGTCTCCCAAAGAAACGGCAGTGTCTAATACAACTCTTTCAACAGCTTTGGAGTCAAAGGACAGGACAGTAGCTGGAGGAGCAAGGAGAGGGAAGTGGAGTTAAGGTGGGGTTTGCTAAGATGGCAGAGACTTTAAAATATCTTAAATGTTATTAGGAAGGATCCAGAGAGAGAAGTTGACTATGCAGGAAGACAAATGAGGAAATGGGATTCACAGCACATGTTCAAGAGCTAACTTTGGAAAAGGGAGCCATGTAGTGTATAGGTTTGGAGGCAGAGTTTCCACTGGATAGTTTGGTCTCTTTTTTTTAACTCTGTGTCCAGGGCTCTTGCCTTTACCATTCTGCATATTGTACTTTCCAAAAGGACTTACAAACCCACTAAACAGTAGCAGTGTCATCAATCCCTCCCACATGGTATAACTGATAATTCTCACATTAAACCTAAGACTCTGTGCTTCATAGGCCCTGGGGGATTCTGTAGTATAACAAAGATTTCCTAAATTGAACTACTTACTGTGTTATTGGAAATTTGGTCTCAGGGATTAAATCATATATTTCTTGCCATTCCTTGGGTATGTCAATAAAATTTTGGTAAACCTCGATTTGTAGCACTGTTCCTATGGTGATATGTTGCAAAAGCTTTAAAAATTCTCGAAGAGTATATCCTAACACATTGGCGTGGCCGACACTAATCAGAACATCACCTGAAAAAGGAGAAGAAAAATCAGTAAAATTAAGATAATGGTTTAAAAGGATCATACCGTTTCTGGCTTTATTGTGAGATGTTTTTGTTTTTGTTTTTGTTTTGGTGCGGTGTTTCTCTTTGTAGGCTCATATTGTTGGTTCATTTTGAACCAAAACGAGGCTTCAGCCTTTATTTAATAAAAATAGCCATCAGTGACATGTGTCCTTTGAATAATGAAGAATGCATGCAAGATGTTTCTTAATAGTGTAATGGTATGGTAGCCTATTTTTACATTTCTGAAGTCCTTGGTATGACATGGGAAAAACCATTTATAATCTGAACCATCTTTGAGGATTCTAAAAATGTGTTTGTTTTGAATAAAATAAATGGCTATTTTTTTATAGGAAAAAACACTCACACTAAGTGAATAAATGACCTACTTTCTCTTATGCTTGCCTGGCCATTTCCAGTGCCCTCCGCTAGGAAGCAGACCATTTTAAACTTCAAGTCTTTCGTTTTACTTTGTGCCCTTATGCAGTATTCATTGAGCAAGTCATTCTGCATGAAACACTGGACAATTAGCATGCTTTAGTTAAATTTAAGATGTGCATACAGAGAGTATGTTGGTTCAAAGGGATTTGACAGCAAGGTCCCCTACTTTAGGGCAGTGCTGGACAGGGAGGGAAGGGTGATGGTCAACCACGGAGCTTCTGAGCCTCCAACAGATAGAAAGAGTCACATCTTGACAGCAAGCCCCTGGACACCCCCCCAAACTGGATGTTTAAAAGACCAGTTATTCAGTTGTACCCACCTCCCTATCCCCAACAGCTAGGGCATGGACATCTAAACTAGGTCCAGCCATTGGGCAAGCCCCCTGGGTCACTGAACCTGGAGCAGGAGATGCAGAGGGGTGACAGGTGCACCATGGCCTTTTGTCCTCTCACCATTTTCCAAACCTGGTTCTCCAGCCTTTCTGGCAATTCTGTCGGACTCAATGTTTTTTGTTTTTTGTTTTTTTTAATATTTTTTATTGATTTATAATCATTTTACAATGTTGTGTCAAATTCCAGTGTTCAGCACAATTTTTCAGTCATACATGGTCATATACACACTCATTGTCACATTTTCTTCTCTGTGAGCTACCATAATGTTTTGTGTATATTTCCCTGTGCTATACAGTATAATCTTGTTTATCTATTCTACAATTTTGAAATAGACTGGGATTTCAGACTCAATGTTTTAAATCTAGTGCCTTAACAGAACTTTTCTGCTGCTTGCAGTGAAGCCCTCTGATTGCCACAAGGGCATTCAGCAAGAGAGGAAGGAATACAGAGAAATTGCTTTTTAAGGACAGGCTTACACTGGGTAAAATTTTAGTCATCAGCTCTTACTAGTACTAACATCCCGCCAAATGGTCATAGAAACTTTATAGCTAATATTGGATAAAGTGACCCCAATGTGTCCCAAGGGATGTGTTCACCTCTCTGTGCCTGGGAAGCTACGGGCCCCTCAATCACCCTCATTCCAAGATAGATGAAGCCTAAGGTCAGAGAAGAGTCAAGATGAAGTACCTTCTCTGCTACTACTCCCCACGGTGCTATAATTGGGAATTATGTGATCCCAGAGGCAGCCTCCAAGGAATGCCAAGGACAAATTTCCATAGTGCTAGATCCTATCAAAAACGAAAGTTCACAGTATTGAAGAAAATGAATACTTAGAAGGGTGAAGAAAATCCTCTACTTTGGTCTTAAAAAACAGCTGGGGCCAACTTCAGAATAAAGCAGGGCTTCTCCCAGCTACCTGCAGACTCTGCGGTCTAAAACAGCTGTTCACCCGACGGAAGTTAATTACAACAGTAAAAAAAAAAACATACTCACCGGAGGAGCTTATTTGCCTAATGTTAAAAGGAGTGTTTAGATCTGAAAGCTATGGCTTGGCATTCTGTTTAATTATGTTGTTAAAGGGTGACTTTTATCAAGAGGGCAGAAAAAAAACAGCTTAATTCCCTGACCGTCCTGGCTTATAAAGCAAATGTGTCACTGTACGAATGTGATTACTCTGGCAATAGACATTAACATTGCCCTTCATAAAGAAACACCAGTTTGGTATTTATGAATATCAATTCCATTACACTTTTTTTTTTCTGTTTTTCATGGGCTGTAGGAACCACATTATGTAAACTCTTGTCTCGATTACCTACATTTAATCAACTTTGCAGCAGCCAAGCCACTAGTGAAAAAATAGATCTTATTTTTCTCCCATCTCTCCCAACAAGGTCGTAGATTCCATAGCTCTGTGTGGTTAGAGACCACACATGTTTGGCTCATCATTATACCACAGTGTCTAGCAGGACGCCTGTATACAGCAGGCATTCAGGAAATGCTTACTGAGTGAATGTGGCCTGGGAAGAGTGGTGGCCAGTACATGACTTGTATTTGCTTCAAAGCCATATTAATTTCTTAAGACTCTGGATATAAGAGTTTGCTAAAGCCATATTGGCCAAAAGGAATTGAAAGTTTAGCCAGAATAAACTATCACTAAATTAGGAAAGTAAGATGAAGCCTTATCATGAAACACCAAAGGAGAGGAATTCAAAACCCATGAATGAGAAATAATGGGACTGGAGGTAATGGGGGTCAAAAAAATTAGCAGTTTTCTAAGACTCTCACCTCTCAAAACCTCATAACCATTGTCAAAAGGACTGAGTTACAGAATGTTAGAAACCTTGACCTTGACGAGAAGTGGCTGACTTGTCATGATGAGAGTTGCGGCCCTGGACTTACTCTGTATTGAAATCTCTTTTCTAGTCAAAGGTATGGGCTTTCTAGGCAGACAGGGGTTCAAGTCTCAGCTCTGACCTCCCCACCTGGCTCTCTATTGAATAAGTTACTTCATCTCTCTAACCCTCTGTATTTCATTATCTACCTTCCAGGAGTGTTACAAAGATTTAAATTAGTTAATAGATGTGGAAACACCTTGCACAATGCCTGGGACAAACAGTCGTTTACTATCCATTTATTTATTAAGCACAGGCATAATAAACGTGCCAGTGCTGTAGGTAAGTCTTGGATTTAAAAGATGAATTCAAGACTACCTCTGACCTCAAGGTGCCCACGAGCTATAGCCCCACCGTGAGATTCTGCTTCATGTGCATGAAGGCATACTCCTGTCCCACCCTAGTGAGCGTGCACTCTGGTTATCAACTCAGCGTCTGTCACCTGACCCCAGGGAAGCAAAGGAGAGCAAGCAGAAACAGTCCACGGGACCTGTCCTGCAGTTCTTTTAGTCTGGAAAGTCCAGAACACTCTAGCGGTTTGTTTCCCGGCACCAAATAGCGACATGCGGGGAAAATGCTTTGGATTTTAAGGTGAGGTGAACTGTTTCATTATAGCATCATTTACCCACTTAACTCTTTAATCCACTGCGCCTAACCTAGCTGCAATTAGAATCACCGGAGGAGCTTTTAAACCATGAACTGCCCTGTCCCCAAGCCCAAACCAACTGAATCAGAAGCTCTGGGGAGATGGGCCACAGGCGTCTTTGGTTTAGAAGGTCTCCAGGTGATTCTAATAGGGAACCAGAGTTACAAACCACTGGTTTAATACATCGGAGGCTCCTGTGTCACAATCATTTTTGGTTAATTAAAACACACACACACGTCTGGAGAATCTTTAAGAACAGCCTAAGAGAAATTTTTGTCAATATTTCCGTAACACTGTATTTTTCAAAGCATGTTCATAAAACTTATCTCAGCAACCTCTGACAAAGGTGGTATAATCCCAGCTTAGAGCTGAAGTGACTGAGGCCTGGAAAGTTAAGTGACTGTCCAAGGTCACAGAACTAGAAAGTGCCAGAGCCTGGGCCTGAATTCAGGCCAGCTCACACTGAATGGTTTCTCCTTCTCACCACATTATGCTCAGTGTGCATCCCTGACTCCCGAGCACAGCACGAGGCCCAGAGCAGGCACTGGGAAAACACGTCTTGAACTGGATGGAAAATTCATTCACCCAAAGACAAGAGAACCAGGGCAATGCTGACAAACAGTGTAACAGAGAGGGTTCGAATCCCCGCTCCTTGGTGTGACGAAGTACAAGTTAACTAAATCTCTAATTGCTTATCTGCCAGGTGGTTCAATGCAGAATCTACCTCAGGGACTGTCAGGAGGGTAGAATGAGATCATGCACCTAAATGTTAATGATGACTAAGACTGCCAACAAAAGAAATCTTTATCCACAGAGAGCCACAAATGCCTGTGTATGAATCCCACTTGGCAGATGGGAGTGAACCTGGACAAGGAACTCAGTCTCCTGAGCCTCAGTTTCCTCACCTGTAAAAAGGGGGTGATAATAACAGCTCCCACCTAGAGGCTAAGAATTCAATGAATAAAATCCACACAACAGCGAGGGTTATATAAGTAAAAGCAACCGGCTTGCCCATTGAAAGCTCTCAAACAATGTCATCATCATCATTGTTACACTGAAACCTAATACCCTGAGTCTCTCTGGAGGCAGATGGAAAGGGAGACAGAGGTGGAGGGGTTGGGAGGCATGGGGAAACCACAGTCACCTGGCTGGAGTTTTCCATCCCTGGCTGCAGCCCCCTTCTTAATGAGGTGGGTGATCTGAAGGTAGGGTCCATGCTGGATGACGATCAGGCCTAATCCCAGGCTGCCCACAGTGAGTTTGGTCTGCTGAGTTTTGCTCAAGCTGTGGACAGATGACTTAACCTTGAGGCTGACGTGCCTTCCTACAAAAGAGGGAAATTTGTTTTAGCCCTTCACCTAGACATCAGCATGACAGTGGCCCCTGGGGTTCTAAAGCCAGGCTCTTAGGGCAGTTACTTAACCTCTCCATTCCTTAGTTTCCTTATCAATAAAGTGAGGATAATAAAAATGCCCACTCAGAGGGTTGTTATGAGAATTAAAGGAGACAGTGAAAGGGCTTTGCACAGTGCCCAGCACAGTGTGCATACTTAATGTTAGTTATCATTATCCATTCACTTAACAAGTACTTGCTGATGCAGGCAGGATGCAAGGAAACAGAAGTGTTTCTTGCCCTCATGGACCTTCCAGCCTCATGCAGGAGGCAACTACCAATGAATCATGTAAACATATGTTGAACAACAAACTGTAACACATACTAGGAAGTGCAGACAGCTCTGACGGTGGCCAACAGGAGGCCTAAGCCTCCTTGTCGGGAAGGCAGGTCGGGCTTCACAGAGGAGGGAAAATTTGAATTGAGGTGGAAAGGACCAATAGGAAAGCTTTAAGCAAAGTAGGATGAAGGGAGCAAATTGGATCAAGATTCTGAGACAGGAAAGAATATGAAGGAGGCTGGTAGGGGGCAGGCAGGAGGAACAAAGGCAGAGCAGAGGGAAGCAATTTCAGCAGGACAAGCTAAGATCTGCATTCAAACAAACAAACAAACAAACAAACCGTTAGCTGCTGTATGGATTGTGGGGTCCAGGGCGGAGTGAGAAATGAAAGGGTTACTGCAGTCACCTACGAACGTGGTGGCAGTGACAGTGGAAATGGACAGCAGGAAAAAAAAGCATTTGGGAGGAAAATCCAGGACAATGGGTAGGGAGGGGCTGAAATATGTTGTCTACAGAACTAAATCTCACAAGAAAAGTTTCAAAGACTGAGGAGTGATTTAAAGCAACAAGGTATTTTCCAAGAGGAAGCTTCTGAGGAGATTCATTTCTAGTCCACAGGAAGCTTCTGGGCAAACTTGTTTTCAGTACACTCTTTCAATGTTTCTCACACACGCGCACACACACACTTTTCCTTAAGGAGATGTGGCAAATTGCTATTTGCCAAACCTTTACCAAATCCATGTGACTGTGGTGTTTTGGGGTGCCCAGAGTCCTCCCCACTGCTGAGGGAAGGGCTTCCCCTGCTCCCACATCCACAGCTGTGGGGAACAGGCTGGCTTCCTGGCCCTTCCCTCCAAGCAAGTGTCCTTGTCTACCGCCAAACTCACCCTCCCCCAAACCGCAGATGCCCCCTGTCTGAAAAATAAAGTAACGTACTTTAAAGAAAATACCACCTTCAGGGACTTTTCAAAGACTAATCCTGAAAAGCGATTTGGAACAGGTCATCCCCTCCTTGAGCCTCTGGCTTCTAAGCAAACAGAGAACTGGCATCTTAGGATCTGAGTTACAACCTCAGCTTGCAAATTAAATGTGCTTATGATAGAAGCTACTATGAAGCCCAGGCTCTAAAGACAGTAGGGTTAAGTGAAAGAAGCCAGACTCAAAAATGCCATTTTTGTGACATTCTCCCTGGCAAGGGTAGAACTATAGGAAACAGATCGGGAGGGTGAGGAGGTGGGATGGTGAAAGGAGTTGGAAGCAAAGGGAGGCGCAAGGTAATCTTGGAGGTGGCGAAATTTCCACATTTTGATGGTGGTGGTGGTTAAACATTAGGCATGTGATTGTCAAAACTCAGAAGGGGGGGGGGGGCTCTTCCTGTATATAAATATCGTTTGGCAAACAAATGATGGTGAGAGATGATCTCCCAGGCCAAGAGTGTGACGTTCCCATCTTACAGAGGAAGAAAAGCGACGATGTCTTGGTCCCCAGGGCATCTCCCAGTTACCTTTTCTGCTTTTGTGGACAGCCTTCTCCATCGCCCCGGGAGGGCAGCCCGCTCAGAGGGGTACCTCCCGGAGCCGAAGCGGAGTCATTCCAACCCCCAACTGTTTCGAACCCTCAGGGAGCCGGCGCTGTGCGGGCGATGGCAGGCTGCACGCGGAACAGCAGGCTGCGAGATCTCGGTCCGGCCCCCAGGGGGCGCCGCGACAACGCCGCCCCGAAGTTGTGCAGCAGTACGGTCACCACAAGGCCTCAGTGAACCTTGGAAAATGGGATGCATGAAAATTTTGGTGCAGAAAAGCTAAACTTCTGTGGGGACCAGCACAGTGCCCGGCTCACAGGGGGTTCGTCACCTATTCTATGGAAACTACTCAAACGGGGAGGGTGGAGGAAGCCCAGAGGAAGGTGTGAAACGTTTTACAGAGGAAGATCGCAGCTAGTTCATAGACAGGCACAGAATCCCTTGCTGTGCTCCCAATAATGGTGTTTTCAAATATTGTTCCATCAACAGCACCAACTGCTTTGGAACTGCACTTTTTTCATGGATGTTTTGAATGAGAAAAGGCCAAGGGTGGCCTGAAAACAAAATGAGTCACGATTAGGAGAGGAATTAATTCTTCCTTCTTTTTTCCAAAATAATCCTTCCTCCCACACACACACATTCACTCATACAACAAATATTTACTGGAAGCCTGCTCCGCAGTTCGTGCTGATGCTGGGGACACAGCAGCAGATAAAACAAACAAGAGCTCTATCCTCTTGGAACTTAGATTTAAAAAAAAAAAAAACAGAAGAAGTGGACAATTTTAGGAAAGTATACATTATCAAAAATAAATTCTAGAAGAAACAGAAAACAATGTAATGAGGTAGGTCCTGCTGTCACCCCCTCTCTGATGAAACTGGAAGCCTACGCCTCCTGGGTCCATGCCTTCAACAAGCACAAATCAAGCACCTACTATGTGTCAGGCACGGTGCAGAGATTCCCATGGTAAACCTGGGCAGGTCCCAGCTCAGTCAGCTGTTTCTGTGGCTCTACTCAGACCAGAACCCTGGGCAGATTTCCTCCTGTTCCTTTTCACCCTCAACCTCAAGGCATCTCCCGCAAGTGGCTTCTCGTGACAGATCGCCAGTTTCCTCCTCCAAACAGTCTGGCAACGAGTCTGTCCAGATACCAAATTAATTCTATCATAAAATGCATCCTTTTCCTCCATTTTCCTATCAGTCGTGGAATGGTGAGGCTTTGCAGGAATAAAGCACATCCACATTCAAGGTCCTGTGAGGGGAGCATATCAGGGCCTGGCATATAGTGTCCATCCGCCTTCCTTCCATCCAGGCTGAAAACTCTCTTTATCACAAATGCCGAGATCACTCTGATTGGTGGAATGACAGGATACAAACCGTCATGGATGCTGTACTGTGCTGCCCAGATCCCCCCTTCAGGACTGAAAGATCTATTCTTCCCCCTCTGGCCCAACCCTGCCACTAGCTGAAGAGAGCCCCTGACCCAAGATCACACCTTCCCAGGGCAGCTAGCATCCAGTGACTGATCAACGCAGGGGAAAACACCTGGATCCCTCAGCCCAATGTGAACAACTCTGGGGGCCCTAAGGGGTCCACTGAGGTCCTCCTGTGGCTGCACTACAACCCAGCTTCTCCCTTTGCCAGGTCCTGCTTCCTTCCACCCCTCCACTGATGTGGGCCCCAAGAGCACCCCCCAATAAACTCCCTGCAACTCAGAGTATTTCCTAGAGAACTCAACCTGCAACAGCTTGTGCAGGGACAGTATGAAAGCGCAGGTGCTAAGATGGGATTTGGGAGCTGGATGACACACGGCCCAGTTAACTGTGAGGTCCCCATCCCCAGTAGAGGAGGAGCACATGTCGCCTTGGGTACAGGGAAGCACTATTCGATTTTTCAAGAGAAGTAAAATGGAATGGTTTGGCATGCATATGACCCACGTGGGTGTCTCTTAATACTCCCTTGCCCTGTTTCACAGTAAATGGACCAATACAGCAGCCACAGCCTGAGAAGTACATGGCAACCAGGGGCCCAAAGCCTCTCAGGGTTGGAGGTCTGGGCCACCCCATCATGTAAGCCACCTACAGGTGCTGGCAGAGGGCGAGAGGAATCTAGGATGGATAGGAGAGGAGGAAAATGATAAGTATGTCCGTTATCCCTCAAGACGAGCTACAGCAGCAGCAAGATCTGTATTTTGTCCCACTAACCTTCCTCTTGTAAGTTTCCTATGGGAAAAGATGCCCACCTGGTTCCTGAAGGTGCTGCTCTCAGAACTGAAAAGAAGCAAGTAGATCTGAGCGGCATAATGGGTGCACTGTTTCAAGTGCCGCACTGTCCTTCAGGGGATGCCCCCCTTCAGGGCTGAAGGACCTGTTCGCTACTGGGGAGGTTGTAGGCTGACAGCTACAACCTCAAGGAATTGTCCCTGGCTGAAGTGCCACCTTACCCAAAGTCATGCCCCATTCTTGGGGTGGCTAGCATCCAATGACTGGTCCATGCAGGGACATAAAGGCTTGGCCCCTTTACCCCAAATCAGAACAACTCTAACAGCCATTCCAGCTTTCAGAGCTCCCCACGGGGTCTGCCAAAGCCTCCTGTGACTACACCACAGCCAAGCTGCTCCCTCTGCCCAATCGTGCTTCCTTCCCTTCCCCCACAGGAGTTGATCCTAAGAACACTCCCTAATCAACTTCCTGCACAGTAATCAATAATTTCCTGTCTCCAAGTCAGCCCCGACAGAACCCATTCCATGAGACTAAATGAGACTTGAGCCCAAGGCACAAGCGATTAACCTCTGGATTTAGCAATTTTGTTTGACCTAATCCCAGAAACCCCAGATGAACACGTGTAGTGCATCCACCACACTCTCAGCTTGCATGGTAAACTTGATCCCAAGGAAGCAGTGTGTTCTTTATCCTGTCAGGCCACAGATCCTCCTTAAGGAGAAGAGTGATTGCACCCCTCCACAGCTTTCCCTGAGGTCCCATCTGGATTCAGCCTCTGCTGGGCCAAGCCCTACCATCCATCACAATAAAGCACACGTGTTCACAGCCCTTTAACAACCGCAGAATGGCTATTTATGACTTCAGGCTGCCAGCATAGCTCCCTGCAGGGGGCCTTCTATGTCCTGGGTCCACAAGGATTTCCTGCCTTAAGGGGCCTCATGGCTCATCCTCTCTCTGAATAGAAAAGTCCCAGCTGCTTGGCTTACGGGTGAGAGGATGGGGGAGGTTCTATCACTGAAAGAAGGTGCCTGACTCGGGAGTCTGTTGGTCAGTTGGGGGAAGGAGGCCCAGAGAGGTGACGTGGCTTTCCCAAGTTCAAGTCAGTAGCACCAGTGGGACTAGAATATGGTTTTTACTCTCTTTAACTCCACCGCACCACCTCTCCCTAACCCCTAGGGTTTGCCTCGACCAAAAATCTAGACTGAGATATAGAGGCGAAGGAAACTGATCTGTCCTGTCCTGAGAGTCCTGGGACTTTGAAATACCAGGTACTGTGGCAGGTAAGAATGAGATTTGGAGCTAAAAACAGGGATTAATGGAAAATCTATAAACAGAGTATTGGGTCTTTGCCCACCCCTCCCACCCCACGTCCTGGCTGGTAACAGATGGGACAGGTGACTATTGACTGTAGTGATGTGCAGCTATTAAACTGGTAAAAAATGTTTTAAATTCTTTTAACTCTGTACTGGTTGTTTTTATGCTTTAATCTTAGATCTAGAACTTTTTGCAGAGGAGCAGAGGCAGGAGGCACTGGGGAGTGCTTCCTGGGTAGAAGGAGGCACTTGTATTTTTTTAAACACAAGAATCGAGTCATCATTCCACTCAGTTGCAGTTAGAACAGGCAAATGTTCCAACACTTCACCCTAGGATTCTCAACAACTGCCTAGTGGTGAACTTCAGTGGACATTATTTGAGAATTCCGAACTGTATACTTGGAGTTTCCTCTATTACTCAGCAACAGAAACAGCAGACAAGAAGCCAAGAATATGACTCCACCAAACATCTCCAGTGTTTAAACAACAACAAACAGTGAAGACTTCCTGCAGTAATGTGATATGCATTATGTCTGAATCCCTGCATATGTAAATCAGCTTGTGTCCATTTTTGTGGCAAAGGAAAAATAAATGACTTAGTAATCATAATTTTTAAAAAATCCTTCACCCCAAGGGACCAATGTTTGCACAGAAAAGTTTATAGGCTAGCAATCAAATTCTCCTTACCTCATCCAGGTGGTGACTCTGATAACTCTCTGTGCACTTCTGCAAGGCTGTTGGATTTGGTGGAATTTGAAACTTGCTGAGTATCGTGAACATGTAGGCATTCCAAAAATAGAGACAGATGTCATTCTTCTAGGTCTTTCTAGAGATGACCTAGGTGGCATTTACCGAGAAAAGGAGTGTCCTTCCTATTTGCTGCATGGGGAACTACCTGGGAAAGAAAGAGCTAGATCTAAAGCCAAGGTTAAGGGTGATTTGGTCCATGAGCCATGGAAAAAAAGAAAACCTCCACCAGACAGCAGAATCGTATGTAACAGATCATCTGTATTGCTAACAAACAATGCCAATGTCGTTTTTTCTTGTTTATCTATCCAACCTAAGCCCCTTCCCACCCCCTACCTCTGTAAATGGTATCACTAAACACCTAGTTACTCAGGTCAAAACTTTAGGAGTCATTCCTGAGTCCTCTCAACCCCTCCCCCATTTATCAGCAAGTCCTTCCCTTTGACAAATTTGCCCATTTCCCCCCATCTTCACTGCTAAAGCCACACTTCTCTCTCTCCTGGACTACACTGCCTCTTAGCTGCCATCCCTGCTTTCATTCCTGCCCGATTCCCTCCACCCCAATCTACACTCCCCTTACAGATTAAATAAGGTCATGTCGCTCTCCTGCTCTAAACCCTGCAGTGCCTTCCGGTTTCTTTTAGAACAAAATCCAAACTCTTTATCACGGCTCTCAAAGTCCTACATCTGGTCTCTGCCTACCTCTCTGTCTTTTCATACCACTCTCCGGCCACACAGGCCATTTTGCTGTTCCTTGAATATGCCAACTACTTCTTCCTTGCCCGCTCCCTAACGTCCTTTGCACTTGCTTTTCCCTCTGCCTGGAACAATCTTGCCCAAATTTTCTTTCTTCAAAGATCATCATCTTGAGGTCTTTATGATCATGACGGTGTCTGTGTAACCTAATCCGACCGTCCTAAGTACCACCGCTGCGCCCCAATCCCCCATCAGTCCGACCTCCAATTTAATTCATAGATCAACACTTGACATTATCTTTATTTTAAAGATCAGCTTTTAACGGGTTTCTGTCTCTTCCCACCAGGAGGTGAGCTTCATGAGAGCGGGAACCTTGTCTCTCCTGTCCACTCCAGCACCCCCGGCACCTACGGTGCCTGACGCACAGCAGATGTCGATAGTTATTTCCTAAATGGGGCAGTCCCAGGGCTGACAGTCACGGAGGGGCGATGATAACACAAGGTGGCAAGGACTTGTCACCGACTCCCTCGGCGGAGTCGGGGCAGCCTCCTGCTGGAAGACGGGCGGTTCCCCCATCCCCATTCCAGCCTGCCTTTTAAAAAGCTAAGGACTGAGAAGCTTTTTGTGACCAAACGGTCATTAACAACGACAACAAAATTCTTATAATCGGCGAGAAAGCCAAAAGGCGGCGTGGCCTGCAGGAAGAGAGCAGGAGCGGGGCAGGGGCCTGAGCCGCGTCCGGGGCTAGGGCAGCGAGGCGAGCGGCCGAGAGTAGCGGGGCCGCTGGCCAGGGCAGGACCGAGAGGGCGCAGCGCGGTCGCCTGGGGCCCGCAGCCGGCCTCGCCGGCGCCGCGGCTTCGCTTCCGGGTGAGGGGCGGGCGGGCAGAGCAGTTCCGGGGCGGGCGGCGGTTCCGGCAGTGCGGGCCGCGCCGCGGCTGCTGGTCCCGGGCGCGCGGAGGGCGCGAGCGGCGCGCGGGGGCCGAGGGGGCGCGAGGCGGCGGCGCGGGGTCTCCGGGCCCCGGCGGCGGCCCATGGGGCGGGAGGCCTGAGTTCGCGGCCTGCCCGGGGCTCGGGGGGTGGGGGGAGCGGGGCGGGGAGATGGATAAACTGACCATCATCTCAGGATGTCTCTTTCTGGCCGCCGATATCTTCGCCATCGCCAGCATCGCCAACCCGGACTGGATCAACACCGGGGAGTCCGCGGGTGAGCGGCGGGGGCGCGCGGGGTAGGGCGGGGGATTGGCTGAGGGCGAGGGGAGGGGAGGGGAGACCCGGCTGAGGAGAAGACGGGGCTGGAGGGTGCGAGGCGGGGGCCGGCCTGAGGAGAAGGGGGCGGAGAGGCGACCCGGGCTGCCGGGCCGGGCGGCCGAGGGGCAGAGAGGATGGAGAAGAGGACGCGTCGGTTGCGAGGGGCGCGGAGAGCTGGGCTGGGCTGGCGGTCCCGGACCCTGGAAGGAGGGTGAGGGGAGACAGTCGCCGACCTGAGGGGCCGCGGAGGAAGAAGCTTTGTCCTGGATTTAGAAAAAGAAAAAAAGAAAAGAAAGTCAAGGTGGGAGACTGGAGGAAACTGAGGCGCCTGTGAAGGGATTAGAAACCCGGCGGAGAGCCTGGGGCCGGGAAGCAGGCAGCCTGTGGGGTGTGAGAGTCACAAGGGAGCTGCCGGGCGACGAGAGGCCAAGAGGAGTCATGTCCAGCCCCGGACCCCCGCCCGGAGACAGCCGAGGCCGGGTGAGAGGTGCGGGCGGGGCGGGGTTAAAGGTGCCGGGAGAGCTGGTGGGGGTGGGGGAGCGCCGGCTGGAAGCCCCTACGCGCGCCCCCGCCCGTCCCCTGCCCACTTGGCAGTGTTTGAGACGCATGTGGCTTCCGATTTTCCCTTTGAAGTCTGTGTGGTTATAATTTTGCTTTATTTTAGGCCCGGGAGCTATAATAATCCTAATAATAAACTTCATTTTATGGAGTATCTTTCATTCTAGCGCATCACAGAACGCTTTAGAGATCCTAATAGTAGTTACAAAATTAAATAATACATTAGAGTTGCAGGCAGCCCAGTAGCAATGCCTGCTGGAACACCACGGAGCTGTAGGCAGCAGAGACAAGGTGGTGCCCTCAGGAAAGAGGTAGGCATCTTTCTGAAGGGTATCCCAGGTGAATGCCTTTGCAGGATTTTTCTCCTTGGGCCGCCACCACACACACATGCACACGCTCACACGCTCACACGCTCACACTTACCCAGACCTGTGAGACCAAACCTTTAATTAATGTAACAGCTGTCAGGAGAGCTGATGGGAATTAAGGAATGAGCTTGTCTTTTAACTGCTTGCTCAGTGCAGGTGAAGGGAATAATGGGGGTTGGGAATGTCAGGCTCCCTCCATGAATAATTTGTTGTAAGAATGTATCACTGTGCTGTCAAACTTACTTCTTAAGTATTACTTATGGTTCTGTATTTATCCTGCAATATTTTTAGCTCTTAAAAAAGGCTGTGGCTGGGACATTTGTTACTTCCTCCTCCCTTCTCTCCCCCATCTAGACCTAGTAACACAAAATTGTGCTGTCAGATACACTGGTTATTAAAATATCACTCTAGAAAATTCCGCTCTGCGTAGATAGTCTTAGCAGAGCTCTTAATTGTAAAGCGTAGAAGATTATTATGTGACCCGTTAGAGGTGTTAGTTAATGCTACAGTGGTAATACTGCAATATGTAAATGTACAAATCAGCACTTTGTGCACCTTAAACATATACAATGTTATCTGTCAGTTACATGTCAACTTTTTAAAATCGTAAAGCATAAAAAGAAAATATCAGAATGGTTTAGAATTTGATGAAACTATGGGCTTTGTTTCTGAAAATGTTGTTGATGTCAGTGTTACTACTAGTTTGTACCGTTTTCCGTGTGACGTCCAGTTCATGATCTGTTGTTTTTAATCCTGATTATATGTGCAGTGACTCCTTTTATGAGACTTTCTTTACATACTTAGGGCAAAGAGGTTTCACTGTTCTAGCAAATCTTTTTTGCAAAGAAGTTTCAAGTAGAATCCCAATGTACAAAATAGACTAAATGTCCCTGGGAAAGACGTAGTTGAGAGGGGAAGAAAGAGATAAGTAATAGCGTAACATTCCTGAGATGTTATGCACTATTATACGCAAAAGAAAGCAAAGATAGGATGAATACAACTCCTTCAAATTAGGCAAAGTCATCAGCTGTGAGTTGCCTTGGAGATGGGAGGGACAGAAGTCAAGGTTTGAAAGAAGTAGGAAATGTTTGAAATAAGTAAACAGCTGCAAGAGAGAGCATGCAGTGGGAGACATAGTAGGATTCTCTAGCAGTATGGAAACCTCACTGAAGTCAGTGGTCATGAACATACAGTGTGATTAGCCATCTGCCTTGGACCTTCTGTAGTAGTGCTCAGCTGCTTTGGCACCAGTGTGTGTTGGAAGCCAATAGAAGGCTTCATTCAGGGTTAGGATTTGCCAGATAAGTAACAAAATGCCAGAGGAACAAAGGTGTTTAGGGTGTTAGACAAAGTGTTGTAATGATGGCTCATGAAATTTCAGCTGGATAGAGTAAGAGTGAAAAAGGAAAGAGCTATTTGATGTATTGGTCAACGAATAGCTGATGGTATGTGGTCAGTGGAATAGTGGAGCTGGACCCAATAGAGTTGAATACTTGACTGGGAGTGGTTGATACAGCAAAGTGGAAGGGCAGGGGATTGTGGGCACAAGGTCTAGGGTGTGGCAGTGGTGATGTGTGGTGGAGGAGGTGATTTTTTTTTTTTCTAACAGTTTCCCTTGCCATCTCAAGATATTCTTCAAATATTCTGTGGCTAGAAAGAGGAATAAGAAGAGATAGTAAGAACAGTAGGAAATTTTTCAAAATCATATCTAACCCATATTTCTTAGGTCAAGTATGTCAGATAGTAAGGCCCCTAAAAGTTAAAATGAATGAGATAGTATGTTCCTTTGTTCACTCTTGGGTTTTTGCACTGTAATAAGATGCACCTGAACTTTGCCTAGTGTTTGAGTTCACTGTACTCTTTTTATTGAAATATAGTCAGATCACTGTTCACTCTTACCTGAGCAGATAGATCCAGTCTTCAGTAAAAAAAAAAAAAAAAAAAATCAGTGTAGAGTTACACCTTCCAAATCAATGAAACATTTATGGGAAGTTCAAATAAGGTCTCAGAAGTGACAGGACTAGCTTTATGCTAAGATCTGCATAAAAGTGACTTAACCTGCACGACATTGTAAAATTATTATAAATCAATTAAAAAAATGTTAAAAAAAAAAAAAGTGACTTAACCTGGCAACAAAAAGTTGATGTGTTGGTTCTCTCTTGTGCATTATACATCGTATAAAAGTCTTGATTATAATGTTTTTACTGCAGTTTTTTTAAATGGACGAAATACATTTTGAAAGTAGAACTCTTGGAGCTGAAAGGTGCTGCAGAATGTAGTTTGAAAACCACTGCAGTAAACTACTAAGGGGAAGTTTAAGGATTCAAACCCAAACTTTATCACTTACTAACTCTGACTTTGGATAAGTTACCTAGCCTCTCTCTTTTCAGCTCCTTTTCTGTAAAATAGGGATAGTGATAGTGTCCATTTCAATGGGTTATTGTGAGATTAAGACATGTAAACCATTTAGAACAGTGCCTGACACATAGTAGGTGCTCAGTAAAAGTTAGATATTGTTATATTGCTGTTCTACTTTATAACAGGTGTCAGAATCCCAGTTTTGAAACTAAAGCTTAGAACTGACACATTTTCGTTATTTAGATGTTCTTGGAAATAAAGAAACATCAAGAATGATAAGGCCATGCTTAGCACAAATCAAATTTTTTTTTCCCTCTTGGCTTTGGACTTCTCCATCACTGTTCCTTCTCTCAGTCTCTCATTTCTATATTCTAGTCTCTACTTCTTAGCTTCTACTTGAACTGCCTCAAAAGGAAATGAAATATCCCCAAACAAAAAATAGAGTAACTTCCTAAAATCTCAACTAATAAACTATATTACCATAAGATTATGGACCATGCTTCATACTGACAACTTTTGGTTTGTTTTTATAGTATTGGTCCAAATACAGAAAAAGTATGTTCGTTTAATTGTCATCTGTGTGATGGCATTTCCTGAGTTTGTTCTAATCGCTTGTGGATAACGCACAAACTTTTGAAGATATGACACAAATAGATATTACATATATGGGGAAAATACATGGATGGGCACTTTAGTAAGGACTGTTAGCAATTTCTGTTAATATAATAACAAATATTAAATACTTGGTGAATATAATGGCAAAATTACATTAATTTTGCTATGCTGGTGTCAAATTTCTGCTAATTATTGAAACTCAACATCAAAACAGTATCTTTCATTTTATATAGTGCTTTACAGTTTTTGAAGCCCTTTGACATCCATAACTTGATTCCTTAGGCCTTTTATATTTGACCAATGTAAAAATAGTCATTTCCACATTTTTTCCCACATCAGTGATTTGCACATGAGATTTGAGTTTCAGTGTTGTAAAGACTCCATTCAAGAAAACTCTTCATTGAAGTATTACCTGTATTTTATTTACGCACACCTTTTATTTACTTAAATGAGGTTAAAATTCTCTAGTGGCTGAAATTTTTGCCAGGATACAGAAGAAGAAAAGGAAATTTGGTTTTCAGTCTTAAAGTGATGTCCTTTGCTTTGAGCCCTTAACCTCACTCTCACTGTTTTCTCATCCCTAAAGAGACAAAGTTTTTGTGAAAGAATGTTTTAGTTTTAATGAGTTAATTTTAACAAGATCAACAATAAACAAAGCTGCTTCTGATAAATATGAATGATCTAGAGATCCTTTTATTGAGGCACCATCCCTTTATAGTGACCATTTTCAGTGACCATTTAGGATTATACCATCCTAAATCATTCTGGATGTATTTACTTAGTGTTCTTTATGAAGATTTCCCAAAAGTCTTTTCCAGCACATGAAAGAACTTGAACTTCTTCCTTCTGTGTAATTAAAATTTCTCTCTCTATAATTGGTTATCATATTCACGTAGTAGTCTTATCAGTGTATTCCTGAAAATATTTTCATTCTTTTTCCTTTTGAAATTGTTTAGATTGGATGTTAGAGTGTTTAAGGAGCCTCAATAATACCCTCATCTCTACTATATTCTGAACTAGTTGAGAAAAAGAAAAGGAATAAGATAATTAGGAGCCAAAATATAATTTTATTACTGTTGAAGAGGATGTTGGAGAATGCGGCTTTTATCTGTGGACAAGCAGCTTCCTCTTTCTGGTCCTCGAAACTGAACAGACTGAACTGTTCAATCCCAGGCAGGATTGGAGGACCTGCCCTATACGCCTGAAAGAACAGAAGAGATGAGTGTTGCCTTTAGGCAACTTGCTCCCAAAGGCAAAAAGTTGGACGACTTAGGCCCAGCTTTTTCTCCTAAACTGCCTGTCAAATGAAGTCATTCCTCCTGACCTGGGAAGGATTGAATGAGGGGACTAAACTAAAATATTCTGATAGCTGCACCTCCACCCTTCCCCTCATGGATAGAAGCATCAGAAATGGGGAGAAAGCCTTACCTGGTTGAAACCCAGGAGATGACTGACATGTTGTGAGGGAAAGTTTTCTTTTTCCTCAAGTGCCAAGACTGCCAGATGCTTGTGGAAATGAAAGACTTGGGGGTAGGGGGAGGATTCATTTCTCATTCTGTTACCCACTACCCTCTCCACAGGAAATCTTGGTAAACCTCAGATAGGGGACTGTGGGCTGGATATATATTATGTAAGAGGTCAAGATCTACAGTAGGTCCTGGCTTACAAATTGGGAATCTTTGGTTTAAAACATTAAAATTGCAAGTTTCTCAAGCAGACCTATTTATTAAATACTAGAAAATTATTAAATAATAAGCTCTTGCTCCTGAGCTGTGACTTCAATAATCGCAAGATTGGTTAGGCGTGAAGGAGCTCTGTAACATCAGTTGTGAAACAGACAGACCTACCTAGAACTTGGTTTTGTTCATCACTTTCATGTCTAGATCATTTTTTTTATGTAGGGGGAGGTGATTAGGTTTATTTATTTATTTAATAGAGGTACTAGAAATTGAACCCAGGACCTCATGCATGCTAAGGCATGCACTCTACCACTGAGCTGTACCCTCCCCCCAGTTTTGTTGATCACTTTGGACATGACTTGCAGAGAAGGACAGAATTGAGTTACCCAAGAGGGCAACAGTCTTGAAATTGTGCTCGCCTTTAACTTAAAAAGCATTAACAAAATTTCTTCAATGGCCTTTTGAGTCTTTTTCCAGTAAATTTCTTTTTTTAAAAAACAGCTTTGTTGAGATATAATTCACATAACCATAAGATTCACCATTTAAAGTGTATAGTGCAGTGGCTTTTAGTAGTATTCATAAAGTTGTACCACCATCACCACAATCAATTTTAGCACATTCTCAGTACTCCAAAAAGAAACCCCACATCCCTTAGCCATCACCCCCCAACTTACTGTCTTAGGCAGTCGGCTTTCTGTCTTCACAGATTTGCCTATTGGACATTTTATATAAATGGAATCATACAATATGTGGTCTTTTGTGATTGGCTTCTTTCACTTAGCGTAATGTTTTCAAGGTTCATCCATATTAAAGCAAATATCAGTATTTCACTTCTTACTGTGAAATAGTGTGGTGTATCCACATTTATTTATCCATTCATCAGGTGATGGACATTTGGACTAGTAAATTTCTTTTCCTTCCAAGAATAACACTTCTTCATCGTGGTAAAGTGGTATAAAATTTTTTTCTTTGGTTTTTTAAAAAAGGCGACAGTATTATTTCAGCATATTAAAGAAGAACTTCGAATAAAAATTCAAAGATCTGTCTTTTTACAGTATTCACAGGTCATTCATCAAGCTTGAAATCACTTATGATACTGTGAATTTCACAGCATAGGCCAGATTTTCCAATATGAGATTAGATTTCCTGAACAAAGCATTTATTTCCTTTACAACCTTAGTTCCAGAAGACCTCTCTTTTTACCATTATCAATAGAGATGTAGCCACTTCAGCATGAAGGGTGTAAGCTAGTTGGCCTAAAAGTTTTGGAGAAGGGGAGTTTGGGACCAAGAATGTGGACAGAAGCTATGAGTGAATGGAAATATCTAAAAGGAAGGAGATTCTCAGGAAGATATTACAGAGTCATGACTGCTGTTGCGTTTATTAGGCTGACCAGACTTGTTGAATTCTTCATCACTTGGCTGCCTGAGCCCCTATCAAAGCTGGCATAGTAACGGTCATATATGTCAGTCCTCCACTGTTCAGCTTAGTGTGACCTAAAATAATGTTGTTTAACCCCCTTCCTGATAAATATTGAGTTTGTATTGGAGTTGCAGTGTAGTAGAATAGTCCTATGGGATTTGAGTCAGACATATCTGGATTTGCTTCTTGGATTCCCTTTTTATGAGCTTTATGATTTGGAGCATGTAATTTGGTTTCTTAGCTATAAAATGAGGATGATGTATTTATCTCAAAGGATGGTTGTGAGGAAATAAAATATGGCATATGAAGAACTAGCACAGTCTAATACATAGCAAATGCTCAAATGTTAGTCATTATTATATGAAAGATTAAAACATCTGAATTTAGTGGAGAGGGTGTAGCTCAGTGGTAGAGTGTGTGCTTAGCATGCACGAGGTCCTAGGTTCAATCCCCAGTACTGCCATTAAAAATAAATAAACCTAAAAATAAAAAATAAATTAAAAAGCAAAAAAAATCTGAATTTAAAAGTATTTCCCTTTTGTATTATGTTTTATTTACTTATATCTTGTTCTAAAAAGAGATTTAAGGCAACATGGTGTGTCTGCATTGAGTATTTCTGAAACCCAGCTTGGAGGGGTGGGATGGGGGCAGTCTCTGGGAAGAGAGACTGAAATCCATTGGAGTGGTAATATAAACATAATGGGATACATACAAGTATTAAAACCAAGGAATGCATTGGGTTTATGTATTTCTGGAACAGGCTGAAGAGGTTTTCTAAGTGAAAGGCAGCCTAGCATTGTGAAAAGGGCACACAGGTTTTAGGGTCAAACCAACATGTAGTCAAATCCCAGTCCCACTATTTACTAGCCAAGTAGTTGATCTTAGATAAGTTGTAGTTGAGGGTTTTTATTAATAAAAAGTAGGACATTCAGACTTGGTTTATACCTCTTGTAGCATTTCCAGTTATGCAGATTCAGACCTCAACTTTCTGTTCTCTTACAGATTAAAGAGTAATATCTGCAGGGAATCGTGATAATCAATTTAGTTATTTTTAAAGGAATACAGTGGTCTGGGCTTTACAGTTGGACTGTGAAGTCAATTAGTCTCACCTCAGGCTGAAAATAAGTTTGAAATATATGAGAAAGTTGTTTCTTAATAGAAACCTGACAAAGAGTACAGCTGAAATTTTAGTTTTTATAGAATAAAATTTGTTGTAGTTGTCATTAACTTCTGCAATGCAACTGTGACATTTTGGTTTTTATCTGTACCCTATTTCAATACGTACTCAAGCAGTGGGCCATATTACATAATCTTTAAGTGGAAATTTAGACACATAATGAGGTATTGCTGTTTATGAAATTGTTGAATTGTAAGTAAGAGCTTAATCATGCAACTTGAATGGATATTGTTTACATAGTAACCTTGTTTTATATCCTCTAAATAACCCAAGAAACTAGGTTGTACAATGACAGCAATGACAATATATAGGTCTAATTTCATATATATAGCTTTAGCTATCTATGATGATTTATGTACACATAACATTCAAATCTTTTTGGCCATAAGAATGTTTTATTTTCGAGCTCTGAATTCACACATTTTTGCCCAAGTACTTTTTAGAATTCTTTGCCCAAATAGCATGTAGCTGCAAAAAAGTTTAATACCTACAAAACCTGATCCAATTGGTAACAACAGATTGGGTGTAGTGGTTACATTATTTTATTCTTTATTGAGTGTAGACTGATGAAAAAGCAGTATTTAGGAAAGCCATTGTTGAAATACTGGAGAGGTTAGGTAAGAGCCATGAGGGAACTTAAGGATCTTTGAAAATCAAGGGACCTGAAAGTAAATATCTGGATCAAAATCACTTTTCAATAATATACCTCTGTAAACTTTACTATGTATTCTCTTGGTAGCTCTGATTACAGGGAGGAGAATCCTTAACAAATTTACCATGAGCAGATAGAATGTAATAGTCCTTTGGGATTTATTGCTTTAGAGTTGACAGAATAAAGAAGCATATGGATTTGGCTGTTGCTATCAGTGATACTTACATGCATTTATGAGTATATACCAACCAGCATGTATAGTTTGCTTATATGAAGTTTCAACGTTTGGCTTCAATTCAGCTTTGAAGCAAACTGACCTTTCTTTGAATTGCTGCTTTTTTTTTTTTTTTTTTAATTAGGCCGAAAGGCTGCACTTTTTTTGTGTCTCTTTATACTAGCTTTACTATAAATAAAAGGTCACATTTGGCATTTTGACACTTGCTGTTGTGTATTGTATACTGAGCAAAAAGGCAGCTGTTGACTTTTAATATAGATCTTTTCAACCAGGGACCATATACTGCTATAGTTAGAGATAAAACAAGAGTAAAGAAAAATGCAGTTGGTTGGGTCAAGTAAGAAAATGGGAGAGGAGGAGGCTAGGCCTCTCTGTTTGTGGTGTATTCACAGTAAATTCTTCACCTGGAACATTGTTGTATCTACTTTCTACTACAATAGAACTGTTTTTGTTTTTTTTTTCCAAAAGTATATAGGACATGTTCAAATGAAAGCAAAGATCTCCAAGGCCATTTCATTTATGACCATTTCATTTATACCGTACCATCAATTTTAATAGAATAAATCTTTAATTTACTATAAGTATCCCCTAAATCTTCCCATAGGTATTTCCTATAACAGTATACCTTAGTCCATACAGTCTCATGACAAATGCTTATTAAGGTATGTGTGGTCTGTAAGGAACTGTGCTAAATATTCTGAGGGATTTCATTTAAGCAAGTGAGAAAGTATTTTATCCGTGAGGGACTTGTACTGTGTTTGGGAAGATGAGATTATGTACATGTGAAATAAGTGTCATATATGTGATGAAACTACTTTCTGCCCAGGTGGTCATGGAGGAGGTGGAATTTGAGCTTAACAGATGAGACACTTAATGATGAGTGCTTCAATAATTAGGAAGACTTGGGCAGTGCTTCAAAATGAAATGCCCTGAGTAAACGCAGACAGAAAGCAGGGAAATTTCCATTCCAGTCCATTTCTATACATCACTGCTAAATTTATCTTTCTAAAGGATAAAGGAAATAATAGTAGCAAATACTTACATAGCATTTACTTTATGACAGATACTTTTCTAGGCCTTTTACGTGCATGAACTAATTTTAATTTAATCCTTACAATATCCCTATAGTTGTTATTAGCCCCCCCAGAGATACAGAGAAATTAAGTAACTTGCCCACGTTCACACAGCTGTTAAGTGGAAGAGCCGAGATTTGAATCCAAGAACTCTAGCTCCAGGGTCCTGGGTATTAACCACTGCATGTGTTTGTACCAGAAACCTTCCGTGACTCCTCATCTTCCATAGCACAGAAAGCACTCAAGGATCTTTACCATATGGCTCTTGCTTACCCTTCCTACCTTAGATCCTACTTTTTTTCCTACATGGAAATATATTCCAGCCTCTCTGTATTACTTTCTGTTTCCTAAATACAATCTCTATTCTCCTCTCTAAATCTTTGTTTTTGTTGTTTATTCTCAGCCTGAAATGTCCTCTCACTCTTCCCACTTCCTGTCTTCTCAGTGTCCTACCTATCTTCCAAGTATATTTCAACTGCTGTCTTCATAAAAAGTTTTTGACCCCCTACTTAAAGTGATTTTTCCCTCCTTGGTAACACTTTATAAGTTTTTCATGGTAGCATGTCTGTATTATAGTTATTTGTGTGCTCTCTGCCCTGTTTTCTGGCGTAGATTTTTAAATTTCCTTGAGAACAGGGCATATGACTTATTGATCTCTGTACCTTAGATAGCACTTACTCTAAGCTTGCACATGGCAGGAAAGAGGCAGTGTTATGGTTGACACTAAGATTTTGAACCTTGAGTAGGGAAGATTATTGGGAACTTTGGAAAGTGAGCTGATTTGTGGGCAAAAGTTATGAGTTTGGTTTAGACATTATGTTTGAAGTGAGAGTAGACTATCCAGGCGACAAGGGACTAGAGCTCAGGAGAAAGGGGTATTTGGCATTCCTACTCGTCTCATTTTCACAAGCATGAAACTTATATTGTCACAGATATCAAATTATTGTTCAGTAGCTGCATATCCACAGAATTCATTCTTAATTTTTGATGTATTATCAGCTGATTTTTATTTTAGAAAGTAAGGTCCAGCTACCATCTAGTTATTCCAAACTTTGAAATAATACTATAAGATGAAAGTTATTTTGTAGTTTGATTGGTTGACTCTCCAGGTAAATTCAGAAATTAGATTCCTAGGCTAGCCCGTAAGACCAGGTTTGTAACTGAAACGTTTACTTCTGCATCATAAAAATGGTAGAAAGCAGTACAGTAGCTTATTTGTCTGATCCTTTAATTTGTCAGTTTGACTTTAAAGCTTGTGATATTTCTTCTATGTGATATAGGTGCTTCACTGAGATTCTAATTACATTTGTCACCAATATTTTGGCCCATTTTTTGACTGACAAATTGCCCTGTCAGAGAAAAAAAAAGAGGATTTGTAGAACATGTATGCTTAAGAGATTTCCTGAGGCGGAATAACCTGAGATCGAGTTAACTCAGTGGACGTGAGGATGTATATGAGTGCATGAATGTGCGTGTGATATGTGTGGTGTGTGATGATGGGAGTGGACATGGGGGAGAGGAGGAACTTGCAGAAATGATCTCTCCATGGGGAAGCAGAGTGTTACAGAATGGGCTGGATCCAGTGTTCCTCACTCAACCTCCACGGAAGGGGCCATTAGTCCTGTCTAGTATGGTTACTGTTTGCTGCGGGGTCCTGTGGATGGATAGAGTAAGGAGGAAAACAGTACTTTATATGCCAACTGGCGTACAAAATGGTGCAAATTAAGTATTTTTAATTTACAGAGTACCTCTATTGAAACTTGGCTTCTGATTTAAACTTTGCTGTAGATGTTTTGTTTGTGCCTGAAAAGTTACCTAAATGCTTATTCTTTGTTTTCCCCAACTGAAAAATAGTTCTGTGTTCCTCATTCACCCTCATGAATCCCGTCTCTTGATTTAATATAAAAGTGGGTATATAAGATACGTTGAATTCTTAGAAAATTATTTTATTAAGAAAGTTATAAAGGAGTATGCAGGTGAAGCCAGAACTCAGTTCAAATCCTGGCTGTGCCATTTACCAGCTGTGTGGCTTTGGACCTCTTACTTGGCCTCTGAACACATCTGTAAGTGGGGATAATACCTCTTACCTTGCAAGGTGGCTGTAAGAATCAAAGATAAGATACCTAAAACACCTACCACGGTATAGGCACCTATGATAGCTATTGTTGTTAAGCAACTAAATGGATTAATCTCTTATCACACTGGGATACATAAAACATAATGTTGCAGTTGGCAGATTTCCCATCACATAGTCACCAAAAGCAGTCTGACTTTTTCTAAAGCTAGGTTATGTCACTGTGTTAGAGCTGGTTGCCCGTATCATTTTTACCATACACATTGTATTATTCCCGATACATAACCTGGATTGCTACCCTCTCCCCTCCACCTTAGTGTGCTAAGAGGGAAACAGTACCAGGCAGCCTATCCAAATGTTTACACACAAGCTCTGTTCTACATATCAAAGGTAACATGTATTTGGGGATTTTCCAGTAGTGATGACAAATGATACTAAGACATTAATATTCTCTCAATTTTTTTACTCTAGCTAACGTTTGCTATGTGGGTTAATGGATGTAGTCTGGCCATAGAGTAGATTTCCCCCCAGCTGGCTGAGTATATAAACCCTGACCTCATTAGTTGAAGTCAGTAACCAAGAGTAAAGGGTTCTAGAAGCAAAGGATGATTGATAATCACAGGTAGCCTATAAGATAATTTGTTACAGTCCTACTCATTTGCTTATTATGAGAGATAAAATGAGAAACTTTGTATTTTGTAGATAAAAATGTATTTGTAAATGTTTTGTTGATATATCCTGTAGATAAAATACCTTGAGAGTTTGAATCTTTAAAATCATTAATTGAATCAGTTTTAAAAAAAACTGTAGCAGTGATTCTTATTTAAAACAAATGCAGACAGTCATGTTAGATCACCTTTAGGGCTCCCACTTTCAGTAGGATATGGTGGGTTAGGATCAGAAGACAAGCTCTTGTTTGTTGAAATATTGCTGATTTAGGACTAATCCCCAGAGCTTTAGAAGACTGTTTCTAGTATTTGCTACTAACCATCCAATAATCATTTAGAATCACCAGTAGCTGGTAAGATGTCTGCTTTAAGTGAATCACTCTATATTTAAGATTTAACGTTACTGCGTATGTCTTCAGAGTTATCAGGGAGGTTGGGTACATTATGGGTTTCCCCTACTGTGCTATTTCTTTTCTTTTTTTGCCTCTATAAGTTATTGGCCAGTGCTTTTGTTCTCTTTAGTTAGCTTAGAGTTAACCAACATATCGTATCCCTTACATCTCACCTCCTACTACCCTCTGCCCTCCCTCTTTAGGAGCTCGTGACAAATCCCCAGCTTGACCATTCAAGCAGTTCATACCCAGGTGAGAAAGTCTGGGTTCCAAATGTTCACAGCCATTCCAAGTGGTCAGGACACTGATACAGTTCCCACTGACTTCTTGTATCCCCTTAGGCACCACTGTCGCCCTCCCCTCTACTATGGCTGAGGGCTCCTGTGTCTCTGAGCTTGGGCTTTTACTGAGTTTTTAAGGAGAGTCCATCCACTTCTCTAATGAGGAAGAGGACTGTGTTTTGACTGTATTGTTATAGGCTACACAGGCTCTCCTTTTCTGTGAACTTGTTCTCTTACACAGTCTGGAAGTTCTTTTGTGATTCTGCTATGCTATTATGGAATGGGTCATTTCAGTAGGATTTGGGGAAGGAAGGAAGGAGAGCAAATTGACTCACTTTGTCTCTCAGAGGTGTTTAATGTTAATCGAATGAGAGAAATCAAAAGAGATTTAGTCCATGTTTGCTTATTATCTTTTACGTTTTTATTAATAATGGGAAAGTCATGGTACAGTAATTTTCCTAAGTCATACTTTTTTTTTTAGGTAAGAAAAGTTTTAAATTATGTAGTCCCCATATGGCAAGAATATATGGTGATTGGTTAGAATGCAGGAAACATTATAAAGCAGCTAATAACACAGACTCTGGAGTCTGGATTCAAATTATACCTGTGCCACTTGTTACAGCATGATCTTGGCCAACATACTTCAGAGGTCTGTATGGAGATTCAAGCATTTATATATATAAAGCACTTAAAGTGCTTGGCACATAGCACTATGTGTCAACTAAAATTAATGAGACTAACTTTTGAAGATTCTTTGCTGTAATTTTTTCAGTAGCCATAGACAGCTATCTTAAAATTAATCATAAATAGTGTGTAGTTTTAGTTTATAGATATAAATGTCATCATACTGGAATATAGATTCTAGCACATGGACAAATGGTCAAAATTTTTACCTTATGTAAAGAATAGTACTACTATTGTGATGAAGTGGAAAGAGTAGACTTTGCTTAAACCATGAGTGTGTTTCACATATTTAAAAAAAAAGTTTAAAATGATGGCAAGAAAGTAAATCCTAATATTGAATACAAATTGAAACCAGTGAGCCTAACTGTAGATCTAAATGATGGTGTAACTGTCAAGGAAAGAAGAATTAAGTAACTTTTGAACATAGTGCTCTGACTATGCTCTCTTAATGGGATATATAGCCTAAGGACAAAAAGAACAGCAAAGAAATATTGAACTTAGTAGGTGGCAAACCCTTTATAGTAGCTCTTTATAAGAAATGCTATTCCTAGTTTTGCTGATGATGAAGCATATTTAGAGAGGTGAACGATTTGCCTAGCATTGTTTGATTAGATGGTAGAGCTGGATTCAGAAGCTGATGTTCTGTTCATTATACCCCACTGCTTTTTTTATTTGTATAATGTGCTGTTCAGATGAGTCCCTGGTTTCTTTAGTACCCCCCTTCTTTTATTGGCATCATCTGTAATATTAGTCAGAACCCCATTTTCAAGAACTTCCTAACCTCTTGGCTCTCCTTTCCTTCAAGAATTTCATTCCATGCAATCATGCCTACCTGGTTGTTTTTTGTTTTGTTTTGTTTTGTTTTGTTTTTAATTGAAGTATAGGCAGTTACAGTGTGTCAGTTTCTGGTGTACAGCCTAATGTCTCAGCCATATGTATATATATATACACACATATATTCATTTTCATATTCTTTTTAATTAAAGATTACTACAAGGTATTGAATATAGTTCCCCGTGCTATACAGAAGAAATTTTTTTCAATCTATTTTTATATATAATGGTTAACATTTGCAAATCTCAAACTCCCAAATTTATCCCTTCCCACCCCCTTTTCCCCCAGTAACCATAAGATTGTTTACTATGTCTGTGAGTCTGTTTCTGTTTTGTACATGAGTTCATTAGTATCCTAATGATCTCATGCCTACCTTTTTCTTTACAAATTCTAAGGTGACCTGACAGATTTGTTGTTTTTTTGTGGGGGTTTTTTTTTTTGTTTTTTTGCTTTTGTTTTTTTCATTCCTCCCACTTCACCAATAACTAATTTCCTGCTGAATTACAGCTAGTGTCAAAGTCATGATTACTTACGGATATCGTCTATTGATAACTGAGCATGGAAGTTGTGAATGAGAGAGCTGCATTCTTAAAGACATTCATCTGTTTGTAATTTAAGATATCTTACAGGGATTTGGTGGTGAAACATGTAAGGGGGGGAGAGTGATAAAGAATGCAATTGTTAGACTTGCATTTTTTCCGTGAGAGATAATAGAAACAAGTATCACTTTATAAACTGTGATTTTGAAATGATTCATTCATTAAAGAAGGCAAATAAAAATAGCAACAAAACAAAGACATAGTAACTGTTTGTTAAATGAACTCTATGTCCTTTGAAAAGGAGATGATTAAGGGAGGAAATATGTAAATAACTTGAATGCACAAGTTGCTGTTAGAGATTCTGCTGAGTAAAAATGATGGGAGGAATTAAACTGTACAAGAATTTAGTTGGCTCTTGCCTAAAGTACTTTGTGTGGTAAATCTCCAAACTTACTTTTAAATCACAGCATTTAGAGAACCTCTTCTTGAATTAGCGGAACCAAAGTGGAATTCATTCTGTTTTAATCTCTCCTGAATTATCTTTAAAGTGAATGGCTTTAGAATGTAATTTTGTATAATATACCAGAGAAATTGTCCAGGGATCTAGGTCCAGAATTTCAATATAATTTTTAAAGGAAGTAAGAGTGGCAATCAGATTAATTTTTTTAAAATTGCTTTTTATCAAAATTTAAAAATGTAAAACAGTGTTATAGTTTTTGATTAGATTAACCGAGTTTCTAAACACCTGCAAAAATTATTTTAGTGTTTCCTGTTCAAAATTGTTTGTGGAGAACCTGCCACTTGTCTGTGGAAGTAGGGCTTATGAGACCTCTTTGTTGATGTTTCTGCGGTTTTAACTCTCTGGACAAACACACAAGAAAAATTAAACTGTTCTACCAAAATATTCCTAAATAGTAAACTGTCGGATCAGAGCTGGTTCATATCCTAACTCCAGCTTTTTCTAGCTGATACCCTAGTCATTTAGTCTGTTATTCAGTTCCTTCACTTGTATTATTTTGAGAATTAAATGAGCATATATAAAATTCTTAATAATATCATGACTAGCACTAAGTAAGCACCCAGAATATAGTGGCAGCTATTATTAAGAGCACTCTTTATTCTAATGTCAAGGTTTAAAGTAGAAGTTAGGACAAAACTGGATTTTTCTGAACCGAAACACTAGAGATTCTGTTTGGGAAGTGAGAAAGAAAGCTGCCAAATATCTGCTCTACTTGTGCCGTGGCAAGAAGATTGAATTTCTTATTTGTTTCCTGTCCCAAGCCCTTGCCTTCAATTCTTCTGTCTCAGTTTCTGTTCGCCTTTGGAGATTCTTTCCTGACTGAAATAACAGAGAACAATATCTAGGAGTTTTAGAAGGGCTAGCTAACCATAACTTTCTGGAAGAACATCTGGTTGCAGTTTCAATTTTTTAAAGCCTGTCATATTTTATGTCATTAAATTTTTGTAGTTCTAAATTACTGATTTCAGTTCTTTTCCTAGGTTGTGCCCATCGATTTTAAGAGCCGTATATCTTTTATGCAGTAAATATAAAGTATGTAGTTGATGATCAATAAAAATTATTGTTATCAATTAAACTACTGGAATTTTCCCCTCTTAAGTTTTCAGAATATAATCATTACACCAGACACGTGCATATACATATATGCCCATACGTACAAATGTAATTTTCCTTTATTGTGACTACTCAATTGCTTTAAGTGTTAAGACTAGGAGCCTCATTCACAGTGTGTTAAGAAATGACTAGTAGGTGAAGCAGGATGGCAAATGGAGATGGAATTTTGTCAGTGGAAGGGAGACAGAGGTTAGTTAAATAGAAAAGAATATGGGGTCCAGGGTGGGTCAATTTTAGATAGAGAAGAGTTGGACTGATCTTGATGGTAATAAGGAGTCAGCAGAAAGAAAGTAAGTTGATAATGCACCAAAGAGAAGGAATTCTTGATTGAGCAAGGATCCTGGTGATACAAAGCAGAGTGGTAGAGCAGAGCAGAGAGACAGACTTCAGGAGACACAATACATTTTCCTTTGTGACAAGAGGAAAGGAAGTAAGGATCAAGCTGATAAAGTTATTTTCTAGATCCTGTGGTAGAAAGTTGAGGGCCTTTACTTCTGACAGCTTACATTTTCTCTGTCATATAACAGAAGGGGTCATTTGTTAGTGGAAAGGGGATGATGAGGTGGGAAGTTTGAGGAGAGCAGAAAAGGTTGAGATAGCTGCTATAGAGAATGGCAGAGAGCAGGCTGCCTAGAAGAATGGGAGGATTTCTAGGTCATAATGATGGCCTAGCTGAGCCTATGGGGCATAAATTTTTAATGATCCCAGTTTAAGGATATGTATTTTTTTCCCAGGAGATTTCAGCAGACTGAGTAGAAATGTGGGAAAAATAGACCATTGTGTTGATCCAGGGTTGGAGTTTGTCCCACATGACATAGGAGAAAGAGTCTTTGAATGAATTAAACATAGCTGTCTAGTAGACTCTGAAGTTAGACAGGTCTCAGTTTTAATCCTATTTTGACCACTTAGTGATTTAGGCAGATTACTTAACCTTCTCTAAGCTTCCATTTCCTGCTAATTAAATCACACCCGGGGAGGGTATAGCTCAGTGGTAGAGTGTGTGCTTTAGCATGCACGAGGTCCTGGGTTCAATCCCCAGTACCTCCATTAAAAAACAAACAAACAAGAAAAACCCAATTACTTCCCCCACCCAAAAAAATAAAGAAATCACACCCAATCATATCAGCTTCCTAATCATAATAATACCTATCTCTTTCAGTGATAAGGAATAAATGGGACAAACAAGTCCCTTAATACATGATTTGGCACATAATAAATGTTAATAATTAACAACTTTTATTATTATTGGTGACCCCGTCCTGTCACTGATTAGCAGAGTGATCTTAGGCAAGTTTCTTTCCTTCTTATTTGTAAAAAGAGCTGGTTCTTTGAAAGGGTAAACAAAATCAACAAACCTCTGGCCAGGCTCACCAACAGGAAAAGAGAGAGATGACCCAAATAAACAAAATAAGAAATGAAAGAGGAGAAATAACAACTGATAGCACAGAAATACAAAAAACCATAAGAGAGCACTATGAACAATTGTATGCCAACAAATTGGACAACCTAGAAGAAATGGACAAGTTTCTAGAAACATACAGCCCGCCAAAACTGAATTAAAAAGAAACAGATAATTTGAACAGACTGATCATTGGAAGTGGAAAAGAATCTAATTTTAAAAAACTCCCTGCAAACAAAATCCAGGACCAGATGGCTTCACTGGGGAATACTACCAAACATACAGAGAAGAACATATACCAGGCTTTCTCAAACTCTTCCAAAAGATTGAAGAGGAGAGAATACTTCCCAAGTCTTCTGTAAAGCTACCATCACCCTGATATCAAAACCAAAGACACTACCAAAAAATAAAATTGCAGGCCAATATTTTTGATGAATATAGATGCAAAAATACTGAACAAAATGTTAGCAAACTTAATCCAATAACACATACAAAAGATCATACACCACAATCAAGTTGGATTCATGCCAGGGTCTCAAGGAAGGTTCAACATACTCAAATCAATATGATAACACCACATCAACTAAAGAAAAGACAAAAACCAAAAGATTATCTCAATAGACTGCAGAAAAATTGACAAAATTCAACATCCATTCGTGATAAAAAGTTACCAAAGTGGGTACAGAGTGAACATATCTCAACGTGATAAAAGCTATTTATGACAGACCCACAGCCAACATAATACTCAAGGTGAAAAGTTGAAAGCCTTCCCGCTAAAATCTGGAACAAGACAAGGATGCCCACTCTCACCAGTGCTATTCAACATAGTATTGGAAGGCCTAGCCAGAGCAATCAGACCAGAAAAAGAAATGAAAGGGGTCCAAATTGGAAAAGAAGAGGTAAAATTGTCATCATATGCAAATGACATAATACTATATATAGAAAACCCTAAAAACTCCACACAGAAACTACAAGAACTAATAAGTGAAGTCAGCAGGGTAGCAAGATGCAAGATACAAGATTAACATACAGAAATCTGTTGGATTTCTTTGCACTAACAATGATAGGGAAAGTTTAAAAAAAATCCCTTTTAAGAGAGCTTCAAAAAATAAATAAAATACTTAGAAATAAGCCTGACCAAGGAGGCGAAAGACTTATATGCTGAGAACTATGAAACATTGATAAAGGAAAGCATGAACTTTAAAGTATGTATGCTTTTAATATTCTGTATGCCAACTTACATGAATTGCTTATTCATATCCTTTGTTCATTTTTCAATTTTGATGTTCAGTTTCACATTGATTTGAAAGAATCATTATATATAAAGAATATACCCCTTTATATGTATTGCACAATGATTATTGTTTACTTTTAAATCTGTTTCTTTATAGAATCTGACTTTGGACATGTAGGTGAAAGGTCTTCCCCATTCCTAAGAGCACACAGTCACCTAGAATATTTTCCTTTTTATTTTATAATTTAAATTTTTACATTCATCTGCCATCTTATTTTGGTACATGGTATTAAGTAGGAATCTATCTTAATTCTTTTCTAATTGGTAAACCAATTGTCCAAAACAGTTTACTAAGTCATCAATTATTTCTATTGATTTCTAATGCTGTCTTACATACATTTGTCCTCTTGAGGTGTGTTTGATTCTGTTTTACTGGTTGATGTATCTCTTTTGTGGCTAGAGAGTTTACCTTGGAAAGTAAGCACTCCGTGGAAGTATTTTTAAACACTTTAATTTTGGAAGGTAAAAGGGAAGCCCCTCTTAAGCTAGAGTAAGTGAAGTGAATTGACTGTTCTGCTTGTATGCTTCTGTCAACATTCTACCTTGTGGTTTTTAAACAGCATACTTCATTAGTCCTCTAGCACCAGACACTTTACTTGGTGATTTAAAATATTTAACTGCAAAAGAGAATATTTCCATTGTTTAAGAAACACCTTTCTTGCCAAATGTAATTGGATGTTACTCTTTAGGTCTTACCTCTATGACTAGAAGCAAGAGTTGAGAGTAAACCTATCTTTAGAACAGGAGCTCCCAAAATATCTTGGATAAAATACCTATAGCTCAAATCACAGACAAGTAGCTAATTTCTTTCATATTTAAAGAGCTCTTATACTTCAGTAAGGGAAATGCAGTAACACCTGCCTTATTCCCCTTGCAGGGGATATGTTCCAAGACCCCCAGTGAATAGTACCCAAACCTATAGACTATTTTTTCCTACATATACATACCTATGATGAAGTTTAATTTATAAATTAGGCACACTAGGAGATTAAAAACAATAACTAAAATAAAATAGAACAATTAAAAGAATATATTGAATAAAGTTATATGAATGTGATATCTCTCTTTAACTTCAGCTCTGCCAGAAATGTGACCAGCGGCTTCTTCATTGGCAGACACAGCTTCTCCAGTAATTTTTATATTTTTCCATTGAAACCTATTCCTGAAGCTGTGAAGTCATCCTTCACTTGCAGTAGATGGCTTGGTGTCAGTCGTTGCAGGGGATCCTTTGCTGAAGTTTCTGTATAGGCTCAGTGCTTTCTGGTGCAGCACATTGCTATCTCAACATGTCTTCCACCCACAAATTTCATGCCTTTTCCATCTTACTAAGTACTTACCACGAACTGTGACCATAACTTTTGCAGTTTGAGGTACAACAGCAGAACCAGCACGGATTTCTTTTTCCTTCTAAACAATTTCACAAAATGAAGATTCATTCTTACTGTAGATCTTAGCAGCCTCTGCATACTCTTTTTTTTTTTTTTTCTTTCCTTACTGAGAACTTTCACCTTTCACTTAAAGGAAGCACCTTACAGTTTCTCTTTGGCATATTGGAATTGCCAGCATCACTGGTTTGGCCCTTTGGGGCCATTGCTAAGTACAATAAGGGTTCCTTGAACACAAGCACTGCAGTACTGCACAGTCCATTTGATAACTGAGATGACCAGTAAGTAACTAACAGGCCTGTACAGCGTGGATGCACTGGACAATAGGATGATTCATATCCCAGGCGGGATGGAGCCAGATGGCACAAGATTTCATCACACTTTACTCAAAACAGCATGCAGTTTAAAACTAATGAACTGGTTTTTTTATTTCTGGAATTTTCCACTTAATATTTTTGGACTGTGTTTGACTGCAGATAACTGAAACCTCAGAAAGGGAAAGTATGGATAAGAGGGCACTACTGTATTCTAGCATACATATAGTGGAAGTCCCAGGAGGGGAAAGAGAAAGGGGCATAAAGAACATTTGAAGAAATAATAGCCAAAATCTCTTCAATTTGATGAAAAACTTTAATCTGCTTGTTGAAGAATCACAACAAATTCCAAATAGGATAGAGTCAAAGTGATCCACACCTAGACATACCATAGTCAGATGGTCCGAAGCCTAAGACATAAAGAAAATCTTGAAAACATCAGGAGAAAAAGTGAATCCTCATGTACAAGGGATCCTTAATACCATTAACAACTGACTTCTCATCGGAAACCATGAAGCCAAAGAGCAGTGAGATAACATATTCAAAATGCTGCAAGGAACAGACTTTCGACTGAGAATTCTACAAAACTATCCTTCAAATATGAAGGAGGAATTAAGACATTCAAAGATAAACAGAAAATCCATCCCTAGCAGACCTGTCCTATAAGAAATACTGAAAGGAGTCTTCAAACTGAAATAAAAAGTGTTGTGAATCCACATGAAGAAATAGAGCACCATTAGTGTAACTACACAGATGCATATAACAGTATCTTTTTGTTTGTAACTCTTTACTCTTTAAAATAAAGCAGTAATTATAAAACTATGTTGATGGTCTTATAATGTCTAGTGATTTACATGATAATACTGCAAAAGAAAAGGAGGAAATAGAGGGATATTGGAGCAAAGTTTTGATGTACTATTGAAATTGAGTTAGTATATCTAAGTTGTTGCATTTCTTATGAGATAAAACCATTTTAAAGTGTACAATTCAGTGATTTTTAGTATATCACATATTGAACAACCATCGCCAGTATCTAGTTCCAGAGTATTTGCATCATCTCAAGAAAAAGAAACCCCAAACTTCCCAGTTCCTCCTCCCCTACCCCCTGGCATCCACTAATCTTCCTGTCTCTGGGTTTAACCTATTCTAAATATTTCATATTAATGGAATAATGTAATATGGAGTCTTAGGTGTCTGGCTTCTTTCACTTAACATAGGGTTTATCCATGTTGTAGCTTGTATCACTGCTTTTTTTTTTTAATTCCTAGATAATATTCTGTTGTATGGATTTTGTTTATCAGTTGATGGACATTTGGGTGGTTTCTACTTTTTTGCTATTATGAATAATGCTGCTATGAATGTTCATGTACAAGCTTTTGATGAAATATATGTATTCTGTTTAATTCCAACTAAGTACACTGTAATACAGTTCAATTCTGACATTAGCTACCTAGAGTTAGCAAAGCTCCTACAAGTTAAGGGTTCTGTCCTCCACAAGACTGCCCCCAATTCAGACACTGCCACAAGTTCAGGGGGGATCCCACTTCTGACCTGGCTACAAATTTGGAATTTCCCACCAACTCCTCAGGTTCAATAAAGAGAAAGTTATAGAGCTTTGATGGGGGCCATGGAAGCATAGAAGATAGGCAGTCAGCCCAGAATGGGTATGCAAGAGCTTGTTGAGGAAGACTTCCCAGAAGTGACTTCTAAGCTGCAACTGGAATTTTGAGTCATAGGTGGTAGCCAGGAGAAGATTTTGGAGGCAGAGGGAACGGCAAATATGAAGGCCTGGTGTGTTAGAGATGATTTAAGAATTAATTTAAGAACTTGAGCATTGTGGGGAGGGTATAGCTCAGTGGTAGAGCACACTCCCAGCATGCACAAGGTTCTGGGTTCAATCCCCTGTACTTCCATTAAAAAATAAACGAACGAACAAACCAACCTAATTGCTACCCCCTCCAAAAAAAATTTTCAAGCCAAAAAAAAAAAAAAAAAAGGAATTTAAGCACCAAATATGAAAAAAGAAAAAAGTAGAAGCAATATCATCTACACCTTTGTAGGCCATTTGGACTTAGAGGACAGAGTGTAGATGAAAAACTAGATCCAACAAAGATCCCTAAAGAACACCAAATTTCATTGCACAGTAGAGAAAAATGTGTCTGTGCAAAAGGAGAAGGAAAAACTAAAGAGGTATGAGGAAAATAAATAGAACATAGAGTCACCAAAACCAAAGGAAATGTATTTTAAGGAGCTATATCAGATGCTGCTAAAATGTTAAGGAAAAGACTTAGAAATATCCATTAGAGTCAGCAGTATAGAATGAATGAGCCTGGCAAGAGCTGTTTCAGTGGGGTGGTTGAGGCAAAAGCCACGCTGCAGTAGATTATAAAGAGTGAAGGGGGAAAAGAAAAAGAAAAAAATTTACCAAAAAAAAAAAAAAGTGAAGGAGACTCTAGGAAGTGGAGACAGGAACTCTTGACAAGGCTAGCGGACAAAGAAGCCCAAGCAGAGCAGACAGAAACACAAGCCTGATGATACCAAGGGATGGCTTGGCATGATGGGATAGTTTTGCTTTATGATAAAGGAGACTTAAGCACATTCAAACAATTTTGCAATCCAGAAGAAAAAGAAAATAGTAAGTTAGGCAGCCTCCCAAGGAAAGTGAGAGGGAATGGGGTCCAAAACAAAGGGAGAAAGATCAACAGGATGAAAGAACAAATGTGTGCAGATGAATTCGTAAGTTTTGATGGTGGACAGTTGAGGGGGTGCTGTCTGATGGCCTCTATCTCGGTAGATGGTTCTGACATTGAGGGAGAGTGCAGCAGACCTGGAATGGCCACAGAGGAGAATGGGGAGGCGCTGAATTAGGGAAATCTAACTAGTTTCCGGTTAGTGGTGATGGTCCTGAGGTTGAAACTTAGGAATTTAGAGTTCACCCCTCTGCTCTGGTATATGATTTTCTTCATCAGCATTCAGCATCCTGGAAGGAAGTGCAAGAAGGGAAAAATTTATGTTGAATCAGAGTTCATAGTTTTTGCCAAGTGGGTTCAGTAAAAAGATAGAAATTAGATGGTAATATGATAGGGAAAGAAGTGAAGACATTAGGAAAGTGATGGACGGGGAGAAAATAGGGGTCAGTGACTGAAAGTGCCAGGGAGGTATAAGAACAGGTGGGAGTAACAGAAAGGGACACTTACTGTAGTGAACACTCGGGACTGGCGTAATGAACCTATTATGTTACTCACGTTTTCCGATACTGCCTGTGTAAGGTTTATTAAGATTCCTTGTTTCACCCGGTCATTCTTTTTGGCCAGCTCACTATTTATAAGCACCCACATCTTCAGGTAGAACCCAGAAATCACAGTTGATAAAAAGAATCATCACTAGCAGTGCTTTTGGAGGTAAGTATTAAATATGTGAGGTTTTAAAGTTACCTGTAGACTCGTATTTTCTGTGCTTGTGCTTCTGCTCATTTAAAGTATGAGCTGCTAGGATCTGACTTAAATAGAAAATGCTAAATCGTTTCAACAGTGTCTGGATCGATAGATGATAGGTGTGAAAAACCTCTTTGTTAAAATACCCTATGTAACGGAGTAAGACTCATTATGACTTCCTTTTGTATGTATGATACACAGGTAACATACTAAGAAGCATGTGGGATGCTGTAGTTCCTAGTTGGTTTCCTTTTCCCTATTGTGTTCAAGTCTTTTATTTGGCTGGATTGGTTACCTAGGAAACAGCTGCAGGGTAAAGATGGATTGGCTGTTTGGGGAATGAAATTACAGGCCCCTTCAAGAAGCAAAAGACCTGTTGGATAAAACAAAAATCAGTGAATGGCTGAGTTTATGTTTAATTTAGTGTACTTCAGGAATCACACTGAGATAGTTCTATATGAGGACCTAGTTAATGCAGCATGATCTTAAAATTTAGCTTGTTTTTAATTCAATTAATGGCCTGCAGAGTGGGCCATTCTGGGGGTTTCCGATGAGGTAGAAGGGTCAGTTCCCTCCTGAAAAGCTCATTGTCTGTTTGGGGTTAAAATAGGCTACCTCAAAATCAAGTGCGTGATTATGTGATACAGTCTAAATGTGTTAAGAGAATCTGAGGGATGTAAAAGATCTTGGCTAGTCAGTGTGAGTGATGGATTTGACTATGTAGGCGGGAGATAATTCTTTGAGGTAAAAGGTGAAATTTAAAGACCTGGTGGAAAAGTTACCTGAATTTATAAGATTCAGTAGGTAGTAACAGCACAGTTACCCTTGCAGATCCCTACGCCCAGACAGCTTATGGGAAATATGTGACTCTGATATAAATTATGTTGCCTTAGAATCTTACTCAAGAAAATGAATTTTAGCAACAGTGTTGACCAGCCAATGTTTGCTCTAGCCCTTGTATACTTTACTTAAGGAAAGTATTCTCACTGAAGGTGTGACAGAATATTAGTTTTGGAATCTTAGACCACTACAATAATCCTGAGAATGTAAGAGACACTCAGTAAAATATTTGTGAATTGATTTTCTTACATACAGTATACCTTCTTGTTGTTAGTTAGCTTTCTTTTCTTCCAGAATGTAGCTGTTGGATATTGGTCTTGATTTGTGGTGTTAAGGACTTCGGTAAATACCGGAGCATAAATCTTTTAAAACTGAACATCTGTCAGGTTAGTTCCATTTGGTTTATGGAAAGCATAGCTATAATTTTCATTTTCTTACTTGTTCTATTCGTATTCACTTGATGTGGTATGCCAGTCAGGAGAGGAGGGAAAAACAATCCTACGCAGAAAGCTTAGCAATCTACAGGCACAGGAAGTTCAATTTGAGCCCTAATGCTCCTCCATGTCCATAAACGGAGAGTTAAGAGAGGCAACATGAGGATACTTAGAAATATTTTGAAGGAGAGATGTTTTAGGTATGAATTACTGAACCTACAGCCTTAAATATTTGCCAGCAAAAAAAGAAAAAAGAAAAAAAACGTAATCTTAAGTCCACTAGCTACATAGAATTGCCAGTGAAACTTTCTTTATATTTTAAATTAAGTTGTGAAGAAAAATTGTTGCTATAATCAGAATCTATACTATTGAATTTTACCAGAGTCTTTCATTGCCTGTTGTCTAGTCTTATAGTAATTATAGCTCTTATAAATGGGATAGTGACTACAGAGGGTAATTTGTTAGAAGTTTTTTGCTGAGTGATCAGGAGTGGTTTCCTGTCAGGAGTGCTTGAGCACTGCTGTGAATGCCTTTGTTATTTCCAAAATTACAATAAAATGCTTTATCATAATAAGACACGCCCTCTCCCCCAAGTTGTCTTTTCATGAAACTTTTTAGTGTTTCATTTTAAGAACAAGTATGCAACTCTCTGGCTTCTAGTACCCCTAACCTCTCCCCTTCTCTGGTTTCAAGGAATTACCACGATACTTTAAAGGTTACAAGGGATTGTCAAAAACTTTGAACTGATTTACTTCTCTTTGGCCTATGAAGTCACTTCGCTCCAACAGCAGTTAGAAGGAACAATAGCGTGGGGTTCCTGGGGAGGTCTGCTCTCTTTAGATTCCTCTCCCACCCCTCATCTGCTTCCGTCCTGCTGCGGATGATCGCATAATTATAAGGCCATTTGCACCTATGCGCAAGGGCCTAATTACCGAATGATTTGAGAGAAAGGTACAATTTGTTTGAGTTATCTTCTACTCTTTCAAAAGAGTTACAGTCAGAGTTAGCATTAGAGAAAAAGACTACATCTCAATTTTGAGAGCAGAGCTGATTTTTCGCTTTGTTTTCTTTGAACACATTGATTATTTCTAAAAATGTACTAATGCAAGTTGCAGGAAAGCCACTTCCTTCCAACAGCCCCACGTACCCACGTATACATCTGTGTATACAGATCCAGTCCTGGTCTGTCCTCTCCCACTCAGGGCATCTTATCAACATGCCTCTAAGAATTTTACTGACTGTCCTCAAAAAAGGCACTTGTTCATGGAAAGTGCTGTGATTTTGAGGTTAATGTCTTTTTGTGGTAGTTGTTGTTGTTACTGATAATGAGAAAATAAGCCCCAAAAAAGATGCAGACATCTATTATGTTTCCAGTGGCTCCAGAAATTTCTTTTCTTGTACTTTTGGCAACTGTTTTCCCATTTGCAGTTGCTCTTAAAGGGGAAGCAAACAACGTTTACTCAAAAGTAACATTTTAATTACCCTTCTTAGTGGAGAGGAGGATAAAATAACTACTTTTTCGTCTTCCTTATCTAGGTTTCTGTATATCAGTTAAAAATTTGATAGAGGGGTTCCTTGGGTTTGGCATGAGAACATATTTGTGTAAAAATAGCACTTGATGTTTTACAAAAGCCACTTTCATGTTCTTTAAATTGGAGAGGGGCACTTTAAAAATTATCACTAATTCCTTTACAGTTTTCGACTGAAGCATGCTAGTAATAGTTTGGCGATGTGAACACTTGTACGTTGTAGAAAAATTGCCGACCTTACTAAATGGGATAAACCTACTAGTTTTTCCAACATTTTCTTGAATTTAATGGAAAAGTACTTATGTTGTAATATTCTTAGACCGTTTAAGTTCAGTAAAGTATATTGGCTCTAGTATTTAATCTGTTATTTAATTTTATTTATATATTACACTTGGACATATTTCATGTTTGCTTTCATTTTTTTAAAAAGTGTGTTTATCCTCAGACAAAATAAAATAATATACATTGAGTCTTGGATCTGGGAACAAAAAAGTTCCAGTTCTTTCTGCTAGCACGTAAGCTCAGCAAGAGCAGGCCCCTCATCTGTCTTGTCCACTGTTGTTTCCCTGAGCCTAGAAAAGCACCTGACGCAAGTACTCAGAAGTATTTAATGAATGACTGAACGAATTGCCTTCTGTGACTTGTGAGGTTTTTTTTTTTTAAGTTCATTTTGTACGTTAAGCCCAGTGTTACTACATCGTGAACTATAGGAGAATTCTAAGGAGTAGGCCTCGGTGGAGGCTGAGTGCTTGAATGACCCACACGGAGAAATGAGATTTAAGGACTAAAGGGTGTTGCAGGGGTTATTCCCTGCGTGTGCCAAACCCACTAAAATATTCCCACCTTTTGCGTCTCCCCAGGAGCACTCACTGTGGGCCTTGTGCGACAGTGTCAAACAATCCACGGACGAGACCGGACATGCATCCCGCCTCGGCTTCCCCCGGAGTGGGTCACGACACTATTTTTTATCATCATGGGAATCATTTCATTGACTGTCACATGTGGTTTGCTGGTGGCTTCCCACTGGCGAAGAGAAGCTACAAAATATGCTCGATGGATAGCATTCACTGGAAGTAAGTAACCTGTGCTTACTAAGTTAGTCTAGAAGGCACTCACACTGGTAATTTTATGAAGATAATCAAGAATCAGTAATAAAGGCTAATCATCAAAGAACACCGCTGCGTACAGCCGTCACATAGACTCTGCACAGTCCCATCAGCTCTTCAGAATTCTCACTACAAGACCAGGACATCCAAAACTTTAATTGCCTTGTATGAAACGCTATTTTAATGATTTCTTTTTTTTTTTTTCTTTGCTCACGTTGTGACGTAAGTGTACCAGATCTGTGACTCAGAGCTACCGCTAACCTGAGTCTCTTCCTCTTCTTAAAGGTACTGGTATCTTCTATCAAATAAAGATAAATCTAAAAGGAAATACACAGAAATATAAATTAGATTAAGGTGGTGATTTGTTTTTTAATATTATTGATTTTGAGTTTCTACTGTTAATTGTTATGTGACCATTGAAAAATCAACACATTTGGTTATTTAATAATTGTTTATCAACATTTCTTACCTCATTAAGCTATGCCCAAGGGGATGATATATTTACATATTACACATTCTCTTGTACTTTGCAAACTTGGTTTAATTTTAAAACACAACAGAAGCTTTTCTTAAGTTAAAAGCAACAAAAATGCACAAAGGAAAGATATTTCTGTAATTCTGCTTTCTTTCTAAAGCAATTTTGGGACATTTGTCAGTGTCTGGAAATATTTTTGATTGTCACAACTAGGGGGATGCTACTGGCAGCCACTGGATAGAAGCCAGGGATGCTGCTAAACCTCCTACAGATGCACAGAACAGCCCCCACAGCAAAGACCTATCAGGCATCAAATGACAGTAGGGCCTGTTGAGGAACCCTGCTCTAAAGAACAGGGTAACTATACCTGTGCCAAACACTATGGGATTAATTTCTAATTCAATATCTTAAATCATCTGAGGTTTTCATAAGTTTTTTTTTTTTAAAAAGAATATCATAACACAGCTAACTTTCACTTGGTCCTGTCATGTAGAACTTGTATGATGGGGAAGGCATAACCCATGTATCCCTATTAAGGTTGAAACTCAATTTATTCTTAAAGGTCAAAGGGTAGGGATATTAGTTCATGAGTCTGTTTCTCCTCTCTCTGTGAAACTCGCTCTTTAGAGAATGTACATGTTTCTGAATCTGTTGTTTTATTTTTGTCTCTATATCTCCCTTAATTTTAAAATTTAGGTCAAGTTGCCATTGACATAAAAACTTTTCTTTATCCTTGTTAAGAAATGTGAGACAAGTTGATGATCTTGTCTGAGGTGAAATTGACCTCCTGAGACAATTCTTTTCTAAACAGTAGGGTCTGGAGGTGGTTATAGAGACAGGTTATATAGGTGCTAAATTAAAGGGTATTGATTAGGAATTTAAAGAAAATCTTTACTCATCAATACAATTACTTATCCAGATGGAGTTCACTCTTCAAGGAGTAAAATAAAATCAAGGAAGGATTCAGTTCATGGATTTAGTTGAAATATGGGATGCATATGCTCTGAATACCAAAAATCTAAAATATAAATTAGCAAAGAATATGAGTCAGAGAAAGCATTAAGATGCTCACATGAGCCATTGGTTCTTGTGACCCAATAAAGGGAAAGAACTATGATTATCTTTTTCATCCCCCTTCAGAGAATATTTAAGTATGTATTTCATGTATAGCTACCTCCACATGCAGGGTGTTTTTCCTTTACTTTTCAGTTAAATAATATAACTTTTTAAAATAATATTTGCATGATACATAATTCAAAGCCCATGAAAGGGTCACCAAGTGAAAAGTAAGTCTCAGGCCCTGTTATCAAGTTATCTAATACTTTCCTGGAAGCAACCATTCTTACCAGTTTATGGAGTTTCCTACCAGAGGTGTTCTATGCATAGAAATATATATATATATATATGTGTGAGTGTTCTGTAAGTATATGTTTATTTATTTTACTTGTACTATTTTGTACCTTTTTTTTTTGGTTCAACAATATATCTTGGAGTTGATACCATCTAAGTAAGCATAGAGCCGCATTAACTCTTAGCTTCCTTAAATACATTGCTTTTGTTACCAGAGCTAGTCTCCTAGAGTGGCAGTCATGAGAGGGATTGGGCTCCCCCTAGTGTTTCTGTTCAGCCTTTGAAAATGGGCTTCATCTTTATCGTATTATTTCTATTCCAGTTAAGCTGTAGTTTTGGTAAGAATACAAAGCTAACGGGTTTATACAGTATCTCTCAAAGGAGAGCCACACATGATGGGGCTCACCAATGGGGGCAAAGGTGACAAAGATCCGTCTTTTCCTTCAAGCCTGACTCTTCTCCTTGCTTTTGCCACCCTAATTTACTCATCTATCTACCAGTAGACCAAATATCTGACTTCTACCAAGAAATCTATGCCATAGCGGATATGAAGTTATGTCTTTACAGACTTATTTAGGACCCAGAATTTAATTGTCTAAAGTTGATAGATATTTTCAGCATTAACAATATTTTAAGATCTAAAGTAGCTTCACAGGTCTCAATAGCTTTAAAAAAAAAAAAAAAAAACTTCATCTACCAACATTAAATCTCCCCATGAAGTATAGAGAACCTAATTCCTTGGATTAAGAACCAATATTGGATTGAATTAGGAGTTCATTGCTTCCTTGAAATTTGATTAAGCTTTTCCTAACCAATTTGGAAAATATTTAACATTTGTAAAATATTAAACCTTGCTTTAAATATGGTTATTAAAATGATTACTCCATTATAGAGGATAGATTTTTATTTTATAGTAGAAAATAGGAAAGGATAGGAATGAAGTTGGCACATCAGTTAACAGAATGAACAGCTGTAATGTCTACATGTCTCTAAAGCACTTCTAAATTATTTTAGCGTTTCCTGAGGTTAGATTAATCAACATTAAAGAACAAATTGTTTTTAAAACAGTAATGTCCCATTGCTTTTTATTAGATTGTGGTTTCATTTTATTTTTCAAACCATATTAAGGCATAAGAACCACTAGAGATTGGTGACAGATAACACTGAAAAGGGGGCATTGGCAGCACTAATAAAGTTATTTGTTGCTAACTATGCAACAGAAAGGCCAAAAGTTCTAATACTTAATGCCTGAATTTTCCACTTTTTTCTATAGTAGATACCCAAAGGAATCTAAATTCACTACGCAGCATTATTTGGTGTGGTCGCTTTCCCATAATGAAACAGGCTCTATGTCTGTTTAATATAAAATAATCCACCTAAATTGTGCAAAGCAAGTAAAAGTACTGGTGTGTTTTCTTAAGCTAATGCATTACTTAAGAAAATGTTACTTTTTAATGCATTTCTGGAGCCAAATATGCCTAATTGGCTTTTTCAGGACTCTTATTAAATTTTTTTGATTAACACAAAAATAATTTAGGGCATGTCAGCTGGTATGTTTATCCAGGACTCTAGTCAGTATTGCTGGGGATGGGTTTAACTCCGAAGTTTTCTCATTTAGTTAATAATGGAAATAACTGTACTAGTCTGTCTTTACTTTGCACTGAAGAAATGTTTCTGCCTTCAAAGAAATTTGAAGGACTATGAACATTTGATATCTGTGCTTTCAAAAAGCATAAAATATGTTATTGGGAAAGCCAGACTATCTAAAGGTAATTTGTATTCCCTAAGAAGAGCGTTTCTTTAGTAGCACAGGGCAGCTTGCTGTTTCATAAAACAGTCGACTGCGGGATTTCTTCTACCCAGACACTGGGTTTTCTGATATCTTTATAAAAACATGTTAGCAAATAATATATTTCATTGTGTTTGTATACAGAATTCATAGGTTTTCCCACCCTCCCCTACTTTTAAACTGTGTGTATTCAGAAACCTGGGGGGTTTTTTGTCTTTGTTTGTTTGTTTTGGGGGGACGTTGTCCATGGTGAGAGATAGCCACTCTGACAACTTGCTTCTCATCCCAGAAGCCTGTGGTTCTTTCCACTAGCTGATTTTAAATCAGGGTAAGATAAATGGTACTTATATTTGTATGTACCTTTTCTCAATTCCTTCTAAATAATGCCACCTGAGAGAGCAGAGAGTTGGCAAAATAATAACTAGGATGACAGTGACATGAAGCATTTATTCAGCACTTACTACCCACCTGGCACTGTTTCAGGGACTTGACATTGTTTTGTTTATCCTTCTACTATTTACCCATTTTCAGAATTTCAGAAGCCTGAAATTACACCATTAGTAAGTAGTAGAGCCAAAATGTAGCCCCCATCTGACACTAGCCAGAGCCCTTGGTCACTACTTTAAATGGTCAAGAATTGTATATGCAAGCACTTAGTAGGTTTGGAGGCCTTCCTTAATGCTGGTATTTGAAACTGTATCTAAAATGTTAACCGAGCTTTTACTGTATTTAATTGTTAGGCTTTGGGGATGTTATGTGATCTCTAGTACATGCAAATCTTTTGATAAGTAATCCATGTTGTAAGTTGTGACCATGTTATCAATCCACAACCCTTCTTATTAACTTCCTTTGTGCCAAATTTTCATTGTTTTCTTAATCACCAAACCATGTTACTAATGCTGTGTTTTGGTTTGTTTTACAGTGATCCTTTTCTGTATGGCTGCCCTAATATTTCCGATAGGATTTTACATCAATGAAGTCGGAGGTCAACCTTATAAATTACCCAACAACACAGTAGTTGGGTCATCATATGTACTTTTTGTCTTATCAATTTTCTTTACAATAGTAGGACTTCTATTTGCCGGCAAAGTTTGTTTACCAGGCTGATGAATGTCTAAATTGCTTGACTCTTTTATTATTTTTTATTTTATTTTATTTTTTTACTTTTGGAGGGTGGGCAGGACAAAGGCAAGATATCTAAGCAGTCCTCTCATAGGGAGACGCTTAGATGAAACTGACGCTGAAAAGGAAAAAAAATGCTTTGATTTGTTCTCACTATGCACTTTGGATTTAAAAACAAAAATTAAGGAGAGCCTTTTCCATAACCAAATACAGACAATATTGACTAAGTCTCCTGAGCATTTTCAGGCAGTCAGGTCTGCACTGTGATAGCAACCTAGTGAAGGAGAATGCTTTATACTGAAAAGCATGTGGCCCTTTGTGACTCTGTTGTTCCATTTTTAACGTCTAATGATTCATTTGAGGGAGGAAAAAAAAAGTCTAAGTATTTATGAATCATGGTGGACCAGAGGGATACAAGAGAAGTTCATGTGGGGCTGGCCTCACCTCCTAAGAAATTAGTGTTCACAGCTTCCTTGTCATGGTATGAGCCTTTGGCACCAGAATGGATTGCCATTGCATTACTGCACCAAGAAGCCAATAGATCAAAACTTGTTCACTAAAATGTATGTAAAAATTCTGAAGTTCCCTATTCTCTGTGTACAAAAAAAATCAAACACTAAGAAACATGTTGTTGGGGGTGGGTGGGTGGGGAAAATGTTCCTTATATTTATATAAATATATATATATAATATATATATTTTGCTGATGCAGTATACAGTGTGTATATATGTGTGTGTGTGTATGTGTGTGTAAATTTATATACACACACATGCAAACAGTTCCTGGAAGAGAACTCTGAATGCTTTGCTAGCAAAACACTGTGGTGTGCAAACCTAGAACTCAATAGAAAAAAAGCCATTTATCTGAAGGCTGCATAGTGGAGAGAGTCTTCAGTTTACCTCATTCTTTGTAGCAGCCCTTGATTTTACCAGGTTTTTGTAATAGGTACAAATAATCCCATACCTTTCTAGGTGCAATTTTAAGTTAAGCTAAAATTCTTTGTAGGGTTAATTTATTTGTATATGATAGTAGAAGGTAAGATCATGTAAAACCTTATAATTTGGGGAATCTGACACTATTTAAATTATTGGCAACTGTTGTCTGTTGTACAGAGGTTCTCTTTTTCTACTGGCTTGGTCTATTACATTAGTAATGCATTTTATACGTTCAAGCGCACAACTTTACATAAATACAAAATTCACTAGTAATATCAATTTAATATTTTGGCTGTTTCTAACACTAACTTCACTTTGCCATTAAAAATTAAATTTATGTTCTTTTTATCTGTAAGCATTATTAATATATCTCCTTTACCAAAAACCTGAGCAATACAATATTTTCTTTGTATGCTATATGCCTTTGTTTGCTAAAAGCTAACATTTTTGCATTTACTTTAAAGGGCTGTACCAAACCCACAGCTTTATGTTTTTTCCTAAAAGAAGCATTGCAGCTAACCCTTGAACCCACAGATACAGTATTTCTCCTCTCCACATTTCCATGCCTTCATGTCAATGCGTAGCTGATTTTCCAGGTGAACACTATAGATAATCTCCCGTTTGAAGTGTGGGGCAGGAGGGTCCTTCATGGCAATGGAGTCTTTCACGGCAACAGCAACCCAGATGTCCCTATCAGTAGTTAGGGTCCCGTGTAGTCCGTGCGTCACACAAACTGATACGAATGCACTGTTTCTTTGAAAGCTAGATGATAAATTACACAATGATTACTTCCGAGATGGGGCTGCCTCCTCAGATACTCAAGGTATGAAATGGAGGAGCCTGATGCGTTTCACACTGGCTCGTTTGACACTCAGATATGTTAGTGTTAATTCAGCAGTATTTTATTGTGGGGGGAAAAAAGTGTTTCAGCTCACTCAGGAGTCGGGGTAAGAGGTGGACCGCCACTGTGGTGCATTCCTTGAGTGTGCTGGGGAAATGCCACACATTTCCTTCCCAGGGTCAGAGAATCCTTTGGGAAATGCCTGAGGGAGACATTTTCCCCAGGTACTATGATGCTTAGTCAATTCTAAGAATACCACTGGACGTGTGCTATGGACGTTTGGGGTTGCAGTTCCCATTGTGATTTGATTGGACCTCAGTCAAATGGATCACTTTGAAGGAAAGCTTTAGTTGTCACCATTATACCACTGAAATAAAGTGTTAGCAAAGTATAGTTCCAATTAATTTATGATATGACCAAGAGGCTTACTCTTCCAAAAGATGAATTTTATTGTAAATAGTTTCTCAAAATGTTTTTAACTGGATCGTGAGCATGGGGAGAGAAAGTTTCTCAGCTGCTAAGAATTTCCCCACTGTTTACTTCTTTCACTTACAGTGGTATTGCATATAAGATTGCAGAATTTAAGGTTTTATTTGTATCTATTACACAGAACCATTCAATTGTCTTTAATTTCATCGTTGTCTTGGAGGTCCAGTGCACAAAGGGCTGATAGGGGAAAGCTCCCTCTAACCAGTCAGCACTCTAACCCAGGATTAAAACCGTCCCATCAAGTAGTGTGTGAAGTCAGATCTTTGTACTCTTCCAGACCAAACATTGAAATGGACTCATTCATATAAAATTCTATAAATCCTGTAAGTGAAAAGATAGACAACTGTCAGCAGTTGCTTTTAAAAAGGTCACTATAATAAGTACTATATAGTACAGTATTAATTTATAGCAGGAAATCATATCTTGTAAACTGTATATAACACTGTTTTATGGTGCAATCATTTGTCAAACTTATGTCTGTTACATTGTTTTTAGAGTGTGTGCATTCTTCGCATACCTAAGAACATCACTGTAAAATCTGCTGAAAACTATTTACAGGTTTTATTTGCACAAGACTTATTTTGAAATTTTTGGAAGCTCCTATTGAACATGCCTAAACATCTGTAAACATGAAAAATCTTCAATTCATTAAAAGCAAACATTTCAGTACGATTCTTTCCAAAGGTAATCCATGTTCTATGTTGTTAATGTGTGTATGTAATGTTTCTGACTCTTTTACTTCTTATAAACCTATTTTCTGTTTCATTTGTTTTCTTTTTGAAGCACGGCCTTTTTTTTTTTTTTTTTTTTATGTTCTAGATGACCAAAACACTTCATTGGTTTTTACCCTTTTGCCTAAATCTTTGATACCCCCGCTTGATGTTCTGTGAATTCACTGTTTAATCTCTTAAGTAAAATAATGAATAGTCCTGGTGACATAAAATCTATCGATTTAGAGGAAAGACCCTGAAAAAGTATTGGAAACTAACTTTGGATATGCTAGTCTTAGCTATTATTTTGCATCGTGGGCTTCGTGGGAAGAACATGTTGCATTTATTTTGTCTTTATTAAAAGACTACTAGCCGCAAGTTACTCTGATTGTAGTAACTTTTATCAACCCACTTTGGTCTTCTTTAAAATATTAAATTTACATTCATAATTCAAAACAGTAAGCTGTCTTGCAGAACTAATTTTTGAAGGATAAAAACATATGAAGGAAAAAAGTGGCCTGTGTAGGTTGGATTCTCTACATAGGACTTACTAGTTATATCATCTCGAGAGATTTTAAAGTTTGTGATCAAGGCCTGTATATTACCCCAAACTTTATTAAGAATTGTTTTCTAATTGGTTATAACATTTTTCAATTAATAGTTTCAAAACAAATTGTTAATACAAACTGTATAAAATGAACATAATTTTCTTCACTTGTATTTTTGTTATTGAGCAAGTTTATCAAAATAAATTGTCTACTAAAGAAACTAAAAAGGCTTCTATTACTTTGAAATAAGCTTTGAATTTTAAAATTTATTTCACAAATTGATTTCTTACAGAGGCTTCACGTATTTACACAGTGACAATTCCATGCACTCTTGGTTTGGTTTTGTTATTAGCATTGTGCAGGGTAAAGTCTCCCCTCTCTTCCTCCACTCTCCCTCCTAGCTCCCTGCTAGGGAAGAGATGCTGTTAATATTCTAGAACATGGATTAGGCTGTGTTTACCAATAAGAAGAGGCACTCACTCAGCAATAAAAGATTGAACCAAGGCTCACAAAGCCAGTCATCTTTCTTTTCTTTTTTCCTTGCACATCAACTTAAGACCTTTCACCTTTGCTTCAGTCTTCTGTTTCTACTGTATTTCAGGCCAAAGGCTCTTAGCTTGTAAGATTTTAAAATCTGGGTTGAAGGAGCAACATAGAGGCCTTTGGTCTCTAGACTTACCTGTGACCTCCATCATAGCTTTACTGTAACTCTAGGAGTACTGGGGTCAGCCCAGCCCAATAATAACTAGAAATCAAGTAAAACACTGTGTTTACCCTTTGCTGCTGCTGGTTCTTTATATGGCCTCTTCAGGCGGCCCATGGGGAATTGGGAGAATTAAGACAAGGCAGGATTTGGATATTCTTGGCTTCTGGATATTAAGGGTATCTTCTTAGGGTGACCAGCCATCCTGGTTTGCCTGAGACTGAGGGCTGTCCTGGGACATGAGACTTTCAGTGCTATAACTGAGAACGTTTCAGGCAAACAAGGATGAGTTGATCACCCTACCTTCACACCATTCAGATCTTAACCCTGATTTATTACACAGATTAACGGTATTTGAAGAGTTCTTTTCTATATACAATGAATGGGTCAACTGGAAATTGTGGTGGTAAACTTAATACTGAACTTCTTAAGAGAGGAGAGGAAAACACTTTTTCCTTCTCTTTGGTAATGTTGTAGGAAAAGGTAACAGACTGGCTTTAAAAGCAATAACATGGGTTAAAAAATACCTTATTTTTGCTTCATCTTCCATCAGCTCTATTCTAACCACTGTATGAGAAGATTACGGGAAAAACACCGAGACTAGAGGACTGTGGGTTCCTTTTATGCAAAGTCAACTCTTCTGGGTCACAGTTACCCAGCAACAAAATAAAAGTAGTTATTTATAAAGTGGTATTAAAGACAGAAAGCATAATGCTGTATTATTTTTTAGAATTTTGGTTTTTTTCCCAGGAGGGAAAAAAAAAAACCCTGGGATATTTTCAAGCACAGTCAATGTTTCTACAGATCAGCCCAATTCCAAAAACTAAGACCACCCAAGATCAAATTTCAAGAAGATTTTCATGAGCCTCAAAATTTCAGAGTTGGATAAAATCTAAAAGAGCACATCCAGTGTTTCCGCTTTCCAGATGAAGAAATCAAGGACACAAAGGCTTAGTAACTTTCCCAAACTCATACAACTAGGTCTCAGCAAAAACTTTCAATGTAGGAAAGAATGTCTTTGACAAATAGGCTTTGGACAGTTGTTGACCTAGGTCAGTTCAAATTCTATAGCCCCTTGTACCAGTCTTTCTTCAACCAATCTCCGTCTACTTCAGCTCCAAATCATTTCTGCCAAAATAGTCAACACACAAGAAAGCTTTGCATTTCCTTATCTCAGTTCCTGTCATGCCCACCGTCTACGGAACGAAGTCTAAACTTCTTCAGCGTAATAGTGAACAGCGTGATCTGGCTTCAGCCTCCTCAAGTCTTTTTTCCGTTCATTCTCTCTTCACCCTTTACTGACAGAACAGCCGATCCTCCATTCTTTCACCACACCTTGCTCTCTGTCTTAGCTGTACCTGTACGACCTCCTTCTTGCAGTTTACCTAATCCCTCCTGTATCTGAAATACATTTAATTTTTTGTGTGTGCTTTGTTTCTCTTTTGCTTGTACCTCTGTAACAGAACTTACTAGAGGGAAATAGACTGCCTGGACCCAAGTCTCAGTTCCACCATAAATCACTTAATAAATCACTTAACCTCTTCGCACCTTGGTTTTCTCATCTGTAGACTGAGCCTCATAGTACCTACCTCACAGAGTTATTGTTGGCTTCAGTGAGATAAAGCATGGAAAGTTCCTGACACATAGCAAACATTCAAAGGTTAGTTGCTACTGTTGTTAAACACCTGTCTAAAACTAGGTCACAAACTCTTGAGTTCAAGGTATGCGGCTTTCTCATCGTCCATAGAGATCTGACACAGCGCTTTACGCATGAATCATCATGATTAAATTTGGAGCTAGGTTATAAAGGAAAATTATGAATCTGTGTTTCTGGAAATTGGAAAGGCCCAGTCACCTATCTGCCAGGATTGCTAAGGTGACGTTTTTTCTGAAAGCAGACACTTGCCCAGGTCAGCCTTTATAAGTTAAGTGTGTTATCTTATCAGTAAGTATTTGACTGTAATATACCAGTCTCATTGACCTCCTTAGGATTTCTCTGTGGATTCAAGGCCCTTTACTACTGAACTTACAGTGCTCCAATACTGATCCTTACACAGAGGACGAGGACGACGCCAGCACCCTGTTGATCCTGAGAGAACTCTCTGGAGGTTTCTTCAAGCTTGTGAGTTCTCCATTCTCTTGAAGCCATCCATATATTTGGTATGTTTTGCAAAAACTTGGTTCTGCCAAGATGGTTTTAATTATTTCTGCTAAAAGGAATGGACTCGAGGATTTTTATCTCATTTTAGATGTGATTATCCCCAACTGGCCATCTCATGGCACTTTAAGTAGATATTGCCAATGTGTTTGGCCACAATTAAACCAATCCCTATTTATTATCTGTCGGGGCAAGTCACTAAAATAGGTGCTGTGTCCTGACTCTGGCACTCTTTTCATGTTGTTTAAATATTTAGTTGTGTAAGACAATTCGAGCATTTTCTTAAATTGAAAAAAAAAACCTCATTGCTTTGTCCTCTGTGAGAAAATACAAATGCAGTTGAAGAGCCATCAAAGACAAGCCCTTCCACTACCCATAATAAATCGCTCTAGGGGAAAAAATAATCCACATATCTAAGGTCTTCGACTCCCTCATCTTCTACGTATTTTACTAATGTCGTTAGGGTAAAATGGACTTGAACATTGCAGTTACCCACACTCACACCACTCAAATACTTTAGCTCATTTCTGCTTTCAGGATAACTTTTCTATCCTAAGTGCTGTTGTAGAGAAGGAAGTTACCATGACCCTAAACTGATACAAAAGGGTTTTGGTTTGGTTTGGTTTGGTTTTATAGTAACACATGTCTGTAAATTTTTTAAATGAATATAGGAAATTAAAAGATTCCTCTCCCACAATCCACCTTCCAGAGATCACCACTGTTAACATTTATTCTTTCAGACATTTTGCAGCCTTTAAGTTGTGTGTTTGTGTGTGTGTGAATAGTGTGTTTACAGATGTATGTTGTGTGTGTGTATATATATATATATATGATGGATATGTCAGTTGTTTTAACAAAAGCAAGATCATATATATAACTGCCACTATTTCCTTTTTTAACTTAATTTATGATGAATATCTTTCTGTGTCAGTAAATATAGATCCTCATTTTTAATGGCTGTATAGACAGATATCTCTATGAAGTGTGTATATATAGTATACACACACTATAGATGCATTTCTCTCTTCCCCTGTTGCTGTACATTTAGGTTGTTTCCAGGTTTTTGCTATTACAAATAATGCTGCTGTGAATTTAGCCTTTAGATAACAGAAACTTCCCAAATGTCATAGTAATCTGACATTCTAACTGAAGCATATCAACTACTCTATTAAGGCAATTCATAATTTTAAAAGTACTGTGGTTAAAACATAGTGGCATTCATAAGAGTTCAGAGCTAGAAACTAACATAAAGTTCATGTTGTATTTTTCCATATGTCACCTTAATTCTCCTCCTGTGAAGTAGGAGATAATTTTTTATAGACAAGAAGACCTAAGGATCAGAAGGGTGAACAATTTACCCAAAGTTCTGTTGGTGAATCTGGGGTTCAAACCTCAGTTCCCTGACTTCAAATCTGGGACGACTTCTGCTGTCCCACATGGCCAGTTTAGCTAGTCTAAAAGAAATAAAAATAGCCTGTCCCAGTTGCATGATTTCTTGGCTCAGACATGAGCAGCTAAATCTATGGTTTGCTTCTTCTGGATGCAGAATGCAAACAACCATAAAAAGTAGCCCCTACTTAGAAGCAACTTGTGAATATTATGTATTTTGTTGAAAGAAAAAAATTGTATGTTATTTTTAAGTTGTGTTTAATCATCCATCATTCCCTGCTCATTGTCAAGCTTTCTCCAGTCATCACTAAGTGGTATTTTATAGCGCTCACTTCCTCGACTGGTGGATTATATCATGTCACCCATTGGTTTTATCTGGACCTTTTTGAGAATTGAGCACCCAGGGAACTTTTCCCAAAGAGAATATCCCCTACCCTCCCTGTAGCAGTTTAGAAAAACAACTAGATCCCTTCTTCCTTGTTGGTAGGAAGTCTGTCGGTCATTGAGGTCCCCTAGGGTGGTACAGAGATCCATGGCTCAAACATTAGAAAGTTCCCTCCAGTTGTTTGTCACCTGTCTACACATCGCTGCTGAAACACCAACTATTCCAGGCCAAATGTTGCAGTAGTTCTACTGTGTCCAATCCCACACCTGGGGCATGGTAACCTTTGGTGAGCTGGGAGCCCCTATGCCTCTAGACTTTATCCGTGGATGTACCAAGGAAGGACCCATTTCTTCTTAGGTCTTGCCATCTCACCAGTGTTGTTGCCAAGCACTGAGCAGGTTCCCGCCTCCCTCTGATTTTCAGATCTGATTTCTTGACCTCTTTATCTGGGGACTTTTCTCTCCCCTTTGGCTTTCCTCAGAGTCGTGTTTGCCTAGTACCTGTGTTCCCTTCTTTGGTTAAACGAAACAAAACAAATACAACAACAACAAAAATAGCTCTTTTCATGGGGCTGATTTCACCCTCTGTCTGGCTCCAGGACTAAGATGCAGAGCCAGGTCTGGCCAATCAGTCATAGTGATTGATTCAGTAATGAGTATGTCATGTGACCAAGTCAAGCCTGGGTCTTTGCTGGAGCTCCGGGGAGGGAGTTGTTCTTCCTCTAGGGTTGCTGAAAGCCATGGAGGGGAAAACAGGGCTGATGTTCCAAGTTTGCCAACCACTCATGAAGAACCTGCCTAAGAATAAAGCCATCACAGAAGAAAAGAAGCTGAGAAATGGAGACAGATTCCTGTTAACATCATTTTAGCCTTTAGATCAAGCTGTATCTGAAGCCAAAACTATTGCTGGATTTTTCTGTTATTTGAGCAAATAAATTCCCTTTTCTCCTTACGCCAATTTGAGTTGAGTTTCTGTCCTTTAACTGAAAGAATCTTTATACATTCCCACTTTCCTCTTGACATTAAACACATCCCTCACCTCCCATGCTTTGGCATGTCACTTTAATCTTTCAGGTAGCTTAGGCTTTTACAAGACAGAAAAAACTGTTGACTTCAGGCCACTTCTTAACCCAACAGAAAGCACCTGCTACTGCCTGAAATGGAAGAAAGATGTAAACAAAGCAAAGTACAAACTAGTATCTAAAGTAATATATCACACAATAGTATTGTCTTAGTCTGTTTGGACTGCTATAACAAAATACCACAGACTTAGATGGCTTATGAACAACAAATTTAACTAGATGTTAACAAGATTTATTATGATCATTTTACAGTGTATACATATTGTACAGCTGAAACTAATGTACTGCGATATGTCAGTTATACTTCAATTTAAAAAAAGAGGAGTTTTAGAAGCTGAAAACAAAAGCATCAAAGTCACCACTATCTGCCCATTCCAACACTTGAGGGTTATAGGGACTAATCCTACATACAGTATCACTGTCACTACAGTATTTATCAAAAAGCTAAAAGAGCTTTGGAATTGAGTTTTCAGATTTAAAAAAAAATCAATGAGGTGTTTACACTAGATTATGTAAAATCCCCATCAGAGAATGAGGCAGCATTGCATAATCAGAAAACATCTAAGTATTCACATTAAATGGAATAAATAAAGATGGTAACTAGCTTCATGCCAGTTCAAGTCAGGTTTTGCCACCAAATGAGCTTGCTGTGAACTTAAGATGTAAAACAATGTTCGCTGCAACATTATTTTTTAAAAATTTATTTATCTATTAACATTGTTAAATAGCCATACTACCCAAAGCAATCTACAGATTTAATGCGATCCCTATCAAATTACCCAGGACATTTTTCACAGAACTAGAATTCTGTGAAATAATAATCCTACAATTTATATGGACTCACAAAAGACCGAGAATTGCCAAAGCAATACTGAAGAAAAAGAATGAAGCTAGAGGAATAACCCTCCCAGACTTCAGACAATAGTGCAGAGCTACAGTAAAGAAAACAGCATGGTATTGGTACAAAAACAGACATATGGATCAATGGAACAGAATAGAAAGCCCAGAAATAGACCCACAGACTTTTGGCCAGTTAATCTTTGACAAAGGAAGCAAGAATATACAATGGAGAGAAGACAGTCTCTTCAGCAAGTGGTGTTGGGAAAACTGAACAGCTGCATGTTAATCAATGAAGTTAGAACACTCCCTCACACCATACACAAAAATAAACTCAAAATGGCTTTAAGACTTAAACATAAGACACTGTAAACCTCTTAGAAGAAAACATAGACAAAACAGCTGACATAAATCTTAGCAAGTTCTCCTGGGGCAGTCTACCCAGGCAATAGAAATAAAAGCAAAAATAAACAAAAGGGACCTAGTTAAACTTACAAGCTTTTGCACAGCAAAGGAAACCATAAACAAAACAAAAAGACAACCTATGGAATGGGAGAAAATATTTGCAAAAGATGAGACTGACAAGGGATTAATTTTCAGAATATATAAACAGCTCATACAAGATCATAAAAAAAAAAAAAAACAGAACCTAGTCCAAAAATAGGCAGAAGACCTAAACAAGCAATTCTCCAATGAAGACATACAAATGGCCAATATGAAAAAATGCCAGCATGAAAAGATGCTCAGTATCACTAATTATCAGAGAATGCAAATCAAAACTACAATGAGGTATTACCTCATACCAGTCAGAATGGCCATCATTCAAAAGTCTACAAACAATAAATGCTGGAGAGGGTGTGGAGAAAAGGGAACCCTCCTACACTGCTGGTGGGAATGTAGTTTGGTGAAGCCATTATGGAAAACAGTATGGAGATTCCTCAAAAAACTAAAAATAGATTTACCATATGATCCAGCAATCCCACTCCTAGGCATATATCCAGAGGGAAATTTAATTCGAAAAGACATGCACCCCAATGTTCATAGTAGTACTATTTACAATAACCAAGACATGGAAGCAACCTAAATGTCCATTGGCAGATGACTGGATAAAGATGATGTATATTTATACAGTGGAATACTACTCAGCCATAAAAAATAAAATAATGCCATTTGCAGCAACACGGATGGACTTGGAGACTGTCATTCTAAGTGAACTAAGCCAGAAAGAGAAAGAAAAATACCACATGATATCACTTATATGTGGAATCTAAAAAGAAAAAAAAAAGACAAATGAACTTACAAAATAGAAACAGACTCACAAACATAGAAAATAAACTTATGGTTACCGGGGGAAAGGGGATGGGAAGGGATAAACTGGGAGTTCGAGATTTGCAGATAATGACCGGTATATATAAAACAGATAAACAAGCTTATACTGTACAGCACAGGGAACTATATTCAAGATCTTGTAGTAGCTTATGGTGAAAAATAATATGAAAACGAATATATGTATACTCATGTATGACTAGAAGCATTGTGCTGTATGCCAGAAATTGACACAACATTGTAAACTGACTACAATTTTTAAAAATACAGTAGATAGATAGATAGATAGATAGATAGATAGATAGATAGATAGATAGATAGATAGATAGATAGATGATAGATAGATTGAGTGAGTAAAAATTTATTTCTCACAGTTCTGGAGGCTGGCAGGTTGACGTTGGGGTTCCAGCATGGTCAGGCCAGGGCCCTCTTCTGGGTGCAGCCTCCTCCTAGCCTCACGTGGCACAAGGGGGCTAGGGAGGTCTGTTGGCCCTCTTTTATAAAGGCAGTAATCCCATTCATGAGGGCTCTGCCCTCATGACCTAATCAGCTTCTGAAGACCCCAACTCCTAATACCATCACCTTAGTGGTTAGATTTTCAACATGAATTTGGAGGAGACACAAACATTCAGACCATAGCAAAAATATTTGGGGTAATGGGAACAAGTTAGAGCTCTGAAATTAAAGGCCAGAGGTAAGGTGACCCCAATCAAGTCCCAAGAACCTTAAGGTCAGAAAAAGAAATTCCTACTGTGCTCCAATTCCTTATATAGGGCCAGTCATGGGCTATATATGAGGAGAGCTGAGAAAGATGGTACCCGCACACAGCTTTCTTCTTGGTGGTCGTACAGCCTGAAAACCTTACTCTGTTTTATTTGTCTGGCACAAATACATCCAGAATATGTGTCATGTCAGCTCAAGTAGAAAAAAGCAGTAATAATGAACTTTTCCATGTTGGATTTACTTCTTGTAAAATGTTGAAAACCCATGTATCCAGGAACAAAGGAAGATGTGAGTTGTAAACTGTCTTGGGCCTTCATGTCCCCAAAAATGGTGCCTCCAAGCTAGCCAGGATTTCCAGGAAAGTGGGCACAAGGACCCTCACCTCTTGTTCACAGAGAGGCCGCGGGTTGGTTGCTCTCGGCCTCTTGTAACTCTTCCCTCTTCTCACTTCCTTACCTCCTTCTGATCTCCCTCCTCTCTTGCCTTGTTGGTGTTGACCAAATGCTGTGATTTACACACGCTACTCTCAACCCATGACTGTTCTGCCCACAGTGACTGGTGGCAGCTAAGCCCTTTCTGTTTTGAGGGGTTGTGTTGTTTCTACCTGGCCCATAGGACCCACTGCTGGAGTCAACATCTGAAGGGGTTCTCTACCATATGCTGACTACCACAAGTGGCTCATGTTCTAAAGTATAAAATTTAAGGTTCAGAAAGTGAAGACTGTGATTTGAGAAATGACCTAGATAAGAAAAACTAAGTGCAGATCCCTTAGCCACTACAAGCTGGTTGATGCTGAGTACATCACTTCATCTCTCCTTCCTCTGTCCTGAAGAAGGGGTTGGAAAGGTCCCCAACTGTGGATAAGGGCTGGTTACATCATAATCACTTGGGGCCATTGTTAAAGATTCATCTCCCTACACTTGGCCACAGTTCTGTATCAAACTCCCAGATGAGAGTGTATGTATGTTTTCATGGCACCTGGGCACCTGGGTTTGGGAACCCCTGCAGGAGACGATCCCCTGTGATGCTAAGCGGTCACTGAGCCTGCTGCCATATCAGTCAGGCTTGGGTGGGACTGGACCTGGTGGCAGGGAGGGACTGCCGGACCTCTCTCAGGGAGTGTGTTTGGGGGACCCCAGGGAATCTGAGGAGGAAGAGAAGGTTACCACCTTTCACACATGTTGCAGGTTCTCTCCTGTCTTTCTTGAGGTCCTACCACAGGAAGGCAGCAGGTACCAGGGCTCTACTGGTCTAAACCATAGTTTTCTGCTGACCCTGATGTTCTAATAATAGAAAAGAGATCCAAATCCCGCTCCCAGGCTTTTATGGGAGTGAAGAAAAGCAGAATTCCCAGGGAGAGGTTATGATCAACAACGAAGTGGTAATCTCTTCCCCGAGGGCGAGGAAGGTTTTTCCCCGTCCCTGCCTCAAGCTGCAGTGGTGCAGTCTGTTACCTTGGAGACCAGCTAACACTTCCCAACAGGGCAAGCGTCACTGTTGAGTTGCCTAGAGGAGCTTGCAGGAACTAGAAGTGGGAACCAGGAAAAAGCAGGGTCCTGGGATGACCAGGGGCCCTTCTTCCAAAGATGGAGAAATACATGGAGAAATGAAGGTGAGGCTGAATGTCACAAGGGTCGACAGGGTGGTAAGGGAGAAGGTGGGGGAGTCCCAGGCACTAAGCTGTGGACTGAGGGAGAAAGATTTAGGGAGCTGGGGTCTTAAGCATCTGCTCTCTACATACCAGGCATTGTGCTAGGTGCTGGGGGTACAACAGTAGACAAGGAAGAAATGGGGCTTCTCTGGAGAAGGACCATGACAGCTTGATATGAAACAGCCAGGGGGCAGCAATGGGAGGAAATGATTTCCTCCATGGAGGTTGAGGGACAGCAAATGGGATTCAGGAAAGACTTCCTGGGTTTTCTTGTCAAACAGACAGGGCAAAGGGCATTTGTAGAAGAAGATCCAACCTGAGCAAAGACAGGTATGAAATAGCAAGTTATGTGTAGGGTTACCAGGAGAAGGACGCAGGATGAGGTGCGAGGTGAGCTAGGAACAGACCCGGAAGGAATGAAAAGCCTTATGAAGTGTGGCTTGCTTGTCCATGGCACTGAGAGGCCATGGCAGCGTTCTAAACAGGTCGCAATATGAACAACTCTGCATATCAGGAAAATCATTCTAGCAACAGATTGTGAAATGGGGCAAGGCTAGAGGTTAAAAATACAAACCCTGGGGGTGGATGCATCCTAGATATTTAGTAGAACCCTAGATCCAGTTGTTACCAAGCCAGGAAATTAGCTGAATGTTTTCTTTTATCCACTAATCAGGGCTACCTCTCTCCCTTTGACAAGATGCCGTCTCCTAAGGACCAGTTTGCATGTTCTCTCCCCCTCCTGTGACCAGTCTCCCAAGGTAACATAGCCCACCATTGTCTAAACTCTGGACCTGCCCTGAGTGCATTTATTCAACAAATGTTTTTTGAGCAGCTACTGTGTTCTAGGCACTGATTACACAAAATGTTCTAGCAGTGAACCTAAGTCCCTGACCTCATGGATCTTACTTCTAGCGGATTGATGGGTTGGGGGAAGAAGCAGGAGAGACAAATAATAAATAAGTAAATACACAGAGCATCAGAAGATGGAACGTGCTACAGAGAAAAACCAGGGTACTACCCGAGATGAGGTACTCAAAGAAGACCTGTCCAATAAGGCTTCATTTGAGCAGAGGCCTGAGGGTAAGGGCCGTGTGCTGGCTAGCTCTGCGTCCCCAGCGCCAGCTCTCTCTGTCGCCCAGCAGGCACTCTTTAAAGTGTGCGTGGAATGAATGGTTGCTGAAGTGTCAGGTGCTGAAGGGCTTAAAGATGAGGCAGCTTTTTCAAATGGTATTCTGCCTTCCCCTAGCACTTTGCATTCCACATGCTCGATTTCATTTGATCCTGTTGATGGTGGAATTGAAGGAGGCAGGGCAGTTATTATCCCCATGCCATTCCGCAGGTGAAGAAACCAAAGAGCCCGTGCTCTCTCTAGAACACGCATTGCTTTGTTAGTTTCACGCAGCCCAAACACTCCTGCTTCGGCCCAAGCAACTCACCCAGAATCCAATCGTGTGAGCCTCTGAATTCTTAAGTTGTTAATCACTCACTGAAAAGAGGGGACTGAGACATTGTAGGGCATCCAGTGCCCATGAGATATTTTATTTCAACGGTCTCTGCCACGAGAGTCTCCCAGCAAAGCATATCGAAGTTAAGCCAGTTGTTTTTTTGAGACATTACCACATTACCTTGGTGCTTCCCAGAAAAGAATGCACCTCTAAATAAAAGATTAAAGACCCCAAAGAGAAAGGCTATTTAATTTAATGGTTTCATAAGAACACACATTCTAATGTTCAAGCTGCAAATCCATCTGGAGTTTCTCACTTGCCGTGTTTTAGCCAATTTTATTTTTTATTGCGAGTAACAGAAACCTAAAGGAGGTAGCTTAAGCAAAAAAGGTAGGATTTGTGTTTTCAAATCTGAGGGGGTGTCAGGAGGCCAGTTAGGGTCTATCCCAGTCATCTAGGGCAGAGATGACAGTGGCCTAGACATGAGAAATGTCAGTGGAAACAGAGATAAGTGGAGAGATTTGAGAGACGTAAGATTAACAAGATTCGGTGACGGATTGGAAATGGGGAACGAGGTGTCAATAATTCCCAGGTTTCTGCCTCATAAAGGAGATGGATGGTGGCTCTTTACTATAAGCCCGGGGACAAGGAGAAGAGGATGGGTTGTGGGGAAAATGAATTCAGTCTTGCACATGTTGAGACTGAGGTGGAAACACCCAGTGTCCATGAACACACAGGGCTGGAGTCAGAGTGAGAGGTCTGGGCTCTTGACATACAGTTGGGAGTCACTGATGTACGGGTGACAGCTGAAGCCAAGGACAAGGGTAAGCTCGCCCAGGAACAGAGGAGAGAGTAAGAGAAGGAGTGTGCATGGTTCCGCCTTGAGGAACACCCACTTAAAACGCTCAGGTAGAGGAGGAGGAGCCTGCAAAAGACACCGAGAAGGAGCAGGCAGAGGGAGGATGAAGCTGGAGAGAACAACCTCTCACTCCACTTTCCTCTGAAGATAGCCTTTCCCTGCTGCTGAATGTACGTGGTGGCCCCATGGTGCTTTATTCCGAATTCCCAGAGAGGACTGATTGGTCCGTCTTGTACAGTCTGCCACTGGTTCCACATGCTGCGAGGCGTAGGCTTCAGGGACACACCCCCTTGAGTGCAGGTGCAGCTCTCAAAGGAAAGAACTCAGCCTCTTCTCAGTATTTTTCCTACCCCCCTTCCCCTTCTCTAAATCCTTATGGTCACTTGCTGTCCTCTCTGCCCAGTCCAGCCTTCACCATACTCTGAACACGGCCGCCTCCTTTTCATCCTTCAAGAAGGTCTAAGCTCTGAAGACACCCTCACTGACCACCTTACCTATGCGAAGTAGATGCCTTTCCTGATTACTCTCTATCATATCATCCAGTTTACTTCCTCCACCGCACTTCCCACCAATTATAATTACTGGGTTTAATTTTTTAATATCAGTCTCCCTCTCTAGAATGTAAGCTCTGCGGGGACAAGGACAATGTCTAGCTCAGTGGTTCTCAACCAGGGATGATTGTGTGATGTCTAGAGACATCTTTGGCCATTACAACTTGGGGGAGGGGGCAGGGATGCTACTGGCATCTGATAGGCAGAGGCCAAGGGTGCTGCTGAGAATCCTTCAGTGCATAGGACAGCCTCACAACAAAGAGTTATCCTGTCCAAAATGTCACAAGTGCTGAAGCTGAGAAACCTTTGTTATCTTGTTCACCACTGTATCCTCAGCATTGAACACAAAGCCTGATACCCAGCAGGTGTCCAATAAGTATCTACTGAATGAATTAATTAAAGAAAAGTTGAGCTGAACAGAGATACCCTCCAAGGCTGTTATCTATATGCTGACCTCATCCTTTGCTTTTCTTTTATTTCTTGCCTCCCTAGGAAAACAAGCATTGGGCATTTTTCTAATGGCTACACAAACTAGTCATGCCTTCCATGGCCAAGATAAAACATTTCTGGAAAATCGCTGGTAAGCATCTTCTCTGGTTTTTCAAAGGAAAACAACAACATTTTGTTCATGGGAGCTGAGAGGTGGGAGACACCTGCCTTGAAGTGAGGCTGGGGAAAATGGTCATGGCCTCATCTGATACCTGAGCGCTTCAGTTTTCTAACCACCAGAACAATAGAATAAAATGTCTTATGAAACCGGAGTCCACATTTTATCAGGGTCTACAGGAAACCTTCCCAGTTACTGCACAGAAATAAAAACCTTTCTGGAGGCCCTGACAGTGTGGAGTCAATGTCTGGTGCTGGGACATTGATCCAATCTCGTTGTGTTTTGTAGCATGAGGAGGTACAACGACGGAGATCCGAAGAAGCAACTGAACCAGAAGAATATCAATGCACTTGGCCAAAATCTAGACGATGGACTACTAGTTACACACGTTAACCAGACACAGGACTTACTGGTAAAAACCCATACTACTTTGACTGAGTCTCAGTGCTTATAAATCATGGTCAGGAAAAGCACAATGTGTGTTAAACTCTGGGTATTTCTTTCTTCACATAGGATCTCAGGACTGAAAAAGATTAGTTAAGCATTCATCTCTAATCCCCTGCCTTTAGAAATGACTGAAGAATTTCTGTGCTGTTTAAGACCTTGTATAACCTTCTCGGCCATATCATTAAACATCAATAAACATTGAAGACTCTGTCCATGTTATCAAAGCATGACAACTAAGGAATTTAATTCCAAAATTCCCCTTCCTGAGATTTGTTTTTCTTGTAGGGTTCCCTAAAATCTAGATCCAAAAGTCAGCTTTAGGAAGTGCTGCTGAAGCAAGAGTTATGGCAGGGGAATTCACCTCTAGAATAACCAGAATAGAACTGTGGTTTTAGGCTGACCCTCCATGTGTCAGTGAGCTGTCTCCCTGTGATGCTGCGTGGAATGTCTAGAACTCAGAATTCACTCTGCCGTAGAAACCATTGTCATCAGAGGTTGTCAGGTGCAAGCCTGGCCCATAGCCACCTGCCTATTCTACACCAGAGTTTAAAGATGATACCTTTGAAATAATAATCAGTCAAAAACAATACAGTTTTAATGCTGCCAATTAAACAATCAGGAAAATAGTCACGTTTTGTTTTCCTCAAGTATTAGCACTTATGGGAAGGCAAGTTTAATTAAAAGGAAATGAGGAAATGTCAATAGAGCCTTGAGATTCTGAAGGATTCTTTCAATGACTTTAGATGTTGATGCTATGAGTCTTTATTTCACCGATGTTCATATCGAATACATGACTTCCCAGGTGTACAAGGACCACTCTTACGTTTATCAGCCACAACCAGGGCCGCCTCTACTCACAAACCAATAGCGGGAAAGAGGGAAAGGATCCCCCCAACACAAAGATCTTACTATTCTGTACGTAAAGCACGCACTTCAGTATCTAATCAGTATGTTCTGCAGTCAAAAATCTATCATGTGTTTGAGATAGGTCTTCAGATTATCAGTAATACAAAATCCACATCCGAAAACATGACGGATCATTTCAAAGGCAAGTAAAATGGAAGAAAGGTGAATTAGAAGTCTGCCAAGCTCGGCGTTGTCAACCAGGGAGACCTGAGAGATGAGAAGAGTGACATCTAGTGTCCACAGGATGCAGCGCAGGGTTTCCCTAAGTGTGGGACGGGGCTACGATTATCCGGGGTGCTGTTGGAGGGCTGGACTTTAATCAGCGTAGAACCGTGCCCTTCACAAAGATAGTCAGAGTTTGGTGGTAATTTAAAGGCAATATAGTATTGTGGTTATGAGCATGACCATCCCAGCTCTACCACTTACTAGCTGTGTGACTTTGGACAAATTACTTAATCCTCTATACTTCGGTTTCCTTGTCAGTTAAATGAGATTAATCTGCAGACTTAAATGAGTTAATATATGGAAAGTGCTTGACACAGAATAAGTGCTATTTAGGTGTTTGCTCTAATTATTAGTGGTTCTCACGCTTCTTTAACGCTTGCTAATTTCCTTTTGAAACAGAGGGTGAGCAGACCTCAGGCACAGAGCGTAAAGCATCCAGTACTATCTGGCTGGACTATGATGGCAGTGTTTTATTATCATTGTCCTTGTTTGCTTGTTACCTTCTCTTCATGACCAAGCCTGAGGGGGAACTAAGGGTCATTGTCAAGAACTGTTATGCAGCAACACTCAAGGCTGGGTTCTCTACCTTACACCCATTTTACAGGTGAAGAAAGGGACTCATGACTTGTCACACATCAGGAAGCTAGTAAGTGGAGAGCCAGGACTGCACTCCCTCCTTCCCGCCCATTCTTCCTCTGTCCTTTCCTCCTCCCATGTCCTCTATCCGATCTAATCCTGTCTAGTGCAGCTCAGTCATCTACAGCAGATGGTTTCAACCCCTTGACCACCACCTCACCCTGTCCAGTGATAGCCTGACAAACACAAGCCCAAGCAATACCCACTCGAGGTTCCAGCAGGTGCACTGGGGACAAGCAAAGCCATGGCTCTAGATGTGCACATTCCAGTTGTCAGATGCTGCAGGGCAGTTTCTCTCACTGTGGGTAATTTAAAGGCAATATAGTATTGTGATTTTGAGTATGATGTGGTTATGAGCGTGACCATCCCAACTCTGCCACTTAATAGCTATGTGACTTTGGACAAATTGCTTAATTCTCTATATTTCGAATTACTTAATTTTCTCACTGTGGGACTGAGCTGGCCTCCTTACAATGCCGTTCCACACCCTCAGCCAGTCACGGCCAACTCCGGCAACAGTTAAGACCCACCAACATCACATGAACAGTGATGGCTGTGCTGGAAGCTCCTGCAGAACCCCTGCCTGACCTGGGCCTTGCACACCTTTCCAGTCTCCTCTCACGTCATACCTACCCTGTATTCCCTATGCTCCCACCACAGTGGCCCCCTCTCTCTTCTTCCAACACTCTGCCCCTGCCCCTGTGCACTCCTCTGCCTGGACTGTGTGTTCCCAGCTATGCCCGGGGCTGGCTCCTTCTACACCTTCAGATCTCGGCTCAGAGGGGCCTTCTCTGACCCCCACCTCAGCTAAAGTGACCTGCCCATCTCCACTCTCATCACTTTCTATCACATTCCTCTGCTCCACTTTCTTCTTCTTTTTTTTGGTGGAGGCACTGGGGATTGAACCCAGGACCTCATGTATACTAGGCATGCACTCTACCACTGAGCTATACCTTCCCCCCTCCACTTTCTTAATAGAATTGTTCCTTTCTGAAATCATGTACATTGATTTTTCTGTTTTCTTTACTGACCGTCTACCCACACTAGAGTGTAAGCTCCAAGAAGGCCAGAACATTTCTATCTTGTTCATACTGTAGCCCTGGCAGGTCCTGTGCTAGTTCACAGCAGAGCTCAGAACAAGGTGAAGTGAGCTCAGCACCTCAGGTCAGCTCCCTCCACCTTCTGGCTCCTGGAATGTATCACCAATGGTGAATGCTTGCCATGAACGACACTGCTCCGCCACCAGGGCCACCACCCACATCCTGAGCTTAGCACTATGTAAGTGACACTCGCATCACTAGGCAAAAGCAAGGGGGCTTGTCCATTTCATGGCCAGACTCCTGTGGTGGCTAGGAAATGCTTTTGCTGAAATGTTTACCCGCTGCTCCTGTTTCTGGAATGGGCAGGAAAACCCATTCCTTCTTCCATCTGCCAACAAATGTTTGACTGATAGGGAGGCAGAACTCGCGCACCTGAATGGATACAGAGAGTGCAGACTTGGAAATAAACCAAAAAAAAAAAAAATGACACAAATGAGAACAGAGGCATTTATAATGTGCTTGCTATGGCAAGAGGTCAGCCACCATCACCTGGGTTTGGCAGAGAGTCAAAGGCAGGCAGGGGAGCAGGAAGGCTTTATAGTGAAAAACAAGAAGGCTCTGGGTGTGCCCTGAATGAGGTTGTTGGCCTCCAGAAGCTGGAGGCGGGCTAACTGGAAGCCAGGCATCTCATGTGACTGGTTTGGGGGCACATGTGGCTTTCTCTGGTGGGTCCTGAGCTGAAAGGGGGATGAAAAGTAGGAAAGCTGGCAGTCACTGGCCAGATTCTTGACCCTTCTGGTCCAGTTGTTGCAGTGGTTATGGTTTGGCTTCGTGGACTGGTCACTACAGAAGGTGTGTGTCAGTTTTACTGTCACATAGGATCTAGCCATTGTGTGTTTGTATATTCAGTCTCTCACAAGGCAGGATGTGAAGAGTGATCCTTGAATCATCTAGACACACGCTGAGGGCGAGGTGAGGGATGGGAACCAGTATTTCAGGGGCAGCTGGCCCAGAGCACAGGCACCCGCATTGGTCTGTTCCCCCAGCAAGGTGAGTTCTTGAACAGACTGCTCTCAGGTAGGACCCATCAGGGCTGACAACCCTTGGGGATCCATGAGGAGGGAACCAAAAGCACCCTCCACCTTGCCCTCTCTTTCCACTGTTTTCTGTTTGACTCTCACTTTGGTCTCGCAGAGGCTGCAGGGAGATGAGACCCAGCCTTCAGCCTGCGAAGACTCGGAAGATTGGCTTTCAACACACAGTTTAAAGTCTGAGAAACTCACCTTGGCTGATCTGATGAGCCAGGGGACAGCTGTGCTGTAAGTCCGAAGCCACTCCCCTCTCCCCCAAGCCTGCAAGACACACCCAGTCCCCCCTGAGCCCAAGAGACCCTTTCATAGGACGTTGCTTCTTCAGGGAGGAGGGCAGCAAGGTCATGAGGAAAATGCACTTCTCCACCTCGACCATCCACCGGTTCGAATCCAAGCTTTCTGAGTGAGTATAGTTCCTCAGCATCCCCCCAGCAACCCAGACCTCAGTAATTACCTCATGTCAGCAGCCTGAAAGTGGCTTTGTTCAAACGACAGTTTCAGCGGGACTTTGGGCCGGCCTCTTCCCACCTCTAGCCCCAGTCCCCTCTTTCCTCAAACAAAGAAGTCAGACCATATCAGGTTTTCTCAGCCTTTTAAAATCCATGGTTCCTTTGGATGAACCCATAAAACCTCGCGGCCACATTTGATGTGTAATGGTTAAGAGTGATCACTTGCGATGACAGATCGGTTGGGTTCATACTTCTGCAGATGTATATCAAAAATATTCAGGCTCCCCCAGCTTCCACCCTGGAATTTGACAGTACTGCCCCCAGTGTAGCAATCAATTGGCCATGATTACTGCTTGTCTGAGGTTTCTTAAAAGGTTATAATCATAATTAATAGCCAACACTTACGCATGTGTCAGAAATTCTGCTAAGGGCTGCACACATTATTTTATTTAATCCTCACAACAATTCAAAATATACTGTCACTCTCAGGCCAGTTAACCAGAAGTCAATTGCTAAATGACGAATTTGCCAAATTTATCAAAACATTTTCATTGTAATTTTTATAGCAAACTTTATTGGGTTGGAAGTTTAAACAGATTTTTAAAGAAGCCTGCAACATTTTGGTTGATTGGTTTTCATTGTGAATCCAGCGTTTTAAGGAATGCTCAGATCTATTCAGTTAATCGGTCTTTTAGCAAATTGATTTTCAGAGAATTAGCTTTCAGTAAACCAACTTTTGGCAAATTGACTTGGATAGAGTCCTATTATCTCCTTGTTGGAGAGGATGTGACTGGGGCTGACAGGGTTTACCACACCTGTCCAAGGTCTTACAGCCCTTAAAGGGCAGAGCCAGATGTCAAAGACAAGCATGTTCCATCCTGGAGCTCACGCCCTTACCTGCATCCACACTCCTGCGTGCCTGATCCCTCTGCCCACTGCCCATCATATCCAAAGCCCTTCCTTGCCCTTTTCTGGCTTCCAAATCCCACCTGCCCTCCATGAGGGCAATTCAGTTAAATCCATGTGACTGGGTCCTTACCATAAGCATTTGGTACAGGCTGGTCTCCAAACAGCCCCTTGGAATGGTTTGCAAGAAGAGTTTTCAATAAGGGAAGCTCAAGTACTTCCCCTGGCCACTTACTTTTCAAAAGCAGTTTTGTTCATCACTCCATTGATGAACTGCTGCAGAACTGTCACTTGTGCACTAATGGCCATGTCCAGGTGCCTAGGAAGTCTCGTCTGAGAAGACACAGATTCGAGAAGAGCAAGGGTGTTCTTCCGCCTTCCTCATGAGACTCCCCATCCTCACAGACTGATCCTCCCTCAAAGCCCGCCCTCAGTTCCTCCAAACCACAGCCATTTATAACGCATACCACATCACCAAGTGCACCATCCACGCACTCGACCCCTTTCGCCATCCCCTCCAGCCTTTACCCCTGGCAGACAAATACCTTCAGCTTTCTCTTCGCTAGATTTTGCCTTATATTCTCCCAATGCCTTAGGCACATTAAAAGGTGGCGGGGGGGAGATCCCATGTGAACTTTCCTTCCACGTATGTCTAAGTAGCTGTTGCTCAGTAACAAAGCTGACCTTGGGTGACAAGTCTTTCTGGTGTTTTGACAGAGCTATTGAAGTCTATCAACAGAGGATTCAGTGGCTCACAGAAAACAGCAAGAAGGTAATAGACATCGATTTCATTCTTTGCCCCTGCTCAACCATTCCCTCTGTACTGGTTAGAACCCTTTTAGTTGCAAATGATAGACCTCCAATTTACATTAGCTAAACTAAAAAAAAGGAATTTCTAGATCAACATAAATGAAAAACCCAAACACAGCTGTACCCAGTGGCTCAAATGATGTCATTCTTTGTGTCCAGGCTCTGCTTTCCTCTGGGTTGGTTTTATCTTTGGGAAGGTTCTCCCTGATCTTGGGAAATTGGTCACCAGCAGCTCTAAACTTACATGTCACCAGCTAAAGTGACATGTCAAGGAGGACCTCACCTTCCTTTCCCAGTACACCCCACCAAGTCCTAGGGTTGACTCTTGTTGGGCCAATTTAGACCAGTCACCATAGCCAAGGGGATGAGATATACTAACCCATGAGTCCTGGAACTAGTGCTCACTCCTGGGGAAAGACAGGGTCGGGGAGGCTGGGTGAGCAGCCCCCAAACCTCAGGGACTGTGAAAGGGAGACAGATAAGCCAGAGTGCTGTGACCAGGAGAGGAAACGGATCCTGGGTGAGAACAGCAAAGGTCCCCTAGACCATTTCACTTCAGATCCTTAATGAAATTTATGACTAAGGTTGATCATCTGCACATAACTTTTCTTGAAAGTTTGATTAAATGTTTTCCTCAGACCCAAAGGGCAGATCATGGGCAAATGAACCTTTCTGTTGCTTTCTTATTTGTTTTAGCCTCTCTTCTCCCAAATTGGTGCTTTTCTGGCCTGCCATTTGCTTGCACCTTAGGCAATCCTCAGTTTTTGTTTTAAAGCCTGGGACAGACAGATGTGCTGAAATTCATGCTCCCCACCCCCGGCTCCCAACCCCCACCTCTGCACAAGACCAGTGAGTGACAATGCAGAGCTAAGGCTGGCTGTCTGGGCTGAGTCCACAGTGCAGTCTACATCTCAGATTCACCTGCCTAGGCTGGTCTCCAGCTGTGGCACGCCCCCTCTGTTTGCACATGGTGACACAGGCAGAGACACTGCAGAGGGATGAAATCCTCACGTACTCCACAAACACCTGCTCAGGGAATGTTGCTCTCACCCGCCAGCCCCCATCACACCTGTCCTGGCACTTTTGACAAAGGGGACAGGGATGCTGGTTGAGCTCTTCTCCCCCTCTACGGCTTTCTTGTTTTCTAGTGGAGGTACTGGGAATTGAACCCAGGACCTCATGCATGCTAAGCATGCACTGTACCACTGAGCTGTAAACCCCCCCCCCCATTTCTGATGGAGTTAGAGGAGCCATGAAACAAGCCCAGACTGGACTCCAGGGAAGCTATCGCTGTAAATCAACTCATGAGTCCTCTGGGTGCTGAGGCACCGGGGTGATTCATAGTCCACCGCTGGGCCCAGTTCCCAACTTGCTGTCAGCAAGGCCATGGCCAAGGGCCTACTTCTCTGGATGTCTGTTTCCATATCTGCAGAGGATGAAAGCAAGGGTTACAAACTGATGGAACACAGGCAAATCTGGCCCTACAAGCATGTTTCTCTTGGCCCCTGTAGTATAATATTTTTTGAAATTAGTTACCAAGATTAAAAAATCCTAATATTTCACTATTATGTCTGCTTTCAGTCTTCTCTTGAACCATTGGGGCTATCTGGCATCACCGAGCTCCAACTCCCCCTACGTACTTTTCCAGTTATTTCTATGGGATAAATGTCTGAATCTCAATAGCGAGGTTTAAGGAAATGCATGTTTTCAATTATAAAAGCTCTCAAGTCAGCTTTCTCAAATTTTAAAAAGAATAAAACTGGCCCCAAATTTGAACTCCTTCTGGCCCCTGAAAATTGGCAACGTCCTGGGAAACGTCATACTTCATTTGGGTCGTGAGTTCAACAAATAATGACTGGCTTATCACAACATGTCAGGCACTCTTCCAGGATTGGGGGTGCAGACATGACCGGTACAAAGGGCCCGCCTTCGAGGAGCTTAGAGTCCAGTGGGGGAGGACAGACAATAAATTAATAAATCATATACAAGGTCGGTTAGGAATGGCGTTATAAAGAAGAAGAGTGGGGTGAGGGAACAGAGAGTGAGATGGAAGGAGGGCTAATTAAATAGAACGGCCTAGGAGGAGATGTCAGGTGAAGGAAGTGAGGGAGTGAGCCATGTAGAGATCTGGGGGAGAATGTCCCAGGTAGAGGAAACAGCAAATTCAAAGGCCCTGAGACAGGAACAAGCTTGGCACATTGCAGAAGCAGCAAGCAGACCTGTGTAGCAAGCCCGGGGCAAGCAGTGGAAGAGGGGAGGCTACAGGCAGGCACAGAGCAGGGAGACCTTGCTGAGCTCAGATTTTATGTGACAGCTTTAAGCAGGGGAGTGACATGATCTGACTTACGTTTCAAATTAGTAACTCTGGATGCTTCATCGGCTGACCGTAGAGAACAAAGGCTGGGAGACAATGATGGTATCTTACACTCGAGCGCTGGGTCAGAAATGAGATGAGAACTGATGGATTCAGAGCCTGGTTTGAAGGCAGAGCCAGGAGGATTTGCTGTTGATGGATTGGATAGGTTTGGGGCCAGAGTGCCTGGGTGAATGGTAAATGCCATTTACCGAGGTGGGGAAGACTGAACAAGGAGCAGGTTTGAGGAGGAGCAATAACTTAGGTTTCCAACAAAGAAGGATTTAAGGCAAAAAGCATCAAATGGAGACTACTGCCCTAGAGAACTATCAATTTCGTATGAATGAAAATTCCAGTTCACAATGCAGCTAGAAAGGGGATGAAGTGTATGTGCTGAATCAAACAGCATAGGCATGCAGATAGCATTAGCTGTTAGAAACATAATTAGAAACTCACAGACATACCCCTGCAGCCGGAGAACTCAACACATCTGCCTTCGTTTGGTAGAATAGGCAGAAAATAAATAAGGATATAGAGAAATGAAATAAGATACGCTGATGTAATTAGACGTCAGACTTTGTAACTTTCAAAGGCGGCTTTTCTAGTCTCTGAATTTTCTTTAATAAGCATGTATTACTTTATAAGGATGGATAGTAAATATTAAGGGGGAAAATATTAAATAGGCTGCCACAAATAGGAGCAGATAGTGCCCAGAGCTAAAGTCGGGACGCTGGGTTTTGCTCCTTCTTCTGTAAAATGAGTCTTCCTTCTGCGGCTTCATGTTGAGGCCGAGGAGCACTTGTGTGTTTCGCAGAGCTGTCAGTGAAAGGTCTGCAGGGGCACAGAGCTGTGCTGGTGGTTCCTGCACGCCCTCTCTGGTTTCAGGCTTTCGGCCTCATCAAGGGGACCAGAGTCGGCATCCTCACTGATGTGTCAGCCGTCAGCAGTGGCCCTCAGAAAGAGGAGTTCCAAAATGACCTCCTGGTAAGTCTCTCTGGCACAGAGAAGTGCCTGGATCCACCCCCACCCCCAGCCCACCCTCCCCTTTGTGAGCTGGCTAACTGCCTTTGTTTATAGCAAAACCGAGTGTTTTACAAAGAACAGTTCACACTTAATTAGCACCTACCGTTAAGAAAAATACATTGAGTTCTGCGAAACCCAGCCTCACAGGCATTCTCAGTTGCAGTGTGAGCTTCCAGTAGTTTCAGCACGGCACTCGCTACTAATTTGACTTTGTCTTGAGAGCCAGGGTTCCCTGGAAGGAGGGCGTGGGTACAGTATCAGCTGGACTGACTCCAGCATGCACAGCAGGGCTTGCCAGCCTTTTCCGAATGGAGGAGAGGAGGGAAGCGATTCTGGTTTCTTTGGCATGTCCGTAACTGAGAAGCTAAGAACTCTAGGGTCAAATCCCAGGCACCTCTACCGCTTCCGGGCTATGTGACCCTGTTACTTAATCTCTCTGTGCCTCAGTTACCTCATCTGTACAATGGGGATGATAGCAGGAGCCATCGCACAGGGCCGCCAGAGACAAAAGGAGTTCATGCAAATTAAGTGCTCAGTACAAAGTCTGGCATCAAACAAAGCCTCTGGGGAGTAATGAGGAGGATCTGCTTTCTCAGAGGAGCCTCGAGAGCTTTGGGTGGGACCTTCACAGCAACAGTAGTTCCAAGGACCCTTTAGAGGGATCAACATGGGCCAGTTTCCAGACTTGGTCCCTGTCCCCTGGTCTCAGCAGGTGTCAGGGGACAGGTGTCAGTGCAGGCTCCCCTTCATGACAAGTCCCTGTAGCCCAGTTTCCAAAGATCCCCACGGTGGACTGGTCCAGTATTAGCCAGGGCAAGGCTCATGTTGGTGGCATGAAGGTGGAATTTCTAGCTGGCCAGGAAAACAAGGGAGGAGTTATCTTCCTGTTGAACATTCATCAGGCCGAGCTTGAGAGCATGGGACAGGCTGGCGCTGCACCCATTGCTCCATCCCCAACTCAGAAGGGAAACCACTGCCCCCGACGTCCGTCCTCCTCCCTGGGGGCCACAGTTAAGTGTCAAGTCCCAACCAGAGCACCCGCTGAGATAGATGCCCATCCCACCCACATCCATGACCCAAGTGGGTGGCAGCCCTCAGGAGCTGCTCCAGAAGAGAATGTGGGCCTGCAGCCAATGAGGGCACAGCTCTCCCAGACAGGACAGCCCATGACCCGCCCCCACCACACACAGCCAGGGACAGGCTTTGGACAGGCCACTAGGGCATTCCTCCCATGCCCCGTGAGACCCCAAGGGCAGCAAGCAGGTGTCAACTTGGGGCCACTAAGCCAAGCCTCAAGTGACCCTGTTTCAGCACAATTCACATCCCAGCCCAGAGGGACCAGCCACACCTCAGCTGGGAAGCCAGGCTCCACGTGGTCCTGGCTCTGGGAGCCAGTGACGTCCTTCTGTCCACCAGAGCCTCATTGATGAGCAGCTGAGCCACAAGGAGAAGCTGTACGTCCTGTCCTTTGGCACCACCACCAGCGCCCTCTGGCCTGACCCCATGGACGTCAGCACCTCTACGTGAGTGACTGCCCAGCCTTGGCCCTGGTGTTTCCCCATTTTCCTCTGTACTTCACAAGTATTTAATATTTGTTGCTGACACATAGAATAGGATCATTATGCCCATTTTGCAGATGAGGAAACTGGGACTCAGACAAGGGAACATGCCTGAAATGGCAGAGTCAGGACTGGATTCCCAAGCCCAGAGCAGATTCCAGGGAAAACCACATGCTTGGGTTTCTGGGATGGAGATCCCCGTGCCCAGCACTAGCCATAAAGAGGAACCCTTCCACAGAGAGAAGTGCAGGTTCCCACCACAGCGGGGTCCTAGCACCCAGCTCTGACAGTGACTGGGGCATCTGACTGGTCCTTTAACTCTCTCATTAGCAGAATGTGGTGAGAACACCTGCTTCTCACAGAGTTGTTGTGAAGATGAAGCGAAAAATAAGTACTGCAGGGGGACAGTCACTCGGTGAACGAGAGCTTTTTTTTTTTTTTTTTACTGTGATTTCCACTCTTGTTAGACCCCGGAGCTCTGGGATGTCAGACCTGGAAGTCACCTTGAGACCATATATCCAAGGGTTCCTCAGCTGCAGTCATTCCCGGGCTCCCCTCGTGATTTCTGTCACATCCCTGCTGCTGTATTGTGACTTACTCTGTGTCACTGGTACTATTATCTATTTTTAACTGTCAACTCTATTGGTATTTTGATGGAAACAACCAATACTATAACTGAGACGCCCATTATCACTTGTGGTAATTAAAAGTCATCATAAAAGTAACACAATGACAGCAAGCAAAACAATGATGTCAAATTCCAGCTTGAAAACCATTGGCTTAAGAAGGCGCCAGGCCTGGGATTTGTTCTCTGTGTTTAAAAGGGAGATTCAACAGTTAAACACTAACGAAAAATAGATTTCCTGGCAATGAGCTGAGGGTGTTTTTTTTTTTTTTTTAAATCAGACTGAAAGAGAAATGGAAAGGACAGAGCTCTCGTGCCACGGGAGGTATTTAACCAAGAAAGCTCCCCGTGAAGTCATTTTCCCTGTTGTGAGTGGTGTGTCTACCAATCCATGTGGGGTGTAGCCAACATGCCTCGGTGCCTTCTCTTCGAGCCCTCTCAGAGTTAGGGGATTAATTCCGTGCTTCAGGCTGAGGTCTGCCTCCCAGGGGAACTGGAAGGAAAGAAAAATCACACCTGGCTTGAAATCTCAGCATTGCCAGTTGCTTACAGTATCACCTTGGGCAGGTCCTACCTCGGAGCCTCAGTTTCCTCATCTATAAAATGGGAATAAAGGTATCCATCACAAAGAGCTACTGTCAGGCTTAAAGGAGCTCCTATTTGTCCTGGACCTGGCACCTAGTGAGAATTCTGTCTCCATTATCACCCCGACCCCCAGCCTTCAGGAACTCAAGCTCTGGGTAAAGAAACTTGAGCCCGAGGGAGGCAGCAATCTGCTACAAGCCCTGAAGAAAGTCTTCACTCTGAAGGGGCTGAATTCTCTGGTGACCATTATGGGAAGCTGGTAGGTCTCCTTTCCTAAGCACATAACAGACACAAGAAGGGGCTGGAGAAACAAACCATTTTTAGAGAAGAGATCATCAGGCATGAGCCTTCATGTGCCTTCGAGAGCAGGACTGTGTTCACAGGCCATCCGTCCCCAGATGTGGGGGGAGGGCAGCCAGGGAAGGCCAGGCCTGTGGTCCACTCTGCCCCACATCTTGCACAGGTGACCTGGGACACAGGTGGTTGGTTAGATTTGACAGCTGTTCCTTGGGTGGGTTCCTACCATTCTGCTGTGGAAAGTCCTCGTGCTGGAGTGCCGCCTTCTCTTCTTGCATCTTCTCCCCAGCCCAGATCAGCCTTCTGAAATCCTGTCCGACTACATCCAACAGTCCGCCATGGGAAGGGACCTCATCACCCATTTCATCACCTACAAGTGCGACGAGCAGGTGCCCCCTGTAAGAACCCAAGATTCTCCAAGGCTTCCCTCGACTGGCCACAGTGAGCTGAGCCAGCCTTAGAGGCCCCTGAGCTGTGGACCAGAACACACCTCTCCCTGTACCTAGTGCTCCCGTGGGTCAGCTGGGAGGTTTTGGACAGTTGGGAGGCTCAGACAAGGAGAAGACTTGTTAGAGTATTGGTCCTGCCCTAGTGAGGACTGACCCTATCCGTCCCCACAGGCTGTTCTGAAGAACCTTGCAGAAGCTCTTGGGGGCTACTACCACTGCTATGGTCCAGAGATGGAGGTAAGCCCTTGGGCCAACACGCTACCCCCTCCTCCTGTCCCCCGTGCCTCCAAAGTTGTGCCCAGGGAGGCTGGGCCAGACAGACCATGCAGAGTGTGTGCTTACTTCTTCCCCATCCCTACTCAATGGGTTCACATAGGGAAAATCAGCTTAAAATGAATATGTGGGGAGAACAAGAAACACATGGAGTCACAAGAGATCTTTTGTCTGTGTGTATGATGAGTTGGTTGCACACTGTGAGCCTAGCCCGTGGGAGCCTTTTAAAGCCCCGCAGGGAGAAGAAGCCTGTCTCTATCCAGTTGCCATCAACATGGGCCCCACCCACCTCTGCTCCCACCAAAGCTCTGATTCTGAAGCAGTTGATTCAGGTCTCTCTTCTAGAGGGACCCTTGCTACTGCAGGAGACGTGCAACAATCAGTTCTGGATGAGCAATTCTGTACCGATCCATCCACTAGTATCCTTGTCCTAGGTAATAATAACATCACCCACTCCATATCCACAGTGGAGGACAGCTAGCGATTAACATTAACAGTTAGCAAATGTGTATGTGGATCCATCTGGCAGATTGAGAATCCAGTTGTCTGTTCACCTAACAGGCTGTGCGTTGCCTGCCAAGCACCAGTAGCCAGGAGTAAATGAATATTTGCATCTCACAAGTGTGTTCAAGTGTTGCAAAGTCTAGCACTTCACACGAGGGAGCCAAGGTCAGGCCATATTTTCCTTGGGCAACACCCCTTCTTGTTATGTCATTACCTAGACTCTGTTTGTAGGAGTCACACACTCTATGGGCTGGGAGGTTACTGTGTGTGAATGACACTGGCTGGTTTAAGAAATATTTTCTCCTAAAACCTGTGACCCTCTTGGCTTATCTGTTGTTTTTCCACTCTTGATGGAGGTATGGGTAAAACAAATTTCATTGTCTTTAGTATGAGACAGTGCAAGGATGACAAAAAATTACAACTGACTTTGATGGTGGTGCAAGAGAGAGTAGCGGGGAGTGTGGTGAACTAAACAGCGTATGCCCCGTCTATGTAAAGAGGCACCTCTGCTCAGCCCCAGCAGATTGTTGTTATGTAGGAGTGTGACTTTTCTGTTTCTAGGACTTCTGATTTTTCAACAAGAGCCAGAAGTCTAGATATTTGTGTATGTGTGATTTCTTTACATTTTAAAAAATTGAAGTGAAATTCTCATAACATAAAGTGAACAATTAGTAGCATGTAGTACATTCACAGTGTTGTGAGACCACCAGCTTTATTTAGTTCCAAAACATTTTCATCACCCCAAAAGGAAACTCTGTACCCATTAAAGCAGTTAGTCCACATTCCCCCTCCCCCACAGCCCCAGGTAACCACCAATCTGCTTTCTGTCTCTATGGATTTACCTAATCGGGACATTTCATTACATGGAATCATATACCTTTTGTGTCTGTCTTCCTTCAGTTAGCACAGTGTTTTCAAGGTTCACCTATGGTGTATCATATAACAGGACTTCGTTCTTTTTAATGGTTGGATAATACTCCATTTTCTAGATATACACATTTTGTTTCTCCATTCATCAGTCAACAGACACTTGAGTTGTTTCCACCTTTTGGCTATTGTGAACTGGCATCAATATTGGTGTACAAGTGTCTGAGTCCCTGGTTTCAATTATCGTAGATATATAGCTAGGAGTAGAAATGCTGGCCCATGTAGTAATTCTATATTTAATATTTTGAGGAGCCCCCAAACTGTTCTCCACAGCAGCTGCATCACTTTGCATTTCCACCAGCATCACACAAGAGTTCCTGTTCCCCACGTTCTCTCCAACATTTGTTATAGTAGTAGTATTATTATTCCTATTATTATTATTATTATTATTATTATTATTATTATTGCCATCCTAGAGGATGTAAAATGTTTCTTCCCATTTTTAAGGTTACAGAGTCCTTCAGCTGTTTAAAACCCTGCAGGCCAATATTGTGCAAATGGGGCGCATCACCACCGTTCCAGTCTCTGTCGGGCACACGAACCCCACTTTATATGGTCTGCTTTAAAGAGTCAGCCGCTCCACCTTAGAGACTGACGTGGCTTCTTGTACTTTCCTGCCTTGCCCACTGTCAGTAGCCAGGTGACTTCTGGCTGACCGATTGCTCCCACCACCCACAGATCTGCGCCAGCCGGGAGGTGGATGAGCTCCTGGCAGAAATCCAGAAAGCCCAGAGCCTCCGGAGCCACGTCCAAGCCCTGCAGCAGAGCTCCCCCTGCGAGGAGCCGGCCGGCGGGAGGCAGGAGGTAGGGGGCGGGAGACGATGCTCTGACCTGGCAGAGGCACTCAGCTGGCCTCCCTCCGCTCTCCTGGCTCACCTGCCTCCCAGGGGGCGCGGCTGCGCAGCCCCCAACCGCCCACCCCCCCGCATCGGGAAAGAGAAACAAGGCGAAGCCCCACCCCCCACAACCCCTCGCGGTTCTGAGCTGCAGGGGCCTCCTCTGTGCTGGAAGGATCCTGGTGGCTTTTTATTAATTATTTATTATTATTATTATTATTACTACTACTATTATTATTATTATTATTATTATTAATTATTCCAGGGAAATTATTGTTGATTAATTATTAATTTCCAAATTCATTGTTATTTTAAATAATTGATTATTATTTTGAAAATTATAACATTAATTGTTATTTTTCAGAGAAAGGCCAGCAGACTCCTGCCACCCCTTCCACCTTCCACTGTCCCCCCTCCCCCCTAGTTTGGAGAATAATGAAAACCTCAGCTGCACACAGCAGGCCGTCTTGAAGGCAGTCTTCCCACCCAGCTTCTCATTCAGGGCAAAGTCCCTGCTTGGTGATGTTTAATTTAACATGAGCAGAATAACTCAGCCAGCTTATGGACACAAGCACCATAAAAGCTATGTGCTGTTTAGACCACAGAGAAAACTTAGCTCTGGACAGAGAGAACTGGGAATGCATTTATAGCTTCATAGAATGAAGGTCTGGATTTGTGGTACCAGACATTCTGACCTGGCTGGATGTCCTGAAAGAAACACAGCACCTAGACTGGGAGCTTAAATTTTAGTTTAAGCTTCTCTACTGATTATCTATAAACAATAGCAATAATTATTAGTATTATAATTAGAATAGTTCTCATTTACTGAGTGCTTATTATAAGATAGGCACAATGCTTAACTCTTTAAATGCCTTATTTTACCTTTAAAATGACATCTGCATCAGGTATGTCATTACCCCCATTTTGTAGGTGAGAAAACTGATGTTAAGAGGTTTAATAATTTGCCTGAGACCACAGAGATAGAAATCGATTGAGTCTGAACTGAACACAGGTCTGTCTGACACCAAAATCTTGCCAGGAGTGTCCCAAAATGAAATGCATGTGCCACTTGTGGTTTGCAAGATGATTATAAGGTGACATATGGGTTAATATTCTTTAAAATGTTATGTGTTTAAAACTAGCTTATCATGGTAGAAATATATCTTCTTTCTAAAATTATTTAAGTACAAAAAAAGGAGTCAATTAAAAATTAAAATAGAAATTAATATTAATTTCAATTATATTATTAGAATTAATAATTTAAAAGCTTTAATGTTATACATGTTTTGTTTTTTTAATATTAAGTAAATAACAGTACAGTGGTACTCAAATACAGCAAAATTCATGAAGGCATTGCTCAAGTGTCCAAAATATGGGAATTTCTGTTCTGTGTTTTCCTCTTACACAAGCTATGTGATTTAACAACTCAGAACCTCAGGCTTTCCATTGTAAATGTGAGTGAGGGAGGCCAGGATAGATCATGGCTCCGTAAATGATCTGGTGTAGGAGTTACTTTTTAGTTGCCTGGAGTCTTATGTTTTGAGCCCAGGGAGGGGCCACCAGGCATCTTGGAGTCTGCGGTGCTGGTCTTAATGGTAAGGGTGGGAAGGGGTGGGGGGGGTGGACAAATCAATAAAGAAGTGATTTTCTGGCTACATCTCTCTCTTCTCCTGGAAATTCTAGAAATCCCCAGACAAAGGGATGGGGATGGTGGGAGGGGAAGACAGAACTGCCTTTAATTTACCAGGTAATGTTTTAATATGCTCCTCTTTAGAAACTGGGTTGGGAGGGGGTGGGACTGTGGACTTTCTAGCTACAAAATATGATTATGTAATGATGCTTTTTCATTTTAATTTAGATTTCCAACGAGATTGCAAAAAGGCCATTCACAAGTCTCTTGCCTAAACCCCCGAAGCATGAGGCTCCCCTCACAATTGAGTTCCCAAACTTGGCCAAGACTTCTGCAGAATGGCTGAAGACCAACAGCCTGAAAGGTAAATCCCCAAAGAGGGCAGACCCCAGGACTCAGGTGACTGACACTGATTGAAAGACGTGAACCCTCTGGGGCTTCATGATTAGTGCCTCAAACCCCACTATTTATTTTTTACAGCCAAGAAGCTAAGCCTCTATCAGGTTCTGGCCCCCAATGCATTCTCTCCCGTGGAGGAATTTGTGCCTATTCTCCGGAAGACAGTCTCATCCACTATCTATGAGGTAACAGATTCAGAGTTCTCTCCAGTGCTTTGCAGGGGAGCTCATTTGTGGTGTTTCCTTTCTTAAATGTTCAGGAAATAAGAGTCATAATGCAGAGCCCAAGGCGCAGGGGCTGAGGGCTTGGAGTGGGATGTAAGCTTTCCACTCAGGACTCCAGACCTGCTCATCAAACCGACTCTAACTGCTGTTTTTCAAAGATGTGAACATGATACTTGGGAGAGTGGGGTAAGAGGGAGTGTACTGGGCAGCTTGGTCACCTCCTCCATGGAAGTTTTCTTCCAGCCCACACACTCCCTCTCTTTCTGCCCTCGCTGTACCTTGTACAGAGTTCTGCTGTAGCTCCCAGGATGTGCTAACACATGTATTTATTACGTGTCTAAAACCCACCAGAGTATGAGCCCCTTAAAAGAAACAAAATTCTCTGATTCTGTATCCCTGATATCTAGTACACGGAAGCAGCCAAGGAATGTTGAGTGAGTGGAAGGAAGGATGGAAAGAAGGAAAAGAAGGATGAGTGGGTGAATGGATGGAAATGATGAATGAATAGGTGAAAGGATGGACAGAAATGTGAACAGATGGAAGGATGGATGACAGGATAGAATGAAAAAAGATGAAAGGATAAAGGGAAGGATGGAAGGATGGAGAAATGGAAGAAAGGAATATTAAGTGAGTAGAAAGATCAGTGGGAAAATGAAAGAATGAAAGAATGAAAGGAAAGAGAGAGAGTGGGGTGTGTAGTTCTGACAGTCCATGGATGGATGACTAAGTGGATGGAGTGAAAGTTAGAGATACAGACATGACAATTTGATGGAGGGTGAAAGAACAAATTGAACAAATTTGATTTTTAAAGTGTCCATGAAGGCTTATCTGGGTTCCCAAACCTAAGAGCCCATGACCAGTACGTTTTAAGGTCTCTGTCTCTTCTATTACCGAAACCTCCAACCATATCTTGTAATAAAGATTCTGGTGTTCAGAAGAGCCTCCTAGGAAGGGAGCAGCTTGCCGTCAGCAGGGTTCATTCAGGGGACCACTCTCCTGAGGCTCCAGCCAAGGCACCGGCCTGCTGGGGTGGGGGCATAATCTGACCCCGGATGAGTTCAGAACCCGCTTCCCTCTCTTGCATCTGATTTGGAGAGCCCAGTGCACAGTTTAAACTTGTACCCCTCCCCTATACGTGCTTCTGCTCACCCACTCGCCTCCTGGCCACACCTGAGTGCAGAAGGCAATGGTACAATTTGAATGGCATGACGGGACGGTGAAGAACATTCACGTGGATCTTCCCTTCCTATATGAGTACCAGGTCAGTGGGGGGTCCTGTCTGTCAGAATATGGGGGTGCAGGGGGCAGGGAAGGAAGGCACCGTGGAATGTGGGGGCACCAAGCACTAGTCTGTTTACTCCCTCTTGTAAATAGAGACTGTGCTCCACCCACGGGCCTCTCTGGAGCTTTCGCCACCTCCCCCCCAGGCAGGGATGAGGATGCCTAAAACAAAAGTCTCTAATCCTCTGGGTTGGGACCCACCTCTCCCCTATTTGAGGCAATGAAATACTTCGACTGTTCTCTTCCTGGCTTGCTGCAGATTCATCCATGCTTTAGTGCCTGGATACCTAAGGCCTTGACACAACATTCCCAAAAGCCTAGTGGGGTACACCCCCCTCCCCCACAGACCCCTTAATCGGACATCCTCCGTGCAGTCACTCACTGTGGGTGGCCCCTGAGTTTGCAGAAACAGCTCAGCAGAGCTATGCAGATGTATGAGAGACGGATGGAGTGGCTCTCCTTGGCCAGCAGAAGAATCTGGGGCACCGTCTGCGAAAAAAGGTACCTTCCCCCAAGGAGTGTTCTTGTCCTTCCTGGGTCTCCTGTATGACACAGCAGTTATCTGACTCATGGGTTCCCTGGTGGTAGCATCAGAAGCCATCATTTAGATTAAAGATCAGCAATCACTCAGCAGAACCCCTGGAGGACAAAATCCCACCATCATCCTCAACATCAACAGTAAAATCACTGTGTCACTCAGGACCTTTCCTGTTAAAAAAGTAACAGAAACTAAATGCAAATTGATCTAAACAAAACAGAGAAGTCCGGTTAAAGTAACTGAAAATTCTAGAGTAGATTTGATTACGGAATTCAGGCATGGCTTGATCCAGAAGTGCATACATGTCAGGAATCTCTCTCTATCCTTCAGCTCTGTTTTCCTCTCTGTTGACTTTGTTTTCAGTCAGGATTTCTCCTCCCCTTCAAGTGGCAAGATAGCCACCTGAAACTCCCAGTTTAGCCCTCCCAGGGCTTGGAGCATGGCATCACCCACAAGCTATTCATCCTTGCCAGGAGAGAGTGATGTTCTGATTGCCTGGAATCAAATGTCCACTCTCAAAGCTTGGGTAGGGTCAGCTCCACCAACTCAAATGGACTGTTTGAGATAGAGGTGTTTGTCCCCCACAAAAATCAAGAGGCTGCTGTGAGAAGAGGTAATCGATGCTAAGTAGGGAGGAAAAAATAGGTATCCACTGTAGCCATTATTATCACTCCATACCTTATTTGATGCATTACAACTCACTAAATATTATACTTTGTAATACTATTCATCTATTGTATCATTTAATTCTCAAAGCAACCCCATGAGGGAGTCTTATTATAGTTTATAGTTAAATATGCCAAGGATCAGAGAGGTTTTGTAACTTGCCTAAGGCCACATAGGAAGTGGGACTTGAACCAAGGTCTTCTGACTCTGTATCCAGTGGATTTCTTTTGCTCTCCATAGCTGTCTCAAAATGAGAATGGTGGGAGGAGATTTGAGGTAGTAAGGGAGAAGGCTGAATGGTGCTAGAGATCATAAAACAGAGAGAGAAAATAAAAAGACACATTGCCCCAGAGGCCCAGTTACACCTAATTCCCCATCTGACTTGCTTAGCTTCCTTCTGTTTTCACTTCACAGACCCCAACCTATGATAATACTGAATGCTAGTGATTTAAAAAGAAATGTATGAAAATCATTCTACGCCACCCTGCCCTTAAACCTCCTCCACTGTGAGGCTTTATTGACAGACACTCCTGGAGAGAAGGTTCCATGACTCCCTCAGGCTACTGTTATAAAACCCACCTGTGCTGACCTCAAACCACGGAGACGATTTTGGCCAGTGGCAAATCTGGCACGCAAAACTCCCCTGGAAAAAACTTTAAATAGTAAAATGGAACGAAATACACATTATCTGAGAGATTCGGTTCTCCTCTTAAAGCTTGTATTTCTTTTCAGGGTGGTTATACTGCTCGATATCTCTGTGACCAATTCCATGTACATTATTCATATCCAGCACTCCCTGCGGCTTCTGCTGGAGGAGCAACTGGCCAACAAGGACTGCTTCAACATCGTGGCGTACGTGGGCTCCTGCCTCCCGGCAGCGGGGAGGGCGTGCCGCTCTGGTGCCTCGCCGGGCCGAGGCCTCTGCAGGACAGCAGATGCGCACCCAGCATCCTGGGGGGGCCGTCAGTTTATCTGATTTGAAGTGATCTTGTTTGGGGCACTGAATAATTAAATAGTTGCAGGACAGTCCCACTGGGGCGAAGGTGGTAAGAGGCCCCAGTACACCACTGCTTGATCAGCCGGGATAGGGTAACTCAGCCCATTGCCCCATTTGGCTTCCAAGCTGATAAAACGCAAACGAGAAAAAAGGGGCCCCCGGGCTTAGTCCCAGCTCATTTCTAGCAACTACGAGGTTTCAAACATTTAGAATTCCAGTTGTAAATCTTAATATGTTTAGCTATATACAATTAAATCATATAGTGATATATAAAACTGTATGATTTATATATAAAACTAAATATGTTTAAATTATATACAATCATATATAATATCAAATAAAATTGTATATAACTATATATAATATATTTAAATTATATTTTTGTATATAACATAAATTTTAAATATAAATAAACTTAAATTTTAATTTAAAATATAAATACTTAATATATAAATTATATATTTATATATAAATTTAAATTATATATCACTATATTCAAATTATATGTAACTGTATCTAATACTATGTATATCTAAATTATAGTTTTATATACAGTTATATATAATTTTAATCTATAATTATATATAATTATATAATTATATAATTTAAATATATGTATAGTTATATATATATTTTAGGTTACATATCATTTTAACCAATTAGGGGAGAGAGAAGAGGAACCCACTTAAAGTATATATTTTAACACAACTTCACATCAAATAGGGAGTGTTCTAAACCTATAAATCAGCAGTTAATATTATATGTTAAACCGTATCAGAGCCTAATCTTTCCCTGATAAATTTTACAGAAAAAAAATGCTTAGAGAAACATTTTGGACAATATTTTCATCCAGTCAGCCAGCCATTCATTCAACAAAGTCTTATTGAAAGCCTGCCATGGACTAGTTGCCATGCTAGGCATTATGGATACAGAAATTAAAACACACAGTATCTGTCCTCAAGGACTTTGTGGCCTAGTAGTGGGAGACAGGCATGTTCAGGTGCAAGTGCTATTAAGTGTTTTCTGAAGAAATAAGTAGAAGGCAGGATATGAGACTGTGAGGGGCCAAAGGCAGGCTCAGTCCGTTGCGTGTGGGTAGAGGAAACCCTGGCAGAGGAAGTGACCCTTTAGCCGAGGCCTGACAGATGAGTAGGTGTTTGCCGGGCACATGGGAGTGACAGGGGAAGTGGGGAGAAAGGGCATTCCAGGCGCAGGGAACAGCATGAGCAGAGGCACAGGGGGGTGGGGGACCATGAGTGTGAATGTGGAGTGAGAGGGGGAGATTGTGCAGGACAAGACAAAAGAGGATTTATATAGGCCATGTTCAGGAGTTTCTATACTGTAGACATACAGGCATTCAAGGATTTTAAGCAAGGTTGTAATCATGAAACACTCAAGCTACAAGGTGAAGGATGAACTAGAGGGATGTAATACCTGGAGGGAAGGAGACCAGCTAGACGACTGCAATACTCTTGTCCTCTGTAGAGTGGGCTTGAGCCAAAGCAATGGGAGTGAAAGAAAGGGATGCTGTAGGAGATGTTAGGGAGTTAGAGTCTGCAGAATGTGGTCCCTGTTTGTCAGCTGTTGAGGGAATGGTAAAGAGAAGATGTACCAGGTAGAGCAGATCTTGGAAGTAGAAGATGGTTTTATTTGGGAGGAGGGTAATTAGGTTGGTTTTTTTTAAACAGAGGTACTGGGGATTGAACTCAGGACCTCATGCATGTTAAGCATGTGCTCTACCAATTGAGCTATACCCTCCCTCTGGTTTTAAACATATCGAGTTGGAGATTCTCAAGAGTTTGGAGATTCTCCTGTTAGGAGCTCTGGCAAGGAAATACGGGTTTGCAAGCCATCCGCATTTTGGTTGCCTGGTTGAAGACATGGGAGTGCCTGAGCTGCACCTGTGGTGACAACTGAGGCCAGAACTTGGGAGGAACTGTCCTTTGGAAGGTGGGCACAGGAAGGGAACCACCAAAGAAACAAGAGAGGAGCAGCCAGAGAGGCAGGTGGAAAACCAGGAGAGAAAGGGGTTTTCCTTTCCCACGGGAAGGAGGGTCTTAGAAACCTGCCCTGGGCTGAGGAGTAAGTAGAAGAGGAGGTGGTAACCGTTTTTCCTGGGAGCGTGTCTAGAAAGGGGAAAGAGGGAAAGAGAGAAGTAGGTAGGAGTGTGGACCCCAGTAGACGGAGGAAGTTATATTTAAGAGAGGAGATGGGGCAGAGGGAGGTAGAAGTCAGGAATGTGTGGGTGGGAGGTAACTCTGGGGCACGGTCTCAGAAGAGATCAGCTATGGGGAAGTCAGGAGCCCAGGTGGAAGAACCGCTCGTGAACCAGAGAGGGGACACCTTTTCCTTGAGAAAGGGGATAAATCCTCTTCTCAAAGATTTACATTCTCTATCAAGGGAAAATGAGCTAATGCATATTAAAAAAAAAAAAAAAACTATGTTACAGATGGAGAGTGGAAAATGTGTTGTGAGGATGAATCGGTGCTAGGGGAGCTAACAAGGGAGAAATGACTCCCTCCTTGGGAGGTGGGGACACTCAGGCAGAAAAGGGAGATAACCTGTCGGGAGGGAAGTCTGGCCAGAGCTGATCCCGGCTCCTGGCGCCGTGTCTCTGCTGAGAGTCCCAGCTCTGCTTTCTGGGAAGCGTCGTGACCAGCAAGGAAATCTCATGGCTGGCCCAGGCCAGTGACAGTCTAACATTTTGGGAGTGTAATTAGAATTTTGTCCCCCAAAAGTCTGGGGAGCCCAAAGAGCTGGAGCGCACCGTGGACCAACCTCCCGCCTAAGAATAAGCCCTCTTTCCTTCCCTCCAAGGTTTGGAAGCACAGTTGAAAGTTGGAGGCCAGAGATGGTTGCCGCCAGCCATGACAACTTACAGAGCGCCTGGAGGTAGGTGACCTGCTGTGTCTGTGGGCAAGCCCTTTCCTCTGGCTCCCTCTGTCCCAGGAAGTAGCTGTCTAGAATCTTCACCCTCCAATAGACACGGGCAAATAGGGAAACAACAGCCTTCCAGTCCCTGCCCTTCCCGTCTGGGGCCTTCGCAGCCGGCCTCCCTCAGCATGGCCTCCCTGCCTCCCAGGTGGGTCCTGACCCTGCAGTGTCGGGGCAGCAGGAACGTCCTCAGCGCCCTGCGGAAGGCTGTCGAAGTGGACTTCAAGGACAAAGACAAACAGCAATCGCAAGGCATCTACCTCTTCACAGGGGGCATCCCTGACCAGGACACGGTGGGTAGGCCGCGTGCTGGACATCCCTTACCCTTTGTGACCCCCCAGCTCCTCCTAGGTGGACACCTAGCCACTCGTTTCTCCAGCATGATTTTCCAGTCTAGACTTGATCATGCTGAAGAATCACCTGGAAATGTCACAATTCAGATGTTGTTAGACCTGGTTCCGAAGACTGAGCCTGGGGCCTGAGGGTCAGAGTTTCTAACAAGCGTCCAGGGGGATGACGAGACTGCTGGTCTACTGACCACGCTCTCGGGCCCAGCTCCCCGGCCACACCCTGTTAAGTGAGTAAGAGAAGTTGCGACCCAGGCCCTTTCACCTTTCTATCCTCAGTGCCGGGTACTAGACCAGGCACACAGTAGGGCCTCAGGAAAGAAAGTGAGGCTGAACCCATCTGAGACCAGCAGCTTCAAGAGCCCCCAGCTCTGGGCCCTTGCTCCCTCTCTCCCCGCAGCCCATGCTCAGTGCCTACATGGCCGAGGCCTGCGGGGGCTGCGACTTCCAGCTGAACGTGTGTCTCTTCTACGTGGACGAGTCACAGACGGGCAACACGCCCCCCGCCTGCTATGCCAGCTGCACTGACACGGCCGCCGCCTACCGGGAGGTCGCCCGGGCTGCTGGTGGCCGCTTCCACTGGTTTGGAGACACAGGTGCGTGAGTGCCGGCTGGTCCCTCTGCCTCTTTCCTTCCAGACAGTTCTTGGCCCCAACGTAGCTCCCTCTGCCATAGATGTATTCCAGGAAAACAGGGTGTGAAAAATCACATTTGAAAATGGGAAAGTACTGTTCTGGGGTTGGATGGTGGTGATGGCTGCACACCCACGTAAATGTACTTAATGCTGCTGAACTGTACACTGTTTAAAAATGGTTAAAATGGTAGGTTTTATCTTGTCTATATGTTGCCACAATTGTTTAAAAGTGAAAAAGAAAAAAAAGCAAAGCTACTTAAAATTAGTTTAGAATGTCAGGGCTGGAAGGGTCACTAAAGTTCCCTTAGTTCAGCATTTCCCGAGAGGTGAACATTCACAGCAGGTGGCTGGCAAGATAAGTGTACGTGGAACACAAAGCAACATTTTTTTTTAACTGTCATCAGAATATGCTACTCCAAAATATGCCGCTTGGGCATAAGCATTATTTTGAGCTGAAAACAATTAAGAAATAGAAGATGTTAAAACAAACAAACAAAACTTCTCTGCTTCCCCTGCCCCCTCTCTGCCTTAAAAGGTCACCTCCACACGGCCTGTGTGTTTACAGATACGGACGCTGGCCGGGATCCACGCCCCTTCCCCACGCTCATGACGCGCTTTGTTTGCAGGTATCTACGAAAGTGATGACATCAGTGCCATCGTGTCTGAGATGGAAAAGGCTCTCAGCTACTCCCAGAAGGTATGCCTTACGTGCAGGGGAAATGACTAGCTTCTGTACCAGGGTCCTGGGCTGTCATATAAAGTACCACAAACTGGGTGCCTTGGAGCAACAGATATTTATTGTCTCAAAGTCCCAGAGGCCAGTAGTCTGAAGTCAAAAGGGCCACGTTCCCCGCTGAAGGCTCCAGGTGGAACCTCTCCTTATGTCTCCCTCGCTTCTGGTGGTGGCTGGTATTAAGGAAGTGAAATGGCACCGAATGCTTGTTAAAAATAGCAAGGAAGACATTATTCAAGACGGCTGCAGAAGGGGAGAGAGATTGAACTCAGCTCCAATTATGCAGCAACGATAGCTGGGGATTCGTAGCCAAGCAGCAGAGTGACAGGGTCAGTGCATGGGAGACTTCTAGGAGGAACTTGGTTAGGGGGAGATTCTTGTCAAACAGGCTTCACAGGATTCTTTGCTGGAACTGGGTTCAGCAGGCCAAAGTCAGAGCCCAGTGAAGAAGAGGGCTCAGAGGACCGTGACTAAAGTTTGGTCTAGGAGAGACTCCTTGTCACCAGTAATCCTCGGCATTCCTTGCCTTCTAATCTCTGCCTCTGTCTTCACGTGGCCCTCCTCCCTCTGTATGTGTGTCTGTGTCTCTTCTCCAATTATAAGGACACCTGTCATATTGGATTAAGGGCCCAACCTTCCAGGATGACCTCAATTAACTTACATCATAATTATATCTGCAAAGGCCCTATTTCCAAGTCAGGTCACATTCACAAGTACCAGGGGTTTGGACTTCAGTACATTTTTTGGGAGACCCAAGTCACCCCACATCAGCTTCCCTCCTTGTGTGCTCATCCACTGACACCCGAGGCTTCCGATGAATCGTGAGAGTTTCCTGTAAGTCATTGGTTTCAGGTCCGTGTGCTCTACATCCTGGCCTGTACATCCCTGAACACGTCAAGCTCATTCCTAAACTCGGGGCCTTTGCACCTGCTATTTCCTCTCCCTGCCATTCCCCTCCCAGGTCATCCATGAATGGTTCCTTATTATTCAAAGTTCACTAAACTGTCAGTTCCTCAGAGAAGGGAATTGAACAGTTCAAGGTGAGGTGAGAGAGGGACCAGATCATGTCAGGAGCAATGAGAAATAAGGGAAGAAATGTGAGAACATGTCTCTAAGGAAGAATTGATCAGACGTGTGGCTGATTGAATGTATGGGGTGGGGAAGAAGAAATCCCACAGTGACTCCCAAGTTCCTTGCTGGGGAACCCAATAGACAGTGGTGCCATTGATCAAGAGAGAAATAACAGAAGGGGGTACAGGGAGGGAGAGTCTAGAACAAAGGTGAGTTTGGGGGGCCTGTGAGATAAGTGGGGGTCTCCTTCAGGCAGGTGGGAAAAGATGAGGGCTGGACATAGAGGTGTGGGGCCGTTGAAGCCATGGGGATGGACAGAGCACATGGGTGGCCATGGTCAAGGTGGGGAGACTCGTACTGACTCACATGTCCGTTACCACCATTGTCAGGACTGCCCATCTCCCCAGGGACATTGCGAGCTCCTGGGAGGGCAGGGCCACAGATTGGCAGACCTGTGATTCCTCTAGATGTGCCTTAGCAGTCCTGCCAGAAAGGACCCCTCTTTGGTTCTTTTTTAAACCGCTTCTCAAGTACACATCACTCCTGTCCCCTCATTCACAAGGTGTAGTGGGCAATAATGGTTTAACCTACCCCTCTTAGGATGTTATTTACATGCAAGTGGCGTGTTCTAGTGCTTTAGAGAGTAATTACTGCAGAACCTTTCAAGCATTTGAGAAATGTGCAGGCAAAGGAGCCAAGTGTTACACCACTGATCTGCCAGCATCCGAGTTGGCCATGGGCACATGATAAGCTGACCGGCGTGTGTGGATGCTGCGTCCACATATGGAAAGGGCACTGGCTTGGGAACCAGACCCACCTGGGATTGAATTGAAGATCCTCTACATACTTGTAGTGTGGCCTTAGGCAAGTCCTTTAAGTTCATAAGCTTTGTTTTCCTCGCCTTTAAAAGGGGGATATAATAGCACTGCCCCTGCGAGTGTAGTTCTCTGTCTTGTTGGCAGAAGAGTTTGAGAGCTCCGGGCACTAAGTAGCCCAGTGCCTGGCGCATCCCAGGCCCTCCGTACATGGCACTTCCTGTTAGGCTTGATCTGGAGTGCTCTCAGCCCCAGGCAGCACTCCAGCGACAGAAAGAGAGTCCAGGGGCCCCAGTGGACCCCTGCTCTGTGTGTGTGTGTGTGTGTGTGTGTGTGTGTGTGTGTGCACACTCGTGCCCTGCATGGGGCACGCTGGCTGGAGTGCTACTGACCCTCCCAATCCCCACTGCAGTGCGCCTTGCTCGTGTCCTCCCTGAAGAACCAGTCTGGAAAAGAACAGGAAAATGCAGCCCTCCTGAGAGAAAAGCCAAAGATGCTCAAGCCAAGAAGCCAGCCCAGGAAGCTCTGTCCCTCCAAACCCACAGCACCCTCGGTGGCCAGAATGGTTTGACTTTCCTCCCTAATAACACGTAGAGGATTTTGTTTCCACCTTGTCTCCTGGTCTTTCCTAGATCTTGAAGTGGCCTGGGCCAGGCCCCCAGACCTCAGGGCCAGCAGGGGGTGGGGTCTTCAGTGGGCGGGGTCCTGGCCTCCAGGGGAAGGAGACCCCCGGTGGGGGGGGGGGCGTGCTTCTGACTCAGCTCTGGGGCACTCTGGCCGCCCCCTCCACCCCACCTTTGGCTCTGCCTGGCTGTCCCAGCTTTGTGGTAAGGGCTCCGTGGAATGGGCACCCACCCTGCTGTGATGGTTGTAAGGCAGGAGGGCTCCTCATCCTGGAGGGTCTCTCGGGAGCAAAGGAACTGGGGCGTTAGGGTGCATCTAAAAGGCTCTTGCTGCTGCTGCTCGGGGCTTACAGGGGTCTGACAGGAGCCTGAGGGTGGACCGGTGCCTGCTGGGGGCTCTGTCCTGCATAAAGTACCCACCTTAGCAACCAAAAGGGCCCCCCATCCTGGAGGTGTGCCTGCGGGAAGGGCCCAGACTCCATGGTGCTTGTGAGCAGAGTGGGCCGTGCTGTGAGCTCTTCAGCCTTTCACCAACTGGCAGACCTGTGTGAACACAGCACATTTTCAGAACGAAGGAATCTCCCCAGACAGTGTGTATCTTACTCCCGGCCCGGGGCCTGCACTTGGGGAGATTCTGTCCACATAGGCACTGCCCTTGTTCACAGAGCTCTACCAGGCTCTGGGAACCAACCCAGGGACGTTGTGCTCTCCTGCCTTCCCAGATTCTGAGGTGAAACCCAGAATCTTGGGTTCTGCCTCCTGGGCCTTCAGTGGTTCCTGAGCTGATTCAGTAAGAGGAGGCTCGGGCTGAGCCAGGGCCTCTAAAGGGCCTCCTGAAAACCGGGGCCGGGGGCTCCCTGAGGGGGCAGCGTCTTTCACAGCCACTCACCCACAGGTCCCCTCAGCTGGTCCAGGCCCTGGGCGACTTTACCAATCACCACGTTCCAGCTGTGCCCAGTAATGAAGGAACCCCTCCCTTAACACTGAGGTGCCCAGTAGGGCACAGAAGTTACCAGAATGGTTGCTTGTCATGCTGGAGGCCCAGAAACCCCAGTCCAGTAGGAAGAGGGGCAGGTAACTGGTGACGAAAATTCTGGCAAATCGCCACAGTTGTCCTAGCAGGCCCTCTCTCTCTCACAACACACACACACACACACACACACACACACACACGTTTTCACCTCTAAACCGAGAGTCCCCTCTGAATCCACTACAGGCATTGGGGCAAATGTTTGAGGTCTGCTTCCTCAGGCCTCTGCATGCAGAGATTCCCACCTGACAGACTGAGGCTGGGGTGACTGGGGTACTGCCCGCCACAGAGAACAGGCCTCTGATGGGAGAGACTGCCTGTTTTCTAGAGCATGAAAGATGACCCTGACCGACAGAAGAGTGCCCCTGTGAAAGCTCTGATGTGGCGTCCACTCAGTGGCAAAGCAGGCGTCCCCCCAGGTAAGGTGTGGCCACTGGGGGAGGAGGGGTGGACAAGCATGGCTGAGACGTGGATTAATAATCACAGTAACTGAAGTGATCACTGATCATGAGCATTGACGGTCCACCAGCCCTTCTGCTAAGATTGTCCCATTTAAAGCTTAGAACAGTCAAGTCCTGTATGGCAGGGAATCTATTACCTCCCCCGTTTTACTGATGAAGACATTCAGGCTCAGAGGGGCTAAGGAGGTGTCCGGTACCTGCCAGTCATGACAGGGCACTGGTGTTTTCATGAAAGCACTCAGCTCTCAGGACCTAGGACCATATATCTTACTTCTAATGTCAAAGACCCAGCGGGGTGGCTCAGAACAATGTTATGGAGTCAGCGAGACCTGGGTGGAATCCTTGCTTTGCTTCTTACTTAGCTCATGTGTAAACAGGGGGACTGTGAGGCTAGAACAAGACAGCCCACGGGAAGCACTTGGCACCCAGCCTGGTCAATATCAGCAGCTTAACTGACCCAGGTGAGGCCAGGCGCCCCAGGTAGCCCCCAGGGACCTCAGAGCCTCCTGGGAGCCCCCTTTCCAGGGAAGAGCACAGCTGAAGCTGACAAGTCTCCAAGCCAAGCTGCACAGCTTCATCACGTAAACCCAGAGGCTGCTCCAGGCAACAAGCCAAATGTCCTCTAGCTGCAGCCCAGCCGGTGAAAGAAGGGACAGCAGGGCGGAGGAGGAAGACCACAGCTAGGGACGCAGAGGCATCTCTCTCGCTGTTTTATACCGAGATGGGGAATAACGTGGGTAAGTCAGAGGCTGCACCAGTGTCTGGATGGCCCCCTTTGCCCTATGGGACCCGTGGGGTCATTGCCCCATGGGAAGGAGACCTCTCCAGCTGCCCCAGAACACGGGCGGCAGTGCCTCCGGAGCAGGCCTTTCCTCAAACCACTCAGGTCTCCCTGTCCGGGAAAGTGAGCTTGCCAAGTCTTGACACAGGCAAGAGGATGGGAAGAGTCAATGTCCCACTCCAGCCACGTCCACGGAGGGAAAGTGTCCTCAGCACTGAGGCTGACTGGGAAGGAAGTGGAGATGAGTCCCCCAGGCCAGCCTGACTGATTGTTGCAAAATGACGCAGGTCCCAGTGGCAACTCACTGATGTGTGGAGAAGGGAGGTCCCAGCACACTTCCCCAGATCCACCCAACAGCCTCCCTCCTACCTCCCAGCAGATTGCACCTAAGGAAGGTTACAACTGACTTGATTGACAGAGAAATTAATGTGAAAAAGGGAGGTGTGGCTAAGAGAATTGTGCAAGGTAACCCTACTCTGTTTCTCCCAGGATCCGTGTACAGGAAGTATCCTCAAGGAAGGGGCTTAAGAAGAACTAGCTCTTCTATCGAGTTACCCAGAAAGGATACAATCTGCTCAAGCCAAGAGGTATTATTATTACTCTGTCTGTACAGCACATGCCCCCTGGGTAGTAATTGCTTCCACAAACCATTATTTCTAGGAGGGTAGATGTACTTGGAACTAAGGACATACCTGTTTTGGATGACTATTTAAAGTGTCTGATGGAATAAGGATAAAATAGAACTGCATGGGAACCTGGGTCTGCCACTGCCTAGCTGGGCAACCTTGGGCAAGTCACTCAGTCTCAATGTCTTCGTTTATAAAATGACGACAATTGTACTAGTAGGATTGCTGATTACTTGAAGTATATTTGTGTAAAGTACTTAGTGATGTCAGATCCTCTTGGATGCAAGCAGCAGAAATCCCCTTTCCTTGTGTGCAGATCCAGAAGATAGAACATCTTTTCTTCCCATGACCAGTTGATAAAAGTCTGAGCTTGGTTCTGATTGGTCCAACCTTGGATGCTATGCTCTGATTGCCTTATACCCACCCATTCTTGTATCTCTCATTGTCACAAGGAGACTATCCTAATTGGTTTAGAGTCTGAACTTTAGACCAATCAGAGTGTCCATTCAAATTTCATGGGAGAGGGTTGAAATGGATATTGGGGGAGCAACAATGTCCACCAGACTAGAGAGTAGTAAGTGCTCAAAAAATTATGCTCCCCGCTCCCCAGATTTCTTGTGCATCTCTCCCCAGCACTGGGGAAGGACTCTGCATGCGATGGAGGCTCCCTGAGGACCTGGGAACCCCATATTTCAAATATTAAGCAGATTTCAAACATGACATTTTAATAGATGAGTCAATCATTCAGTTAAGCCTGAGTTACCCAGGATAATAGTTCTTTCTTTTTTCCAAAGTGGATAGCAAATTATGGGCTGAAAAAACTGAAGATGGAGATCTCCAGATACCTTGGTCCCAACTGCACTCATCAAAAGTCCGTACAGAGATCAGCATCAGCCAAGCACTGCAGCGTCTTCCCCAGCACGGAGATCAATGTAAGTCAAGATTTTTGTTGTCCCTGCTGTTTCTTCTCTCCCAGCTCCTACCTCTTCTCAGGCATAAATGACCCAGGGTGTTGGGGAGAACTCCACCCCTGGCTTCTATTCTTGCTTCTAAGAACCCACCCCCTAGAGAGGGACTTGTCCTCAGGGAATAGGAGATGCAGAATCCTGTTGGAAGAAAAGTCAGCCCCTCAGAGTGCCTGAGACCACACTCAGGGTCAGAGAGGCTCATTGGAGTAAGAATTAGAAGCAGCTGCTGAGAACGTAGGGCGTTGGCTGGAATACTCACCAGTAAGAACTCTGCAGCCCGATACTGATGATGGTTCCATTAGGATGGCCAGGAACAGGGGTTATGACAGGAGGTGAAAACGTCCTCTTCTCTGTTTTCTAGTTTGGGGATAATGACTTTATTGCTTTGACACTGGCACAAGTAAATTTAGTACAAAATGAAAATCTAGTAATACTTCAAAAAAAAAGTTTTCTCTCCTTGCCCTTTGATATGACATTGTCAACTTTAGAGGAAACTATAAAGCTAAAAATAGCCACCAAATTCAAAATTATCCACCAGAAACATTTTATGGGAGTTTAATCATTCTGCCCACCACCCTCCATCTGAGATCATCTTTTAGTTTGAATTTTTGGACCTCCAATCCTACCATTAAGGGTTTTCTATTTAAAATTTAGAGATACAATGTTTTTTATTATTACGGTGACCACATTTGCCACAAATCCGTCATCCCATCTCCCTCACATCTTCCTAAAACCATGCATTTGATAGTTTAATAAAAGAAGAAAGCTTTTAAACAAACCAAAAAAATGGATGCTTAACAATGTTTTGAAAACTGTGAAACACAATGGACTAAATTATTTTAGGGGGCAATGGGGATACGAAGAAATAGCTGATTGGGGGAAATTTGCCGTTGCTTGCCTTAATCCAGGGGATGGTGAGACACATTCAGTGTACGCCCAGGGAAATGGACGCGTACATCACAGGCCTGGAGAAGCTGATGCGGCGCTATGTCCAGAGGCTGCAGTGGCTGCTGTCTGGTGAGCCCGCCTGCTGTACTGGAGGGCAGAGGGGCCGGAGGGGAAGTGGAAGGTCAACCCCAGGACCCCGTGATCCGTCCTTCCAAAGCCTCTGGAGGGGGTGTGGCTGTCAGGTCAGAGGCTGAGGTCAGGCAAGGAGGCTGAATACATTCCCCATTCCTGACTCACACTTCCTGCCCGGAAGAGGGTGAAGGCCAGGTCCTGCAGCCGCTCCTTTTTTTGGTACAAATCGAACCCCGACCTCACATACAGTTACACCCCCAACTCCATCTAATACTTCAAAACGTACCCAGGGGATGCTGCACTGATTCACTCTGATTGTTCAACTAATGAATGTTTTTCCCCTGCTCGGGGCTGCAGAGGTGGTAGAGGAAGCACCTGGCAGGGTCCCTGAGCTCATGGGGGACACAGATGTTAGGCAAAGAGCACCCATGCAAGTGTTGGGAGGAGACGGGTGTGATGCTGAGAGAGGGGCAGTGGGCCTGTGCTGGGAGGTCACAGAGGGCTTCCCCGAGGAGCCGAGACGTGGGGCATGAACAGATGTTACCTGAGCAGAGAAAGGAAAGATGCTCAGGGCACAACTGAGCAGGAGGGAGCTGAGCACAAGGACTAAAAGGAAGCCAGTGTGGCTGAGAGTAAAGGAAGCGGCCATGCTAGGGAGGTGAGCCATGGCCTGGACTTTGTCCTTTATCCTAAGAGCAATGGGAAGCCACTAAATGGTTTTAAAAGGGGGGAAGTGATCAAGTTAGCATCGGCAACAATCTCTCTGGTTGCTGCGTGGAGTATAAATTGTTGAGGGGATGGAGTGGAATCAGGGCAACCTAGGAGGGGTCTGGGGCAAGGATCAGGACAGCTGGAAGGGTAGTGGTGATGCCCACGGACAAAGAAGGCAGGATAAGACTCAGGAGGCAGAAACGACAGGGCTTGGTGGCTGGCAGTGTGTCTCCGCTGTCTGGTTCCCAGGATGGATCAGCTGGCCTTTTGGGTGGGAACCTCTTGGCCAACTGGCTGGCTGGCTGGCTGTCCTCTCGGAACATCCCCCGCGCCTCAGGACAGCTCCCCTCCTGTCCTCAGGTTGACGTGAGCATTGCCAGGGAACACCACAGGTGAGTCCTGGAAGACTCCTGGACAGTGGGTCCAGCCAGCTCAGGCCCCTTTTAAGTCTGGAGAGCAGTGGGCCCATTTTGCAGCAGTTTTTCCATTTTTTTTTTCTGCTCCTGCCTCCAGTGAGGTCTGAGGTGTGATCAGGAATGCTGGACACATTATCTTCTGCTTTTGACTTCCCCTGGGGTTACCTCCATTTAGCTTTGGGCACAAGGAGGGCCAGGATTGGAAGCATGGATCAGAGGACCTGGGTGTGAATCTTGGCTGTCACTGCCGGGCTGTGTGGCCCTGGACAAGTTGCCTGCCCTCTCTGTTTCCCCTGAGCAAAATCCCAAATCCTTTAACAACCTCTCCAGCATTCTCTCTCTCCCTCTAGCTCCTCTTTCCCATTCAGAGCCTTTCGCAGGCTGTTCTCTCCACACTCCCTCCTCTTTCCTCCGCCACTGCTGCTCATCCTTCAGCCTGCTCCCCACCCAACATCCATTGAATTCAGGTCCTCCCAGTATGTGTTCCTGTGGCGGTTTGTCATCACCTTCAGTGGAGTTGTAGCTGGTGGTGTATCATCTGTCTTCCTTGCCCAGCTGGCAGCTCCATGAGGGCAGGGAACCAACCCTCTCCCGTCTCCACTGCACTTTGCTCAGTGCCGGGCACCCAGTGGACACTCACTTGATGTCTGTTGACCAATCGACAGACTCCACGCTCTGTAACTTCGTTTCCAGCCCCAGACAAGACTGTGACACCATTTAACTTAGGGATGGGGAAAGCCCAGAGAGGTTATCATCACTTGGATGAGTCATCACAGGCAAAGCTACCACTGAAAGCTTGACCTCCCAACGCCCAGATCACTCACTGGCTCTGCCCTTGGACAGTGTCCCCTCCAGGAACACAACTGAGGCCATCTCCCAGTGGGTTCACATCTGACCAGTGATCAGTCAGGCAAGGGGTGTTGGGAGACCTTGAATTAGATAGCTGCAATGATGAAAACCGCCCTCACTTCTCCCCTGCCTCTGCCCCCACCCACCTCGGAGCAGGGAGCCGCCGACTGTTCGGTATCATCTTGGAGAGCAAAGTGTGCATCCTGCTCGACACGTCGGGCTCCATGGGCCCCTACCTGCAGCAGGTGAAGACAGAGCTGGTTCTGCTCATCTGGGAGCAGCTGCGGAAGCACTGTGACAGGTAAGAGGCAGGGGGGTGTGTGGGTGGGTGAGGGTCAGGAAGATCCCGGGGGTAGCTTCCAAGGCTTCTCTGGTCCAGGCCACTCCCTCTCACAGTTCCAAAGGGCCTGGAGGCTTCCAAAACGCTCTTCTGAATAGCAGGAAAGAACACTGCCTTCTGTTGCAAAAGTCAAGTGGTTTTCAGAAACCCATCTCAGGTCCAGGGACAACTGCCAGCAGATCAAAGGAACCACCAGGTGGCCTTGAATCATAGATTTCAGCTGAACTTGATTTTTTAAGAGAAGGGGTTTAGAGTGGTTTGTTCTCTCTACCCAGCGGGTTGACCCTAAGGGGACAGCAGAAGACTCCGGTCCCAGGCTGGGGACTCATCCTTGCCTTAATACTATTTATTTATTTGGGGGGGGGGCGGTGATTATTTATTTGTTTGTTTGTTTGTTTATTTAATGGGGGTACTGGGATTGAACCCAGGACCACATGCATGCTAAGCATGCACTCTACCACTGAGCTATACCCTCTCTTCTTGCCTTAAGATTTAAAAGAGCAGACATTTATAGAGCACTTCCCTTGTGCCAAGCACTTTACAGGCATGATGTCATTCAGTCCTCACAGTGATCTGATTATTACCTCCATTTTTCAGAAAAGGAAACAAGGACTTAGAAAAGTTAAATAATTTGCTCAAGATCGCATAACCAGCAAGTGGCCGAGATGGGATTTAAATCTATCTCTGTCTGCATCCATCACTGTGTACCTTCTCATCCTCAGGTGCTCCCTGAGGGGCCCAGGGCTCCCAGGAACAGGCATGAGCACCGGCAGGGAGGTTACTTCCCCCCCCCCCACCCCGGTCAATATGCGTTCTAACCGATGTCTTTCTCCTCCTCCCCGCCCCCCACCTCTCGTCCTCCCCCTACCCCAGTTTTAACCTGCTCAGCTTTGCAGAGGGCCTACAGCCGTGGCAGGACACTCTGGTGGCGACCACAGACGCAGCCTGTCACGAGGCTATGCAGTGGGTGACCCACCTGCACCCTCAGGGGAGCACCTCAGTCTTGCAAGCGTTACTGGCAAGTTCCACCTCCAAGCCCAACCCGGGAGCAAAGCAGAAATACCATCCGCCCCATCCTGATTTTGCACAAGGCTTTAGGGTTTGCAAAGAGCACTTTAGAGTTTGCTAAGTGCTAAATTGTTTCATCTTCCCAACAACCCAGTGAGAATGACTTTAAAGGTGAAGACCCTGGAGGCCCAGAGAGGTTACGTGACTTGCTTGGGCTCACCAGCTAGGAAGCTGGGCCGTGCTCTCTCTCCTAAACCTTAGCAGCTTCTCTGGTCTGTCAGAGGCTGAAAGAGGAGGCCTTCACTCTGCATGACAAGCAGACCCAATCAGACACTCTCCTTGGGGACAGCAGGCCAGGGGTCTCTGCCCGTCCTGGCTGGCCCCTCCTCTGAGCTAGACAGCCCATGTGCTCTTTCAGAAAGCTTTCAGTTTTCCTGATGTGGAAGGATTGTACCTCCTGACCGACGGGAAGCCAGACACAAGCTGCAGCCTTGTTCTCAGTGAAGTCCGGAGACTGAAGGAGACGAGAGACGTGAGAGTGCACACCATTTCCCTGAACCGCTCGGGCAGGTGGGCAGCGAGGAGGCGGCCGGGTTGCGTCCCTTCCCCACGGCCACGTGTCTGAGGGGCAAGGCTGATCCTCACCTAATCCAGGGACTCACATTAGCTGCTGGGCTCTCCTGGGCCCGAGTCCTGTGAGTCAGCGGTTAGGAGGGCCTAGGCAGGCATCACACCAGAAAGAGCCCCCCTCTGCACCCCTGCCTGCCCACCATCAGGGTCCGCCCGCGGCCCTCCTGGCTTTCTCCAGCCTGGAAATGAATTTGCCTCTATTCTCACAGTCACACACCGTGTTCTCCCGTTTCACCTTTCTTGGGGGCGCATTTGTGAACATTTAGGGGGGAAAATGTTTAAAGTAGCTGCAGTTATTTTTATAAATGATCACCACAGAAGAACATGTATTAGACAAGAGAGATTCAGCTACTTCAGGAAAAAACAAAAACAAAACTTTACTTGGCAAAACTGTGATCATGTACATTCATCCTTAGTCTCTGTCTAAACCATGAACTCCGTAAAGGTCACACTGTGTTCCTGCCAGGTCAGACACAGAGTGGGCACTGGGTAGATGTCCAGCTAAGGAACTTTAAGGGGTGCTTTGAGGGGTCCAGGTTAAATGGTGGCCCAAATACAGTGAATCTGCTTCAGGCAGCAGCAGCAGCCACCCTGCCACCCAAAAACCAGCAGGGAGAGTGGGCTTGGTGATGCCCACATGGTCTCAGTGGCACAGAGCCTCAGGGTCCAAGGCCCACTGCCTTACTGATCTGACTTCCCCAGGGGCTGAGGGCTCACAGAGAACTTGCCTGGCAGGCCGGTGGGCCCAGCCTCAGCCCTCTGCTCCTCCCCGCAGGACGGCGGTTCACTTCCTGAGAGATCTGGCCTCCCTCACTGGGGGGCGCTATCACTGCCCCGCTGGGGAGGACTCACTCTTCAAAATCCGTGGCCTGCTGACCAGGGGCTTCATCCACCAAACGGTAAGCTGCGGAACTAAGGAGTGAGGTCTGTTGAAACAGCTTGGTAACATGTCAATGGGTGTGGCTTTTCTCCTCCTGACAAGACCTCTGCTTCTCTTGTAAAACGAAGTAGTGACTAAACAGAGTTGTGTTTCCCTATTGCTCTCCTTTTAAAGCTGGGAAGGGAGCAGGGCTGGGGTTGTTAATGAGAGAATAGTTCACATTCACTGAGCATTTACTCCATGCTACAGATTTGCTATTTTATGCAGATTACCTCTTTTAATCCTTCTAACCATTGTATACCCATTTAGCAGATGAACGAATGGGCTCAGCCAGGTTTAGGGATACACTGAAAGTCAGAGGAAGTGGTAAAGCCGGAGCCTAGACACCCATGCTCCTAAGTTCTCTGCTGTAATTCCTACGTTTTTCTGTCTCCCTTCCTTCAGTTCATTACAGCACAGATATTCAAATGATCTGTTAAGAGAGAAATCTAGTCAAGTCTTAGGTTCCATCATGCATGTGAAATAAGATCTTCCAATCTGACAGAAAAATTATGTACAGATTCATACCTTCTAGGAATATGCTGTTGTGAATTATACATTTTCAGGGCAACAAATCATTCAGTAACACAACTAACCAGAATTCCAGATCTTTTTTTTTTTTTTTGGAAGTTAAAGTTTACTGTCATGGCATAAATTCTGAAGTCAAGTACTTTAAATGATGTATTTGTTCAAGTAACTGGTTTAGGGGCAAATATTACAAATGATGCAAAGATCAGAACAAGTAAAAATAGCAGGGAGGGTCTAGCTCAGTGGTAGAGCTTGTGCCTAGCATGTACAAGGTCCTGGGTTCAATCCCCAGTACTTCCACTAAAAATAAACAAACACCTAATTATCAGCTCCTCCTCCCAAGAAAAAGAACAAGTAAAAGTAATGAACGTTCACCCATATCCTTACTACACGGGATATCATGAAGGTTCTCAGTTTAAAACTTTATCAAATCAGGTTCTTTAATGGTTTCTGGGTGCAGAGCAGGATCTCTGCTGCTACTCCTCCCAGGGAAAAGAAGCAGCTTTTTCTCTTTCTTCTTGCTAATTGTGAGAACACATCCTTTTAAGGCTAGGCTCTGGGGAAAAAAAAAAAAAACAAAAACGGCTAGGCTCCAGAGTTTCATTAGCTGACATAAGGAAAAAGGCATGTCTGTGAAGCTGTTTCACTAGAAGAAATAAAGAAGGGGCTGGATAGCTTTTACTAACAGCGAGATAAGGAGCACGTACCACTTCTGTTCTGCTTGACAGAGTGATGCTGACTGCAGTGGAGTCCAGGGACCCTCCTGGTTTCCACCGCCCCCTCCCTACATTCACTCTCAGACATCTCATTGCAAGGTGTCCCGTTTGCAGAGTGACTGCCTTGACGCCTGGTGAGCTCCTTGTCCCTGGAATGTGCAAGCAGAGGCCCACAAGACTACCTGCCCTGGGTGGGAGGCTGCACTGAATTCGCTCTAAAATTCTCCTGAGATTTTGGATTGTCAGGTCCTAGCCAAATCATCTAATAGATCTAACATCACATTCACTTCTCCCTTTCAAGGACCCTGGGTTGCCACTGTTTGAAGGAGACGATTTAAGGAGATTGGCCCAGGAGATCACCAAGGCCAGAAGCTTCCTTGGGCAGGCCCAGGCCCTCAGGTACGCCTGTCCAGCAGCCCCTCCCACCTGCCACGTAGCCCCAGCCCACCTAGACCCAACCAAGTCATGGTGCCCCCGCTCCAAGAGCTCCTGCCCTGCTTCTCCCCTCCAGGCCCAGAAATCTGGGCATCGGGGGAACCATCTACTGTCACCTTCTGTTCACTAGGACCCAACTCCAGAAGAAAAACAGCACAGAACCAAAGGTTGCTTCTCCGTAGCGAAGTGTTCTCAGGTAAGGGGGGAGGATAGACTCCTGACCTGTGACTGCTGGTCCAGGGCCAGGCAGCTTGCCCTGTTTCATGGACAGTAGTAACTACAGGGAGGGATGAGACACAATGATTCCTCTAAGTAGAAAGGCCAGCCTACAGAGAACCACTTACTGAGCACATGGTGAGGACAATGTGCCTTAGAAAGTCCGCAGATCAACATGATCCCAGGCACCAGGGCTCCCCGGAAGCTGAGGGAGAAAAGGCTCTCCATCCCTGGGTCCATCCTAACATTCCTATCCTGTCTCCAACACATGCTACACTCCAGTCACAAGTCTGTCACTGGCTGGGAAGTCCTGTACCAAGTCCCCTGCTTAGAACATCCTTCTGCCACCCTCTGCCTAGTGACTCCTTCTCATCCATCAAGGCACAGCACAAATGGCATCAGCTCCACTGTGACGATGTCCCTGGGACCCATCAAGAGCTGAGAGCCTCCGGCCTTCCTCCCATGGCATCCTGACCACACACCCCTCCTTAGAGAGGTGACACTAACCCTAGCACTCCACAAAATGCTTCCTTGCTCCCTTGTCCAGCTCTTCTCCTTGACGATGAGCTCCCTCAAGATGAGGCTGGTGTCCTAACCATCTCTGGGTCCCCAGAACCTGCCATGTGGCAGACACGTAGTAAACAGTGGGCATGCAGCTTAATTGTGAGAGTCCAGTTCTGGAAACCTGCCAGGTGGGATTGTTTCTGCCCTGGTCCTCTTGTTCTGTGCTCCCCCACCACCCTGGTCCATGTGGGAAATGCAGAGTCACCGTCAGCCCATCTTGGAGGAAGAAGAAAGACATGAGCCTCACCACCCCCATCCCCTTCCCCCACCACTGCTCAAACTGAACTGAAATCTGCTCTGGAGTCTAGTCCAGAGCAAATGCTCAGCTCAAGAATGTGTAAATCGAACTGGATCTGCTGGGCTGCCCCACTGTGCACATATGAAATGCATATGTCATGTATCATGTCATCTAGGGTCACTTCTAAGATAGGAAAAATTGCTTTTATTTGATTAATAGGATCAAAGTTACTTATAAACTGATGTGACCATTGGTATATGTGTGTGTCTCTGTGTACGTAAACTTTTGGTGAGATAAAACTTTATTAAAAGACTCATTTCTAAGATATAAGAAGTCCAAATCAATAAGTAAAAGATAAACATCCTAATTTTTTAAATGGACAAAAGACTCAAACAGGTGTAAACAAGCAATAGCATATGGAAATAAGTGTATATATAGGTGCTCAACAGTCATACCCATCAGTGAAATGCAAATTAAAACTACAATGAGACACCACTACACACCCACCAGAATGGCTAGAAATAAAGGCTGATGATATCAAGATAGGGAGCAACTGAAACTCTCCTACTGCGGTGGGGGTGTAAACTGGTCCAACCACTTTGGAAAACTGGCAGTTTTTACTAAAGTAAAACACATGCCTATTCTCTGCCAGCAATTCCACTCCAAGGGAAATGGGTGCCCATGTTTGACAAAAGACATATATAAGAATGCTCATAGCAGCTTTGTTCATAAGAGTCAGAAAATGGAAACTACTTAAAAATGCCCATCAATGGTAGAATGGACAAATAAATTGTGATATATTTGTGAAGTGGAATACTACACATCAATTTAAAAAGAACAAACTACAGCTGTATTCAACAAGATGCATCAATCTTATGAACAATGTTGGGCAAAAGAAACCAGACACAAAAGAGCACATACACAACATGTGGAATGGGAGCAAATATCTGCAAATGATGCGACTGACAAGGATTAAGCAAGGTAACTTGCCACCTGGCACGTAGCATGTGCTGGCAGAGGTTTTGCTTTCCTCTTCCCCACACCCACCTATGCCCAAGGAGGATGTTCACACGCGTGAAGCCTTTCAAGTAGCCCTCTTCAGCCAAAGTAACCAAACCTCAGCGCTCTGAGTCAGCTCTGGGAGCACAGCCCCCAGTAGGTCTGTTAACAGCAGCTGTGCCTGCTGTTGGGCACATGCCTGCCCCTCTGCCACTGCCACTTGCAAATGAGTTTTCCAGGGATGATGTGATCCATCTGGGTCCCCAGTGCAAGGGAAGGGACAGCACTGAGGAATCACCTATTACAAGTGGAACGATGGCAGCGGAGACTGGATAACCTGGAAATGGGCGAAAGAACACAAGAAAGGAAGAGATGATAGATGGGTGGCAGGGAGGAAAGAAAGATGTTTGGAATGAATTCGATGGATAGGTGGAAAGACAGAATTACAGGTGAATAGATGAATGGACAAAAAATAGTTTAAAATTGGTGGAACATTGGAGAATAACAAAGAGAGGGATGGAAGAATAGGTGGGATAATGAATAGATAAAAGAGAGGAAGAAGGGAGGGAGGGTGGGCAGAAAGGCTGGAGGCTGGCTGAACAGACAGGACTCTGTGCGAGAAGACATGGATGGGTAGGTGGGTGGAGAAACACCGTTTCGCGGGGCTCTAGGCCGACTATGCGGGCAGGACAGGGACCGGCACGCAGGGCCTTCGCTTCCTTTCCCCAGCTACAACGCGGGCCCATTTTACCCTTCGACCCGCCTCAGTTTCCCCTCTGAGAGCCAGCTGGTCCCGCCTTAGAGACGTGTCGTGGGCGGACAGAGACGGAGAAAACCCGCGCGGGGCGGGCGCGGGGCGGTCCGGGGAGCCCAGTCCGGCCCCGCCCCGAGGAGGCGGCGGCCCGGCCGCGCGGAGCCCGGCGCGTAGACGGACGGACACGCGGGCGCAGCCGGGAGCACGCAGCGCTGCGGGAGCCCGGGCGGGTGAGCGCAGCCGGGGCGGGGCCGGGGGCGCGGGTGGGGGCGCGCGGAGGGAGGACCCGACCCCGAGCTGCCCCGCCGGCCGATCTTGGCGTGGGGGACCCGCTCCTGCCAGCCCTGCGAGGCCGACACGCCCGGGGTCTGTCCTACCGCTTTTACCGGTTCTTCTCATCCAACCCCTATTTGGGTCCCCATCCGTCTGGATCCAGGACGAGCCATTGTACTGAGACTCCATCAGAGTTCATGAATGTTCTCTGAGTCTCAGTTTCTCTCCCAGGGTGATGGGAACAGGAGCCTCTGTCGCACAGAAGTCGGGGGATTAAGTGCGGCAATACCCAGGGTCAGCCAGGTGCTTGGCTGTAGGTCTCCGAGAGGCAGAACAGCCTGGAGTTTATTCATTCATTCAGCAGTTGTTACGGTTGGCCTGCTTTGTGCCAGGCACAGGACTGGGAACCAGTGATTCTACATTGACCCCACCGCTCCTGGAGGCTTGCCTACCAGTGGCCTGTGAGGGCTCTGCTCTCTGTTCCCTCATGACCGCTCTGGGAAGTAGACAGGACAGCCAGGGTTATGTGGGTCCATTGGACCGCTGTGGATACTGAGGTGCAATGAGGTTACAACGATCTTGCCAAAGGGCACACCCAGCAAACGGGACCCGAGGCGGGGTTCCAGCCTTTGTCACAGAAAGCATCCCCACAGGATAGACAGCAGCTCTGGTGCCACAGACTCTTCCCCAGGACAGAGTCCCCTCGGCCTGGAGGAGGACTCTACTCCGAGGCTGCACCCTTCCCTTCCCAATGGGGGAGTTAGACTCATCCCTTGCGAGGACTCAGATTGGGGTGTCTCCCCTCCCTGTTAAACCCATGAGTGCCAGTATCTGTATGGGGCATGACTTTATCCCTCACTCAGAACTTTGGAGAGCAGGACTGTGACAGAGGAAACTAAAACATACACCCCATAGCTGTCACTCCAGGCGACGATAGGGCAGATACTTACCTATCTCTGTATCCACAGGGCCTGGCACACAGTAGGCCCGCAGTACACAGTTGCTGCTGTTATTAATGATGATAGTGGTGATCTGGCCCTTGGTCCAGACTTATCCTCAGATGCAACAGGAGGTGGGGAGGTGAGACGATGGTGGCAGTGACTGATGGCCTGATTTGCATTGTCTAGAGTGAGGAGGACAGGATCCTCAGTGCTGGCCCCCAAAGCCCACAAACCTGATCCTGAAGCCCACAGGGAGCTTGGGCAGACCTTGTGGTCCCAGTCATCTGCACTGCTGGGGGACCTGGGAGAACCAGAGGCAGCAGTTGCCAGGGCAGAGGTGATGCCACACTTTGCAAGTTTCCAGGGCCCTTTTGGATCCCATGTGGATTCCTCCCTGTCTTCCACCTCCTCCTAGTTCTCCTTCTCTCCTCCTCCAGGAAGTCCTCCCAATTTCCCCATCAGAAAGCAGGCACCACCCAGTTTAGTGGCATTCCCCTTGGCATGATTTAGTCTGTCTCCCTCTTGTACTACAAGATTTTAAGGGACCAAGAACCAAGATTTTATGGAACTGGTAGACTATTCAGGAATGCTTGGTGTAAATCTCAGCCATGCAGTGTGACTTTGTGCTTTGGTTTCCCCAGCTGTGAAACCCAAGGCCTGGTTGCTTTTTCTCAGACTCAGACTCTCTCTGAGAAAGGTGGCAGCCACCTTGGAAGTTCTCAAGATTCTGAAACTGTTCACTGGGAGCTCAGAGGGTCTCTAATTCTTACCAGGAGGTCCCCTCAGTCCCCAGGGGTCTGATAATCCATGTGACTTGAGAAAACCCTAGAATGTACATGTTGTTTTTCCCTACAGCTGGACAGATCCTGGGTTCACATGGCTCAGTAGAAGATGAAGCCCAATCCAGCAGGCTCCTCTGCAGAGGCGTGCAAAGCTGCGGGGCAGGGCCAGCAGAGCTGCCCTGTCTGCCAGGCCTGGGCGGGGGTCTCAGGCCTGGGGTCTGAGTCAGCTCCTAGGCCGGGGCCTGGTGCTGTGTCCAGACCTGGGTTGGGGCCTGGTGTTGTGTCTGGACATGGACTCGGGCTTGGTACTGTTCCAGGCCCTGGGCCAGGTCCTGGTGCTATTCTGGGGCCTGGGTTGGGGCCTGGTACCATTTCGGGGCCTAGGCCTAGGCCTGATGTGGTTCTAGAACCTGGATCAAGACCCAGTGCTTCTTCGGGACCTGGGCCAGGGCCTGGGGGAGTGTCGGGGCCTGGGTCAGGGCCTGGTGCTGCTCTGGGACCTGGACAAGGGCCTGGTGCGGTGTCGGGGCCTGGGCCAGGGCCTGGGGGAGTGTCGGGGCCTGGGCTGGGGCCTGTTGCTGCTCTGGGACCTAGACAAGGGCCTGGTACAGTGTTGGGGCCTGGTGCTGCTCTGGGACCTGGACAAGGGCCTGGTGCAGTGTCGGGGCCTGGGCCAGGGCCTGGGGGAGTGTCGGGGCCTGGGCTGGGGCCTGTTGCTGCTCTGGGACCTAGACAAGGGCCTGGTACAGTGTTGGGGCCTGGTGCTGCTCTGGGACCTGGACAAGGGCCTGGTGCAGTGTTGGGGTCTGGTGCTGCTACAGGACCTGGACCAGCTCTGGGGCCTGGACTAGGAACTGGGTCTGTACCTGGTTCAGGAGCTTTACCATTATCTGGGCCAGCAGTCAGGCCTGGGCCCAGACAGGGATCAGAGACTGGGTACAAACCTACTGAGCCAATGACAGCCCCATCACCGCCACTGCAGCAGAAGACTCAGGCCACACCTGTGCAGGCCTCTAGGCAGAAGGTCCTGGTGACTGGAGGAGGAGGCTACCTGGGCTTTAGCCTGGGTTCTAGCCTGGCCAAGAGTGGCACTTCTGTCATCCTGCTCGACCTCCGCAGACCCCAGTGGGAGCTGTGCTCAGGGACCGAGTTCATTCAGGTGCAGTGATGAGGATCCTGCGGAGCTGGGGGTGTGGGGGGCCCTGGCTGGTGGTGGAGGGCGGGGAACAGTGTCTGATGTGTACCCAGTGGCGTGGTGTTGAAGGGCATGGCCTCTGGGGTCAGAATGTTTCAGCTCCAACCCCAGCTCCCAGCCAGGCAGCCATGGCCACAGGGTGCCACCCCTCTGAGCCTCACATCTTCATCCATAGAAAGGGGACACCAACAATATCTGCTTTACAAGGGTCTCATGGGGAGTTGAGGAGACAGTGCATGTAGAACGCTGAGCACAGCCTCTGTGACTTAGCTCCATAAATGGGGCTGACAGCTAAGAAGCCTGGTAGAATCATCTAGTAAACCCTGTCCCACAGCTGCTCCTGGCCCTGTAGATTCTAGCCCCAGGTGGGGTCAGGGGACCAGCTCTGGGACCTTGGCAAGGTACACAGCGGTTACCTCTGAGTGCCTTGGACCAAGGCCTCCTACCTCCGTGTCTTCCTTCTCCGTTCCAGGCTGATGTCCGTGATGCAGAAGCCCTGTACCGCGCCTTCGAAGGGGTGGACTGTGTCTTCCACGTGGCCTCCTACGGAATGTCTGGTGCTGAGAAGGTGAGCCCCTCACACACAGGGCCTGGATTCAGGCCTTGGCTCTGCCCACCCACCTCACTCCCCGGGTGTTCATTACTGCTCATCACCTATTCCAGGGAGGGTTTGGGCTGCACCCTGCCTGTGTTTTGCATCCATTGGGACCAAATGCCAGTTCTGCCATTTTCTAGCTGTGTGACTAGGGCAAGTTAACTTAACCTCTCTGAGCCTCCGTTTCTTCATCCACAAAGTGAGGCCATTACAAGTACTTCTGTCACAGTCTCTGCAGAGAACAGTGTAACAGTATTTATCAAAGTGTACAACACTCTTTGACTCAGAAATTACACTTCTTTGTATATTTACAGCATTGTTTATGAACCAAACCGGAAATAACCTACATGTCCATCAACTGGGGACTATTTTTTATTATTTTATTTATTTTAATTTTTTGGAGGGGGAAGGTAATTAGGTTTATTTACTTATTTAATTAGAGGAGGTACTGGGGATTGAACCCAGGACCTCAGGCATGTACCACATGAGCTATACCCTCCCCCAAGTTGGGGACTATTTAAATAAATGTTATCTATACACATACAATGAAATTCTATGCAGCCATTTAAAAGAATGAGATCATTCAATATGTGCTGATAACGGAACAATTTCCAAGATGCAAAAACACTGTGTTTGACATTTTCGTTTAAAAAAAAAAAAGCTACAGGGGAGGAGGGTATAGCTCAGTGGTAGAGTGCATGCTTGGCATGCACAAGGTCCTGGGTTCAATCCTCAGTACCTCCATCAAAAGTAAATAAGTAAACTTAATTACCTCCCCCCACAAAAAAAAAAAGATCAAAAAAAAAAAAGAGTAGGTTAAAAAAAAAAGCTACATACTCACACGTGCTTATATGCTGGTGTTAATAAGGGTAAATTATCTCTAGAAATACAGAGGCTGGTAACAGTGGTTGCCTCTGGGGAGGGAAAAAGGAGACTTGGAATAAGGAGGGGGAGGGAAATTTCCTCTTCACTGTGCACCTTCTTTACTGATTGAACTTTTTAACCTTGTGATTGTATTACTATTAAAAACAACTGCAACAAGAATAAATATAGTTTAAAAATCAGTACGGAACTCACCTCCTCCTCGTGTGGTTGTAGGGATTAAATGAGTCGTCAAGGCTTCACCCTGTCCCTGGGGCACCAGCAGCTTTCCCTGTAGCCCAGTTTTCATTTTTCACACCCCAGCCCCTTCGCTTGGACAGTATTACTGTGTCCATCTTACACGTAAGGGAGCTGAGATTTCTAGAGCCAGGAAGCAATCCAGCACATTTGAGTCCTTTTTCTTTGTCAAGCCCTATACCAGGTCCTCCCACAGGGCTTATTAAATCCTGCCAACCACCCAAGGGGGTCTGCCCTCACTTTACAGATGAGGGAGCTGAGGGTCAGGTGCAAGACGGAATCTCCCCAGCTGGCCCAGGGAGATGGTGGCAGAGAGAGGCACTGGACCCAAGGCCCCCGCACTGCCTGTGGGGCCCCCACCCTGGGATCCCCGCTTCTGAGCTGCAGCCCCTGCCCTGCCCCACCCAAGCCCAGCCTCATGGCCTCAGCAACAAGGCGTGAGGCAGCACCTGACTCTCCCACCTCCGTCTTGTCTTTTAGCTGCAAAAAAAGCAGATTGAGTCTATAAATGTTGGAGGCACCAAACTAGTGATTGATGGTAGGCGCTCAGAGTGGAGTGTGACCTGCCGTGTGTTTCCCACTTCTCTCCCTACTCCTGCCACAGGCCCAGCTCTAGGGGACAGGGTGGAGGAGGGACGGAGACCAGGGCCTCCTCCTCTCCCTCTGCCCCCTCAGCGGAGGGCCTGTGGGCAGCACATCCTTCCTGCTCTGCAGGCCTGCCCAGGCCCCGGCATGGGGTGACTCGGTGTGGCCTCGGCATATCTGAGGACACAGGGAAGTGACGTTTCCACAGAGGGCTTAGGGGTCGGGAGAAGAAAAGTTGCTGAAGGACCAGAACAGAAGCCCCACATCTGGGCTCCCTGGGCATGTGCTGCCTGACCTGCATCCTGTCTTTCCCTGTCGTTTTTGAGTGTGTCTCTTCTGTGTCCCCATCGAGCGGACTTTCTTCTGACCTGTCCCTGGCAAGGTAGCTCAGGGGCCACAGCCACACTGAGAGTGAGCCGGCTCGGCCCCCAGGGGCCCACGGAGCAGGGACTGGACCTCTCCCCCAGTTGAGGGAGGGAGGTCTTTCCCTTCTGAGCCAGGATGTGTGCTGGCGGCTGGCTAGAGATCAGTGGATTCACCCAGTTTGGTCCCGTGGGCACCTCCTCAGCCAGCTCTCTGCTCACATCAGCCCCGTCTGTGTGTCTGTGTGTCTGTGTGTCGCTGTGTGCACCTGTCACTGCAGTTTGTGTCCGCCGGCGGGTTCCAAGGCTCATCTACACCAGCACGGTCAATGTCGCATTCGGCGGGAAGCCCATAGAGCAGGGTGATGAGGACTCTGTGCCATATTTCCCACTGGAGAAGGTACTCGGCTTCCAGGAGAGGTGGGCGGGGCCAGTAGGCCTGGGACCCACAATCCAAAGGGTAGGGAGGGGCAGAGCCAGGGTCAACTTCACAACTCAAGGTGACCCCCAGGAACAAAGGGTCCCCAAACTAGGGTGGCACAAGTCCTCTTCTACTTTGGCTGGTCATGCCAGCAGGGGATTTGAAATCACACAGACCTGACTTTGAGCCACCAAAGCCACTTTCTACTGTGGGGCCCTGAGCAAATCTCTTCACTCTGAGCCCTTCCTTTTTCATCTGGGTGCGATAACACCACCCTGTGGGGACATGGAGAGCTGGAAATGAGATGATGTATGTGAAAATGCCATGTGAGCACTAAGGGACTACATGTCAACGGTCCATCCGACGCTCGTCCAGCCCCCACTTCCCAGAGCAGGCCCTGGGGCTGGCAGGAGCCTCCCTGAATCAAGGAGCCCCTGGTCATTGTTACTCCTCTGAACTGTCTCTGTTGTTCCTGTGGGTCCCACACAGAGGGAGAGGAGGGGCAGTAGGGCTCCAGGCTTGGCCATTTCCCAGTGCGGATCCCTAGAAATGGACCCCCACGTGGTCTGCTGCAAAGGTGCAGCTCTGAGGCCAGGCAGGCATTGCCGGCAGTGTCACCGACCCGCGTCCAGTGGCTCTGTTCTCCCTGTCCCCTGGCAGCACATGGACCACTACTCCCGAACCAAAGCCATCGCCGACCAGTTGATCCTCATGGCCAATGGGACACCTCTCCTAGGTGAGTACTGGGGGCCCTGCTCACGGCCAGCATGCATGCCCACTGCTGTCTTCCTGCAGCAAGTGTGACTCTAGCTTTTAGCTGATAGCTTTCTGGGGCCCTCTTTCCTTCCAAAGGACACCTCCCCAAGGCCTTGGGCATTCATCATCCAACAAATTCTGAACACCTGTTGTGTGCCCACACCCTGCCAGGGATACAGCCTGGAAGATGGCAGGCCCAGTCTCTGCCCTCACGCTGCTCCTGGTCTGGTGGGGAGACACTTGGGAAAGCCCAAATCTGGCTCTCTTTTCTGCCACATAGGAGGGGATCCAGTTTTCAGGACCCTCTTTAGACAAGAGTACAAGTTTATGAAGATGCAGTGAGGTATAGCACTTTGCAAGGGTCATGCACCTGAGGGGCCCTTCAGTAACTCCCAGAAAAATCAGCCTCGTCTGCCTTACTGGATTGTCATAGAGAAGTGACAATAGAGGAGGGCACAGTGGCTCAGCACCCATGTGCTGGCACCAGACTGAACTGAGTTCAAATCCAAGCTCCACCTGCTGTCAGCTGTGGGATCTTGGGCGGTACACTTATCCCCTCCCAGCCTGTCTCTGCATCTGTGAAAAAACGGGGATAATATTGGAATTCAGCTCAAAAAACCTTGAGTGAGAATAAAATAATGATTTGGACTGTTAAAAAAACAACATAGACAGCTTGAGTTTATCAGGTGCTTGCTGCTTGCCAGGCCCTATTTTGCATGCTAATTTTACCTGCACAAGTCTCAATAACTCTTCACAGCAGCCAGACGAGGTAAGAACCTGAGGTCTCCCTTCCTTTCTAACCTCAGGAGTCAGATTCAGATAAATTCTCTGTTATCCAGATTATCACTGTTTGCTTTCTGAAATTCAGAAACTAAAAAGAATCAGAAAACCTGGTTTCCCTCACTGTCTAAACTCAGGAAGTCAAGTGGATTTGGAGAGTGAAGGATGTTTGAAATTATAATCCTCAAATTTACAGAAGAGAAAGCTGAGGCTGAAAGGTTTGCTGATTTAGCTGAGGGTCACATCGCTATTAGGTGGCGAGGTGGGATTTGAACCCCCTCCCCACCAGGGGAAACACCAGAGCCTGGGGCTTGACAGTAGCTATGGCCGAGTAGGTCTCTTTTCTGTAAAATCCTCCCCACCCTACCCCCTCACCCTGGGCCTGTCAGGCCTTGGCCCCTCATCCAGTGGGAACATCCAGCTCTGTCTTTCCAGGGGTTAGACCCTGTGCAATTGAAGTCTCTTCTCTACCTGGGGCCTCCCCTGCCTGGACCAGCAGCCTATGAGCCAGACACCTAATCCTCTGGCTGAGAATTATTGATATGAGCATCCCCAGCTTTCCACAGTCAGGGGAGTCATGGATACCCTGGGCCCGGCCCCGCCGGACAACGTCAGCTGCAACCCGACCTCCCCCCCACACCATACCCAGGTGACCCAGAGTTTAAAATTAGCTGCAGGCTGTTTACAGAAAAGCTCACCTGATACCTGCCTCCCAGGAGTCCAGCCACGGTCACCCTGGGTGATTTCCAGTCCCTACTACATAAGCCGGTCCCTGAGACGCTGCCTCTAACCTGGCATGGCGGGCCCTGGTCCCTGTAGCGGGGTCCTGAGACAGTGCAGACCCCAGCTCAGTGTGAATGCTCTGTATCCTCCTGTCTCTTGGTGTCTTTAGTGTCCTAAGGCCACCGACACAAATTACCACAAACCTAGTGGCTTGAAACAACAGAAATTTCTTCTCCCATAGTTGTCACAGTTCACAGCCAGGCGTCTGAAATCAAAGTGTCGTTTGGGCTGTGCTCCCTCCAAAGACATGAGGGGAGAGTCCTTCCTTGTCTCCTCCAGCTTCTGGTGGCCCCAGAAGCTTGGGGTCCTTCCTTGGTGTGTGGCTGCTTCACCCTGGTCTCTGTCTCTGTCTTCACGTGGCCTCTCTTCTTGACCTGTCTCTTCTCTGTGAGTCTCTTATAAGGATACGTGACATTGGATTTAGGGCTCACCTGGATAATACAGGATCATTTCATTTTTAGATCCTTACTTACATCTTCAAAGATCACTTTTCCAAGTAAAATTGGATCCACAGTTTCCAGGATGTGGATGTATCTTTTCAGGGGCCACCCCCTCAAGCCACTACACTGGGCCTCATTGTAAAGTGAGGGTGTTCGAGGGAGAGCAGGCAGGATGCTTGGTTCTGACCCAAAGACACCAGCCCTGGCTAATTTGTGGGGAAAAGTGAATTTATACTGGAAGGATATGGGAAATATTCTGGAAAATAGATTCCAGAGAAATGACCACCAGGGCTTAGAAAGGACAAGGTCGGGGCAGCTCCATGGACCTGGGTGGCAGGAGCTGGTGATCAGCCTCTCAGGATGAATCCACTCCTAGGATTTTAGATCCCACATCAGTGATGCCGAGAGTCACATTCCTGTGTGAGGCCATGGCATTGGCCCAGCTTGGGTCCCGTGGCCACCAGCTCAGAGGAGAGCAGCGCATCTAGACTGACGGTCCCCCTAGACCTGGCCCCTGAGGAAGGTGGGCTTCTGGTCCCAAAGGTTGGCATACACTCGGCTCCCCAAACAAGGGGCACGGCTGCTTGGGGAACCTGAGCCTCGGGGAAGTGGGACATCTTTCAGAGGCTCCGTCTCAGTTCAGGAGTTGGGGCTGGGAGTCAAGCAGTTTACAAATAAGTAGTTTTAAAAAAATTTAATCTAAAGTACAAATGGATTATAAGAACACATAGAACATTTTATAACCTTTCTTAAGATTTAAAAGGAATCTGTTTGGGGCAGCTCTTCAGGCTGTACCCCAAGACTTCACCGGAGAGACATGTTCCCACTTGTGCCAAGAGGGCCCCTCAGCAGAGAATTTGGGAAGCCCTGGACCAAGCTCTGTCTTGGTCTGGGGACTCTGCTGGCACAGAGCAGTGAGAGTTAGGGAGACAGACCCCCAGCTCTCATGCTGTCAGTGGAAAGAGCCTGGGCTTTAGTCCCCATCTCAGCTCCGCTAGGATGAGCTGTGTGCCCTTAGGCAAATCACTTTCCTTCTCTGAGCCTTAGTTCTTTTATGCATAAGACAGGGATAATAACAGCTCCCACTCATAGGGTTGCCTTGAGGGAAAAAGTCCAGGCTTATCAGAATGCCAGGCACATAGTAGGACCTCTCCATGGTCTTTAACTGATAACCAGAAAAAGGAAAGAACTACAGCTATAGGCATGAGAGCATGTGGGTCTGTGCTCATCTGTAGAATGGGCACAGTAGGACTCAGGGGAGTCAAAGGATATCATGTCTGTCAAGTGCTGGATAAACTTTTATGGGTCATGCAGATAGCTGCATGTAGGTCTTGTCTCTGTTACTGGCAGGGGCCATTTCTTGGTCATCCTTCGATTCTTCACAGTATCCATCCCAGGGCCCAGTGCTGGTGCAGGGCAGGGCAGGGCAGGGACAGGGGTGATGCTGAACAGTGTTTGTTGAATGACTATGTGATCGACTTAGAGAATGATTAATTAAATAAGGACACCCCAAGGACCTGCCTTCTCTACCAACCTATCTGGGTAAGGACCAGGAGATGTGGACAGCCTTTCTGTCCCTCTCCTTGCTCATCCACCCCAACTCCCGGGACCCTGACCGGCTTCCCCTGTATCATAGGAGGAGGCACTCTGCGGACGTGTGTGCTTCGGCCCCCAGGGATCTACGGCCCCGAAGAGCAGAGGCACCTGCCCCGCGTGGCGGTATGTAGTCCCAGCGCCAGGCTGGAGGCACAGAAGGAGCCTGATTGGTGGGAGAAGCTGAGCGAGGGAGTCTGGGTTGGGGGACAAATCAGAGAGTAGCTGGGTGGGGAGCAGAAGGGCCTCCTCGGCCATCCACTCTGCAAGGATGGGCGCCCTGGAAGGTTCTGAGCAGGGGAGATGTGATCTGACTTAGGATTCAAAAGGAACCCCTGGCTGCATGGGGAACAGCCCGCAGGGGCCGAGGGTGGAGGCAGGGGACCAGTTAGGAGGCTATTTCTTTGTCCAGGTGAGAGATGAAGGCAGCAGTCAGGGTTGTGAGGAGTGGCTGGATTCTGGACAGACTGTAATGGTTGAGACACTTGGGTACGCAGACGGGTTGGGTGTGGAGAGTGAGAGGTGGTGTCGAGGGTGGCTGCAGGGCTTGGGCCTGAGCACTGGGTGCTGCGGGCTGCGGGGAGGGAGGGATCAGGCGCTCACTCCTGGACAGGACAAGGCCGCCTTGTCTATTCGAAGACCAAGTGGAGGTGTCAGGAAGGCATCCTGTGTGGGACTGGGACAAAGGACTGTGGCCTGGAGCTAGAAACTTGGGAGCCTTCAGCATGTAGATGGAATTTAAAGCCACTCCAGGCTTGGTCTGTGTTTCTCACCCGTCCCCTGGCCTCCACCAGAACCATGTCAAGAAGAGGCTATTCATGTTCCGATTTGGGGACCGCAGGACACGGATGAACTGGGTCCACGTGCACAATCTGGTGCAGGCACACGTGCTGGCGGCCGAGGCCCTCACCGCCGCCAAGGGCTACGTGGCCGTGAGTCCCCTGTACTGCTCCCCCCACCTTACCCCGCGGGCTGCAGGCCGGTCCCCCAGCCCTAGGGGATTCCTGGCTCACACACATCTCCCAAGCTCATGCTGGCTGATGGGACTGTTGGCCCAGGGAAGCTGGGGCGAGGCACTACAGGTGGTCCTTTTAGAGCATCATTAGCGCCTCAAAATGACCCTGTGAGGTAAGTGTTGTTGATTCCAGAATGACAGGCAGCAAATGCTAAGCATTTTACACATACCATTACATTTAATCGTTATGACAGCCCAAGAGGAAGAGCCCGTTGTTTTCCTCCCATTTCTCAGATGAAGAAACTGAGGTACAGAGAGGTTAAGTGACTCCATCAAGGTCACACAGCTAGTCAGTCGGCAGCCTCAGAATTCAAAGGGACTTGTCCAGGTCTGTCCCCAGGGCTGCTCAGGAGTTGTCTCGGGTTAGGGCAGCTGCTGGGAGCCATCTGAGAATGTGGGGTCAGGTGGTGGGTATGTGCGTGACCGTCCCCCTCCCCATGTGTCCCCCTCAGAGTGGACAGGCCTACTACATCAATGATGGGGAGAGCGTCAACCTCTTCGAATGGATGGCCCCGCTGGTAGGTGCCCAGACACCGCCCCCACCCCAAGTGAGGATCTGGGGAGCCCCACATCTTCTCTCTCTGTCCCCCTTTCCTACTTACAAAAAAATCAGAAAATTTCACATTAAAGGCCATCTCTGGCAACAGTGTCCAGTGGGCAACATTGGAACTGGCTGGAGCTGGGTCATGGCTGCACTTTTGGGGCCTGTGAGCTCCCTCGGTTTGCCACAGTCCCTCCCACCCTGCTTCCCAATTTATGGTGACATCCTGCCTTGTGGAATTTTGCTTGTGACCCCTATACTAAGTGGTGAGGCCCTGAAAGAAGTAAATAGAAGGTAGACAAAGCACAAACGTGCCCTAGTCGCCCCACGGCCTTTCCACAGCAGCACTTGAAGGACCGCAGCTCATTTAAGCCATGTTCCCTTGCAGTTTGAGAAGCTGGGGTACAGCCAGCCCTGGATCCAGGTGCCTACTTCCTGGGTTTACCTGTCAGGTAAGGAAAGCGTGTGTATTGAAACCCTCCATGTGCCAGGTGTACATGTGTTACCTGATTTTAAACCCAGGGCCAAGACCTAGTTGAGGCCAGTGGGGCATTGAGGGCACAAAATTTAAGGAAACCTTTGCTGCCAGGCTTCAGATGCTCCAAGGCCAGTGTGCACGTGCCCAGCCCTGAGAGCAAGTGCCTCCTTAAATTTTAAACCAGAGACACCTCACTCCCCCTCACCTAGTCCTGGCCCTGTTTAATCTCTATTCCACTTGCGAGGTGGGTGTGATGGGGCCCATTTTAAAGATGAGGCAACTGAGGCTCTGACAGGTTAGCAACCTGCCCACAGTGCCGCAGTGAGAAGGCAGAAGAAGTAGAATCCATCCTGGGCTCTGCTGACGCCAAAGCCCGTGCCCAGCCCTTCAGCCCGTGTGGAAGGGACCATGCTGGGCAGAGGAGAGGGAGCCCTGGGGCTGCCCATCCTCCAAGGTCACCATGGCATTTAGGCTGCTTTTGGACATGTGGAGGTTCTGTTTTGACCCTAAATTCTCCTCCTCACCCTGAACGTCAGTCTCTCCTCCCACGCCCCAGCATCCCTCTGCTGGCCTCCTTCCAGCTGGAATGCTGAGCGCAGGCATCAGGCATGGAGTGATCAGCCCACGGGGACAGGTGCCCTCAAGTCACAGACAGCTGTGTTCCTGGAAGACCTCCCATTTCTCAGCTGCATCTGTTGCATTCTAAATGCACCAGGATGCCTGACATTTAAAGCAGGGGTTTGCAAACTTTTGTCCCACCGAGCACATGCTCAGGATGACTTCTCCTGCATAGCGTTGCCGCTGTGATTGACACCCCTTGCCCCCAGCTGAGAAGCGATCAGCCGCAGGTTCTGGCAGTTCTGGAGGATTGTCTGTAAATCCCCAGCTCTCAGTAAGCTAACTATAACTCAGTGGTTCTTAACCTTGGCTGCACATTAGAATCACCTGGGAGCTTTTAAAATCTAGAAATACCTCAGCCACGCCCCAGACCAATTACATCAGCGCCTGCAGGAAGCAAGAGGGCAGGAGAAGGAAGAGACTTTAAAAAGCGGTCCAGCTTACAGCCCCGGTTGAGCTGAACCGCTGTCCCAGCTTCTTTCTCTCCTACTCAAGAGAGCATATTGGAACAGTAAGTGAGTGAGAGAGAGACGTGATTATAGAGATCACTGCGATTCTGCTCAGACTTATTTTTAAATGTCAGTCCTTTCATATTAATAACAACTTACTTTTGACACATCTCACAGCCAGACAAGGCTCCCCGGGGTGTGCTGACAACTGCTGATTTAAAGGAATCCAAGGACAGGAAAATGTTTGCAAAGTGGAGATTTCCCCTAGCGAAGCAAATAATGCCCCAAATTGATTTGTCCCTGAGGGCCTCCCTGGAGCTTGCATGGAGCAGGCACGCTGGTCACCGGCCCCTCTCTCCCCACACAGCCACGGTGATGGAGTGTTTGCATCTGGCCCTGAGGCCCATCTGCAGCCTCCCACCGCTGCTCACCCGGAGTGAGGTAAGTGGGCTGCTGCGAGGGGAGCCCCTGCCCCCGGGGGCCCCTTGCCTTCCTGCCGCTTCCCCACTCTGGTAGTCCCAGCTCCTCTATGACATCCCAAACCACGGCCTTGTGCTCTCCTGGTTTGAAGGACAACAGCTCCAAACCCATCCCTCATGGCCCTCATTTCATTCTAAAGCTGCCTGTCTTCCCGGCCAGACTGAGGGCTCCCGAAGGCAGGTTCTGTGACATTCAGTTTTCCACCAGCCTTCACCACACATGCACACACACATAGCCTGTTGGTTCTAGGCTCACAGTTCCTGCTCACTGACTGTTAAGTACCTACTGGGTTCAGAATACTGTTCTCGAATAATGATGTAGTTTTCCATTTGCTTATACAGTTTAGAAGAGGATGTTTTAATGCAGAATGTAAACAGTAAAGTAACAAGTCATGTTGGGTGTTATTTGCAGAATCCGTCCAGTCTGCTCTCTCATTTGATTCTCCCTGATGCTCTGCTAAGTTAGGAAGGGCAAAAAGATTATGATCTCATTTAATGGTGAGAAACTGAGCCCTTCAGAGGTTAGTGACTTGTTCAAGGTCTCACTGTTCTGGAATTGGCTTCATATGCCAAGCTCAGTGCTCTCCACCTCGGGGAATGGAGAATGGGCTGCAGAAAGCAGCAGTTCCCTATGGTTTCTCCTTTGAAGGATCCAGACTAGCGGAGGAAGGAGAATAATGACAACAGAGACCATCTACTGAATGGTGGTGAAATGGCAGGCACTGTGTTTATCTCATTTAATCTTCACAACTACTACTGCTGTCGATTCTGTTACCACCTTCACGTACAGAGGAGGAAATGAAACACAGTGGTGGGGGACGGGGGCGCGGGGTGTGAGATAACCTGCCCATGCATTTATGTATGGAGCAGTGCTGATTGGAACCAGATCAGACCTAAATGATTTTAAGCTTAACCCCTAGCTTGTGCAATGTCAGGAACCATATTCACATAAAATAACTGCCAAAGTGCTGCTGAATTATGGTTGGGTGGTGACCTGCCTCTGCTCCTCTCCCATCACTTGGTTTCCTCCTCAACTCAGGGGCAAAGGATCCCTGCCGAATTAGCTGGGGAGTTTCTTGGCACTGTGGCTCGGGCGCCCTCTGCTGGCCCGTTTATGACACACCAACCAGCCCTCCAGTTTGACTTCATAGCTTTTTTTCATTCATTTATGTATTGAACACCTACTGTGTGACAGGCACTGTGCTGTGGAACGGAGGCAAAACAATCCTTACCCCAAGGAACTCACAGTCCAAAGGGGAAGACAGCCCAGCAACCAGGCAACTATACTGGGGGAAAACTGAGGAACTTCAGGGTGCACAGAAGAGGCACCTAAGCCAATTCTGAAGAAGTTAGAGAGGCTTCCCAAAGGAGGTGACATCTAAGCCTGAGATTTGAGAATGCGGTGTCCAAGGACCCCGCTTCTCTAGTTCACAGCTATATCCCCCAAACCGCTGAACTTACTAGTTGATGCAAAAAGGGACAAGAACTTGCCTCTCTCCCTCTCTCCCCACACAAGCATCTGAGACTAGGGGCTTGACCCCAGGGGCTGCTTCAGGGCCATGGGAGAATCAAGCAGCTAGTGGACCCCTTCCCAGTGTCTGGCTGAGGAACAAGAGGGGAAGAAATGAGTCAGGTGGGAGAGTACCCTCAGTTCAGCCTAGCAGGGAAGGACATGGGTTAGAATCTGGATCCCCTGTGTTATGCTGGGCAAGTCACTTAACCTCTCTGATCTTTGGTTTTCCAAAGAGAAGATGGTGGTGGTACCACTTCACAAGATTAAATGAGATAAAGCCTAGGAAGGATTTAGCCCATGCCAGGCAGAGTGCACAGTGCAACCTGTGAAGCTTGTGGGCCCCAGGCCATCTGGCTGCCGGATACCAGAAACGCAGCTCAAACCCTGGAGAGTAATCACTTGTGCATAATTGAATCGCTCTCTTAGGGAAGCTCAGTTAATCAGCGAGGGCGTGAAGGCTGTGCCCTGGGTCCTGTCTGGCCAGACAAGGTCTGGAGCTATGGGCTGAAAAGCCAAGAGTGTTTCCTGGATACGTTTTTCCAGGGAGCCGCACCCAGGCCACAGGCAGAATGTATCAAGGGCCTCCTGAGCCCCAGAATCGTGCTAGGAGGGGGAAGGGGAGTGCAGAGGTGAGGGCTTCACTTTGGGGGGACTGAGTTCAATAGCGTGGGGAGATGCAGAAAAGGCATCCTGGAGGTGGCGCCCTAGAGGAAAATGGAGATGAGAGAGAGAAAGGAAGTCCTTCCAGACGGGGGCATCTGCAGGGGCAAAATCCAACACAGGGGTCCTTTTAAATCTCTGTGCAACGGACGGGAAATCCCTGCCCTCGCTTCTCTCTCCCGGAGAAACAAGGTGGAGGTTGCGTCCCACGCGCACTCGTGCCGCCCCTCGGCGGCCCCGCCTCTCCCCGCAGGTGCGCAGCGTGGCCGTGACGCACACCTTCCAGATCGCCAAGGCCCGCGCCCAGCTTGGCTACGCGCCGGACAAGTTCAGCTTCGCGGACGCCGTGGAGCTGTACGTGCAGTCCACGACCGCGCGGCCCCGCGGATCCGCGGCGCCGACGCTCCTGCGGCTGCTGCTCGGGCTGCTGCTGCTGCTCGGCCTGCTCGCCCTGGCCCTGCACTTCCTAGGCCTGCAGCCGTCCGTCGTCTGACCATCGCCGCCGGCCTGTCCCTGCCCCTGCTTCACCTCCCGGACTCGGACCCTACCCTGCTGTGCTCTCCAGACTTGGGCCCGCCCTTGAATCCTGGGGTTGTCCCCACCCCGCCCTCTCGCCCCTTTCCCACCCTCCGTGTCTTGGTCCGGCCTGGCCTGGGTCTTGGTCTCCCTCTGGCCTGGCCGGGAGGCCGACGAGAAGGTCTTAATTTCCCAGACTGCACCGCCTTGCAGACCTTCTCCCTTCTCTTGCCCGGGCTTGGCCCACCCCGGTTCTCCCCTCCTCTGGTTCCGCCCTCTTTCCGGCTCTACTCACATCCCTTTGGTTTCTCCTTCGGGAATTGGCCTTGCTCCTCCCTCTGGGTCGTGTCCCTCCCTTCTCCTACTTTTGATTAGGCCCTAGCCCCGCCCCTCCAGCCTGGCTCCACCTCCTCTCCAGCCACACCTCCTAGGTGAGTCCTTGGGGCCGGCCTGCAGCGGCTCGTGCAGGCTGGCCTGACCTTTGCAAGTTTTCGCTGTCTGCTATTACTCCTCTAGGGCCTGGGACTCTCCTCGCTGCCCGAGCTTCCCTGGGCTTGTCCTGAGATCGTCTGCGGATCTTGAATTAGACCTACTCGTTCTAGGAGCATTGCGTTTGATCCGCTGTTACGTTTCTGTTTTGGGTTCGCTCACTCACGTACATCTCCCTGTGTGCTGACAACCAGGGTTCTGCCCTGCCCAGCTTGGCCTTTCTGGGTTTCCTGTGTACGAGTCTGGGGATGACTCAGCTTAGTAAGCACACACTTCGGTACCAGAAGGGACATCAAAAAAGGATGGTCAAAAGATACAGACTTCTAGTTATAAAGTAAATAAATCATGGAGGTGTAATGTACAGCATGGTTAGTATAGATAATAATACTATATCGTACATATGAAAGTTGCTGAGAATAGGTTGTAAGTTTTCATCTCAAGAAAAATAATTGTGACTGTGGTGATGGATGTTAACTAGACATTGTGATCATTTCACAGTGTATACAGATAGCAAGTAATTATGTTGTACACCTGAAACTAATGTAATGTTACATGTCAATTATATGTCAAAAAAACACACCTTTTTTTAAAATAGTTGGACCTCTCAGAAAAGTACCAATGTCGTTCTAATGGGAATTATTAGAATTTGGCTGGTCATATTGTATGATTTAGTATGGCTTCTATTGTTAATGAGGGAGCCAGTAGTGATCACCATAATCTTTAACGTTTAAACCACAAAATTTCTTAATCCAGCCCTGCTCTTCACAGAAACAGTGCCTTCCTCTTGTCTTGGTGTCTATCAACTGTGGATACCAAAATATCAGTGTACAAATACATCTGTGCGTGTTATCATAATATGCATCCATGGAATTGGTTGATAAAACCATGGATCGTGGCGGAAAAGAAAACCATCACAAGCCTAAAGACACCTGTGATGAGGAGGAGCACATGTGTTAGTGAGGACCATGTTGGTGTGGCACCGACGGCGTGTCCTCTGCTGATCAGTTAGGAGAGTTTGTGAAGCAGCTCAAAAATGTATGCTCCTCTTGGCTCTGTGGAATTGCATGTGTGTATATAATTTTTTAAAGCTCAGTAATAATCCTTTATGTCTGTTTAATGCTTGACACTTCGAAAGGGCTTTCATCTGTATGCGCTCACTTAATTCTCAGTGTCACCCTTACATAGGGCTTATTATTCTCATTTCAGAAATGAAGAAACCGGGGTTGTCTAACTTCAAAGGGTGGAGGAGGGTGGGTGTTACTGCTCTGCAGCTGGCGCAGTTTGGAGGAGCTGCCCAAGACCCAGTGGCCTAAACATACCATGGTTATTTCTGCTCTTCAGCCTTGCCAGGGCTTGGGTTGAGCTCTGGAATCTCCCTCAGTCTCAGATCCACAAACCTGGGGCCATTTGGGACTGGCAGCCCTTGGACTTTCTTCTTCTCAGTAACATGCTTGCATCTAACCTCACCTTCTCCTCTGACTTTCTTGACCAATCCTGAGAAATCTGTTCTCAGGACAGGGAAGACAAGCTTTCTTTGTTCATATAATCATCTAGGTCTTTTGTCTGTTGCCAAACCTCAGCTTGTGAAACCCAAAAGCAAAATCAATGTCTTTGTTTTCTGGATTTCTCTTAAGTCATCTCTTCCCAGAGGCTCTGAAACCCGGGGAATGGGGGCAGCTTGGATCAGTATGCCAAGAAAGCTTCCTTCCTCTCAAGTATCTTTACCCAATGGGAAAGGAGGTGGCATCGCTACCCAACAGATAAATCAAGTCCCCCCAAGGGTTTTAGAGGCTGCCCAGATGACCTGCCCTCCATGAGGTTCTGAGAGGGCAAATAGGAGGAGGTCCTAGCTTTCTTGGAGACACTGAGTGTTATGAGTAATATGTTATGAGTATTATGAGTGCAGAAAACAGTGACACTGTGGGGAGCTTGAGGTGATAGAGCCAATAAGAATGGACCATCAAGGTAAATTCATAAAGTTTCCATTATGGGCAATGAAGCTATTCCCCATTGTAGACCCGAGGCCAAATGTCTAATACATCCTCCAGTCTCTCTCATCTTAGAAAGATCTCTCTTCACTCCCCATTCCCCCTCCCACAACTTCTGCCATCACTCTCCCCCTCCTCAAAATCAATTTGATTTTCATGATGAGATGTGAGATGTCCACACTTAGGTTTCCATTTCTTCTCTTCAACTCACATAAAAATGGCTTTAATCAAGGTCATCACTGGCCTTCTCCATAAATCATAAATCCAAAGAATAGTTTTCAGTCTTTATCTTGCCAAGTCTCTTCAACATAGTTGGCTACTCCCTCCTTCCTGCCGTAATCTTCTTGGTCTATATGACAACACATCTGTTTTCCACCTGTGTCTCTGACCAGTCCTTCTCCATCTCCTTCACTGCCTTCCCCTTCCTTGCCCTCCCTTTAAGGTGATGTTCCTCAGGACTTCATCTTGGTCCCTCTACTTCCTCTATGTGCTCTTCCTGGGCAAGCTCATCCATCCCCATGACCTCAGTTTCCCGTGCCTCCCAAGTCTATCATTTGCTCAGAATGTTCTCTTGACCTCCAGACTTCTATGTCCAATCTACTCAACCCCATGTCCCACATCTCTAGCTCAATATGAATCAAACTGAAACCATCTTTTCCACAAACTCCCTCTTCATTCTCTGTTCCCTCCTAGGGAGAGGAGAGGCACCACCAGCCATCCAGTGGCTCAAGTCCCAAACCTGGCCATCACTTTCGACATGTTCCTCTTCTTCATGTCTTCATCAATGAATTTGGCCAGATCCACTTCCAGAATGTCTCTCTGACCCACCCCTTCTGTCCTACACACTGTCACAACCATGGTCCAAGCCACTCTCCTGTCTCTTAGACAACTACAGTAGGTTTTGAACAGAACCTCCTGTTCCTGCTGCCAGAGGGAAACTTCTAAATCCAAAATTAGAATGCTCCCCCTCAGGCTTAAAAACCTTTTGATGGTTTCCCATTGCTCTCAGGATCAAGTTCAAAGCCTTAACCTGGCACTTATGGCCCTTCTTGCCTGACACTTCAGTCTCATCTCTTGCCATTCACCCAATGCTGCTCTTTGTCCAGCTGCCCTGAATTACCTTCATAGCATCTCAGACCCACTAGGCTCTCCTTTGCCTCTAGAATTTTCCACATGCTGTTCCCTCTTCCTGGAACTCCACTCTCCAGCCTTCACTTGGCTAATCTCTCAATTTCAAGTCCAAGTTAAATGTTACTTGTTCCATTGTCCCTGAGTCAGGTCTGCATGCTCCATGACACTCCTCACAGGTATAATGAAAGAAGTTACAAGGGTTGTAAACTCTGAGTGCGAAAACAGGTCTGCCTTGTCACTCTGTAGCCTCAGGTTGATCTTGGTTTCTTGCACATAGTAGACCCTTCATAAATGGTTGTTGAATGAGTAAATAAACAAGCCTGAAAACCAAATAGGAGGTGGATCAATGAAGCTGAGACCTCAAAGCTGATACGCCAGGGTGGGGCAGGCCTCCTGATACCCCAGACCCTTCTAAGGTGGCCAGGACACCTTTTCTACCAACAGTGATTTATGAAGTCAGCTTGAGCTCACCACAGGACACAGAGCTGGCCAGAAAGGGACGCTTCCTAATTCAGGTCTTGATTAAAATCATCCCCACCTAAACTTTGTCCTTGGGAGGTAAAGAGGCCCACTCCCTGTGGCCTCAGGCCTTGAACCATTAAATTAAAGATGCAAAAAGCCTGTTGAGAACTTTTCAAGGTATCTCAGATGTTTTCCCATGGAAATACGGAGGTATTTTTGTTTCTGTGTTTTAGGTAGCAAGATTGGTGTGTTTGTGTACTAGGCTAGGGAGTGAGAAGGCTTGCGTTGCAGTTTCTTCCTTTTCCCTTCCTTTCCCCATTCCGTTAAAAAAAAAAAAGAGCGCGTCAGAAAAGAAAAGGGAAGAGTAATTGGGAGAGGATAATATATAGAAGTAAAAGAGAAACCATCAAAGGTCTGGCAGCGGTGGGATTCGAACCCACGCCATCGAAATGACTGGAGCCTAAATCCAGCGCCTTAGACCACTCGGCCACGCTACCTCCCCGCTACCGGAGTTTCCACTCACGCTATATCAGCCCAATGACGCGACCGCTCACGCTCTCGGAGGCCCGCCTTCATTGGTTTGCGCATGCCCGATACCAGACTGTGTCTCCTGTGTTTGTTGCTGCATGTTGGTCTCTGGCTTCCTTCCGGGCTTCGGAGTCGAAGCGCTCTTGCGATCGGCAATAAAACCTACAGTTGGGACGCAGCGTTAAAAAGGAAAAAAGAGTTACAAAATATTAATATTAATATTCAATCCTTATGTACGTTTGCATTTGCTTTTCCGTGAGTGTGGTACACTGCCTACAGCCACGTGGGGGCAGTGCCGCGCTGCCTTTGCTCTTGGCAGGGCTTGGGGTCCCGCGGGAAACCTGGGTTTTCGCGAAACCAGGCTGGGTCCCCACCCTGTGGACTCTCAAGCCCTACTTCAGGGAACTTCTGCAGCCTTGGGCGGTCCATGGCCTGGCCCCTGCCATGTAAGAATCACAGGTCTAGGAAGGAAAATCATTGAACATTTTTACCGATAATTGCCACTTGTAGGCTCCCTCAGTCATCACTATTACCCGCTTTTTACAGAAGTGGGGATACAGACTCAGGCTGAGTAACTTGTCTTAGCTGCCCCAGGCAAAGACAGCATTCCCTAGCCTTCCAAGATCCAGTGTTCTACATAGACTACTTCAGTGTGTTTTTTTAAAATACAGTAAATTCAGAGCAAATACATAACATCAATAAATACATAGCAAACTTCTGTATCTTAATTATGGTCCGTTCTTCCTGAAGATCACCCCCTGTGGCCACAAGAAGGAAGCAGAGATCTCTTTGGGTTATCCCCCCAACAAGTGACTCAGAGCATCCTCCGGTAGTTGGACCATTTGCTAGCAGTAACTGTAACAGAGAAGAACAAACCTGATTCCATATTGAACCTATTCCTTTACCTCCAACCTTTGTGCTGTTTCCTGTGCTTACTCATGCTGGTTCTGCACCTTTTGTAAAAGAACGTTGCCCATAAACTGAAATATACAGGATAGCCTGTTCTCAAGCCTCTAGAATTTAGAAGTATAACACTTTCCCATTCATATAGAGATAAAAAGTTGCAGAACAGAGAATAACACTTGGCTTGTTGGAGGTTTACAGGAACATTGTGACCAGACCTACAAGGGCAGCTGCAAGAACAAAAAATTCTGGCACCAAGAAGTTTGCAACAACCAGCCACACCCTCCATCCCCTTTTAATATAAAAAGAACCTGAATTCTAATTGGGGAAGATAGTTCTTTGGGACACTAGCCCACCATCTTCTCAGTCTGCTGGCTTTCCAAGTAAAGTCCCTATTCTTTGCCCCAACAAGGCCTGTCATGTGGCAAGCAATGTGAGTTTGGACTCTGTGACACAACCCTACCCCTCCCAACTGTGTCTCTCTGATAATTTAATTGAAGTAAACTTTTATCCAGCACCCACTGGATCCGGCAAGATCAGACAAAAAGCAGGTCTTCCGGGAGAAGAAGGGCTTACTTCAGAGATGCTCAGAACCCTCATGCCAGAGTTTCTCCAATAGAACAAAAATCCTGTGGAAGCCAGGCCCTGAGCTCACCCGCTCCAGTGAGCAGGCCCATCTCCCTGCTGGCCTCCAAGCAGTGCTGACTCAGCCTCCCTGGTGATTTATGCCTTAAGGGAGAGGCTGGGAGGGCAGTTCCTATGCACAACCCAGGCCCAGCCAGGCAAGGGTGGGGAGACCACAGAAACCAGGGCAACTGGGCTCTGTTTAGTTTTTGTTCTTTTTTTTTTTTAAGTGATGGTTAAAAATAACTTTTGCTAAAAGAATACATGTCCCCTGTTGAAACTCTAAGCTAAGAAAGAAAAGCACAAAGGGGAAAATATAATCACCTTTAATTTCTCCACCCAGTTAAACTCTATTACTGCTTTGGTAAAGGAAAGTGTTTTTTTTTGTTTTTTGGGGGTTTTTTTTGTTTTTTTTTTTTTTGTCTTTTTAAATTTGAAATACAATGTAATGCATGCTCATTATAAAAATTTTTTTTTTTTCAAATGTCAAATCTTGCGTATAAAGTTAAAGGGAAGTTCTTTTCCTCACCACCTCCCTCCTTCCCATTTGAACCCCACAGGTCAGAAGTAGCCATTGTAATGAGTAACAGTTTAGCTGCATCCTTCCAGATCTTTGCCTATGCAGATGTAGGAGCAAATGGAACTAGAGGCCCACACGTGCCCCACCCTAATCCTGGGGTTTGCCTTGTGCAAGGGAAAGGGAGAAATACACTCTCCAAAAGTCAGAAGGCTGGTCATTTCATCACTTCTGCCAGTCTTTCTGTAGCTACAAGTGGGTCATTGAATGGCTCCTTGATGGCTTCGTGTCCAGTAGGCCCTGGACCTCCTGAGCCAAGGAGCCAAGGAGGACTTTCAAGGACTTTTTAAAGCTGCTGCTTAAAAGCATCCTGTTGTAGTTCCCAGGGGTTGAGGGAGGTGCAGGGGATGAACAGGTGAAACTCGGATTTGTAGGGCAGTGAAACTGCTCCGTGTGATACTATAACAGTTGATGCATGTCATTATAAATTAGGCCAAACCCACAGACTGTCCACCACCAAGAGTGAACTCTAATACGAGCTGTGGACTGTAAGTGATTATGGCGTGTCAGTGTAGGCTCATTAATTATAACTGATGTCCCACTCTGGTGGAGGACACTGACAATGGGGGAGGCTATGCATATGTGGGGGCAGGAGGGATATGGGAAATCTCTGTACCTTCTGCCCAGCTTTGCTGTGAACCCAAGACTATTCTGTAACTCTCACAAATGTGGCATCCTGTGGACAGGGATCTGAGCAGCTACCACTGGAGAACCATTTCATTCCTATGACATACGTGGCCAGTGTGGTTCTCTAACCCTCCCTGAGCCTGTGGGAGGGTGACACCCATCCCTTGGAGTTGGGAACTGCCATGTACCTAGACTGGGCTGGAGCATGTAAGAGCTGGGATCCTCTTCCTGGTGACCTCTCTTCTGCTGCTGCACCCTGAAGCGCCATGAAGATGCCATTGAGCCCTTTTTTGAGGGTAACGGCTCGATCATGATTTAACTCATATACCATACAATACACCCATTTAAAGTGTGTAGTTCATTGTATTTTAGTATATTCACAGATATGTGCAACCATCCCCACAATCAATTTTAGAACATTTTCATCCCCCTAAAAAGGAACACCATACCTGTTAGTCTTCACTCTCCATTCCCCTCCAAACTCCCTTCCCAGCCCCAGGCAGCCACTAATTTACCTTCTGTCTCTGAGGATTTCCCTATTCTAGACATTTCATATAAACGAAATCATATCATATAAATGAAATCATATCATATTTTGACTTTTGTGTCTGGCTTCTTTCACTTAGCATAATGTTTTTAAGGTTTATCTACGTTTTCACATTTATCAGTGCTTAATTCCTTTTTATTGCTGAATAATATCCATTGTATGTGTATACCACATTTTAATTATCCATTCATTGGTTGATGGACATTTGGGTTGTTTTTATCTTTTGCCTGTTTTTGTGCAGACATATGTTTTAATTTCTCTTGGGTAGATACCTGGGCATGGAGTTACTAGGTTGTATGGTGACCCCATGTTTAATTTTTTGAGAAACCACCAAACTATTTTCCATTTTCCATTCTTGCTAGCAGTGTATGAGGGTTCCAATTTTTCTGCATCCCTGTTAACACTTGTCTGATCTTTTTGATGACAGCCATCCCAGTGGGTGTGGTTTTGATTTGCATTTTTTGAATGGCTAATGACGTTGAGTATCTTTTCATGTGCTTGTTGGCCATTTGTGTATCTTCTTTGGAGGACTATTCAAACTTCTAACCTATTTTGAAATTGGGTTATCTTTTTATTATTTGAGTTATAAGAGCTCTTTATAGATTCTAGCTACAAATACCTTATCAGATATATGATATACGGATATTTTCTCCCATTGCCTGAGGGTTTTTTTTTGTTTGTTTCTTTGTTTTGTTTTGTTTTGTTTACTTTCTTGATGGTATCTCTTGCATCCTATGGGTTATTGAGTCCCATAGATGACTCTGGTGGAGGGAAAGAGGAAAAAAAACAGGGAGAGAGGTCTTTCCAACAGACATGGGGATTTTATCCCTCTGAGCTTGAAAAACAGATGTCTGTCCACATGAGAGAAGGAAGGGCAGACTCCGGACAGAGGAGGAAGGCTTGGAACTGGAGTGTGCCAACAAACAGTCACCTGTGAAGGGTTTATTTTTCCTCTTGGATACTGGAAGATTGAGGGTACAATTTCATTTTTCTCCTCCTATATTTAATTCTCTCTGTTATCTCAAACTCTTCAATAAAGTCTGAACAGCTTTGTGTAGTGGTTAAAGGTGGGTGATTAAGGACCAAGTGAAAACCAAGAATGATCTGACCCATAGCTTCTTGCTGAGGCCACCCAGGGTACCTGTCTTTCTAAAGCTACTGGAAGTGATACCTACTTCTCTTCCAGAGCACAACTCAAGTGTCATGTCTTCAGAGAAGGATTCCTGACCACGTCTGCCTTTATACTCTCTCATTGCCCCTCTTCGATTCTCATGCAAAGCACACCCTGCTGTTTGTATCAAGGTGGTCACGACTGAGAAATTTGTTTTCCCTTTTCCTACCCCATTAGATAGATCTCTGAAGGCAGGGCTTCCCCCTAATTCTTAACACAATATTTGGCACACAACAGGAGCTTAATAGGTATTTGCTTTATGCCCCCAAACCCTAGACTTACATCCCACCCGCTCAACAACTCTCTAGAAAAGAGAGATTCTCTTTTTTATGGTTGCTGTCAAAGGTCCAGATTAGTATCTCATTGACTTGGCTTGGGTCACACATGCCCATCCAAGAACAAGTGAATAAGGCAGAAAGGATGGAATATGCTGATTGGCCAGGGCTGGTCATGGGTCCACTCAGACCTGGAGAGTGGGAAGGGCTATTCTCATGAACTGAGAATAAGGCGGACTGGTTCCCTTGAGGTAGGAAGCCCCATAAAAAGATCAGCAGGATCCCCAAGCAGGGCCACTACTCTCCAGCCCGCACCATCCGTTTTCCTGGTGCTCAGGCTTTATCTCACTTTTTGCCTATGAAACGGCTTACTTACCCCTAAACTTCTATTGGTTCCCTGAGCTCACTTCTGATTGGTTATTTCCTTCACTCCTGATTGGCTATTTCTCTCACTCCCGATTGGTCCATTTCCCTAACTTCTGATTGGTCCGTTTGTAGTATTTCATTTGCATGGAGCTCACTCCTGATTGGCTATTTCTCTCCCTCTTGCTTGGTCCATATCTACAAAGCTTGTTCCTAATTAGTCAACTTTCGTTGTACCTCATTTGCATATGAAGTTACAAAGTGTTAACTGGCAGCCGATAAAAGCTGGTGTAAACCTACAGATGGTGTCCAGAGTTCGGAGTGTTAACTCCTCTCGGCCCCTGGCATAATAAACCTGAGTTGTCCTACTCAGTGAGTGCTGTTTGGTCTGTCGTTCGGATCCAGGTTGCCGTCTCAACTGAGCTGTAACACTGCGCTGTAACACATTTTTCCGCGACAGCCTGAAGGTGAGTCACGATTCTTGTGGAAAGAAGGAATTACAAAGGCAAAGAGAAGTTAAATAATTGCCCAGGGCCATAGAGCTACAAGTACTGCAGAATTATTTTTTCCCCTCTGGTTTTAGATTTGGACAGACTAGCTCAGGCTCTTTGTTCTTGCCGACTTTCCCACGGTCAAAATTTCATGTGCAATTTTGTCTGTTGCTAAGAGCCAGAGTTTTCTCAAGGTGATTAAGGAGCCAATGCGTTAAACCAAAGTGTTATCCTCTAGACCTTGAATGTTCTGAAACTTGTAGTACCGAGGCTAAGGAGTAAAACACTCAATGATGGGTTTCAGCACTTTCTTTCTTTTTTTTCTTTTTTTTTCCATTCCCCTCACCGCCTTACTGTTACCAAAGGCAAGTTCATGTGACTGAGGCCGAACAAACCAAAACATTGGAGTTCAGAGCAGAGAAAGTTTTATCACGGAGCCAAGTAAGGAGGATGGGGTGGCTCACACCCAGGAAAACCCCAAACTCCCCAAAGGGTTTCAGCAAAGCATATTTAAAGGCCAGGGGAGGGAGGGGGGTCGAAGGATAGGAGATCTGCCCGTGCACAATTCTCTAATTGGTCCATGTTGAGGCCAACACTGTCAACCCCTAGGCACCAGAAGGTCTGGGGGCCACGTGCTAAAGATCATCAGAGTAGTTAATTTCTTCCCTTTTGTGGTGGGTTTTAGCATCTGAAAAACTCAGGAAATACCATGAGATACTATTATCTGGGCACTTCAGAGAGGAGCTCAGTAGAGGATACAGGTGAGGGATCTGTCCCTGGAAGGCCCCACTGGGTGCTGCTAGGTACATTATGAAATGCTGCCTGTATGTAACCCCTTCCCTGAGCTTCATAAACTTGAATCTACTTCCTGCAGAGGCCAGTGTAGCTGGTAAGGTGAAGGACTTCACTCTCCCAACGAGTTCTGGATTTTTAGGGGCCACGAAAACTGACTAGTTAAGGCTTAGGGACAGGACACTTGAGGGGTCAGTATATACCTAGATCTGGCTCAAGTCCTGGCTCTGTCACTTACTAACTGTAAACTTGGGAGTCACTTAACCTGCCTCAGTCTCCTTGTGTATGAAGTGGGGACAATAAGAGGGTTGGGGTGAGAATTAAAGGAAATAATGTCTGTAGAGCAGTTTCCACAGTGCCTGACACAAAGGGTATGCCCTAAAAATATCAGCTCTTACGACAAACCACCAAAAGGGTCATCAAAGCTGGCATTACAAACGACAAGTGGCCTTTGACTACAGAAACATGTTTACAATTAGTGTTGAGGGGAGGAACAGAGTAGTAGATAAAAGAGTCTGCTCTTGTAAGGAAAAATGTAGCTATTTCTTCATGCATACCCAGATGTCAGTGTCTTTCTACCTCTGGTCTGCCTGCATCTATTTCTCTGTGTTTGCCTGGCACTCACCTGGACACTCAGCACTCCCTCGAGTTCCCTGGGAGAATCTGGTCACTCACATCAATCCAGCCCGAGGAGGCTTTTCCTGAAGAACTCTCTGGGGCATAGGGGAGGGATTATGTCACACAACCCACCACAAACTACTTGAACAGGCCCCCGCCCCCAGCGTCTGGCAGCTCTTGCCTGGCCGCTCCCTACCTCTCACTTGCTTGGGGAGGGGGAGGGGAGGTCCTTCAAATTCCTCTCTCCTTTTTAACTACACAGAGCAACTCGTCAGATCCAAAACCAGCAGGAGTCCCGAAATACAGACACCCTTTGCCAAGAGGAGCCACCTTGGAAATCTGGGCAAGTGTATCTCTGTAAGCCTCAGTTTTATGATCCCTAAAACAGAGCTACTGAAATCTACCTCTAGAGTTGGTGTGAATATGGAATAAGAGAAATCGCTCGATAAATATCACTGTTACGGTATTATGTTATATGATATTTTTATTTCTAAAATGAGAGTTGTGAGATTTCTAAAACTTCACCGGAAAAGTACATGGAAGAATTTAATGACAACGTGTTCACAGTAGTTATCAGTAGTTCTATTTCCGTTTCTTCCTTGTATCTTTCCAGATTTATTCATTCATTTCACACGTATATATTAAGCACTCACTATGTGCCAGGCCGTGTGCTAAGAGTTAGGAATACAGCAATGTGCTAGACAGGTAAGGAACGCTTAGAGGGGATATTAATCAAATAATTACACAAATAATTGCCATAGTCTTAAGTGCCTAATTTTTGCAGGGTAGAAATCGGGGGTTAGAAAAGTAATTTCTGATCAAAGTACTTAAAGTTTGTGCCTAGAGACGCACAAACAACGAGATCGGATCACTACTGATTTTGGAAAGCACTCGAATACCGGAACTAGGCAGTTAGCAGACTGAGAATGGGAAGGTGCGGTGGTCTAGGGGCGGGTTGGCTGCCCCTTCTCAAATTACTCGTTGCGAGTGCGCCCCTTCGCGGGTAGGGGTCAAACCCGCCGGACGCCTTATATTCAACAGGCTGGGGAGCCGCGGACACAGCAAAGCCGGGAGGTCCACGCGGCAGCTGCACGCGCCGTGACGGCCACGGCGGGGCGACCACGTGAGCGTGGCGCCGAGCGCCCGCCGGGCCTCGGCTCCTCCCCTGCCCGCCGGCTCCTGCCCCAGCCCCAGCCCCAGTCCCAGCCCCAGCTCGGCTCGTGTCCGGATCCTCCGCCCGCGCTCCCAGTTCTACAGCTGCCCCAGTCCCGCTGACGGTCGCCTGCGCTCGCGTCCCTGGAACGCGTCCCTCGCGCCCGGGATCGTTCCAGCGGCCCCTTGCGCTCCTTGCGCCCCGGGATCGTTCCGGCGGCCCCCGCTGCCTCCTCCGAGCGCCGGCCCGCGCGCCCCGCTCGCCGCTCCCCGGCACTCTCGGGGGGCCCCCGCCCTGCAACCTGGAGCACCGGTCTGCGAGCCTCTGCCAGCTCCTGTGGATCCTCGCGGCCGTGGGCAGCGGCCGCCCCGCCTGTCCGCCCGAGGCAGGTAGGTGGGCGGCGGTTGGCCAGGGGGGCCCGGGTCCGGCGCTGCAAGCTTGCGCGCCCGGGTGCAGTCTAAGCGTCTGGGGCTTAAAAGTGGGGCTCCCGGCGGAAGGAGAGTGTATTGGTTAAGCTCTTCGGGACTCAGTGTTTGCTTCTGTATAATGGGGGAGTCGTGCAGATTAACGGCCGTGTTTATTGGGAAAATACTTGGCACCTGATGGTCTGGGAGAAGCAGCGTGGCAGCCTCCGCCTGGAGCGCCTCGAGGCCCGCAGAGGGTGGGGGCAGCACTGCCTTCCTTACCCTGCAGGGCCCAGAGCCACATTCCCCCACCCTGGCCCCTGAACTAGAGGCCCGAATTCCCGGAACCTCGAGGACAGTGTAGACGCGCCCTTGCTGCATTGTTGACCGCGGGAGTTCGGGCGTTGGCAGCCTTCTTGGATGTGTGCGCCAAGGGGCCGGGCATTCATATGTGAGTGTTGGCGCGGGGGCGGGAGCCTCCCGGGTGAGTCCCGGCCTAGATCCGCTGCGAGGGCCTGGGACATTGCTGGGGAACCAGCCCAACTGCACACCCAGCGAGACAGATGGGATGGTGGGAGGGGGACTGCTACCTGTGTTTTGGGACGCTCTCTGGGACCCTGACTTTTGGGTCCTCGGCCCTGGATGCAGCCTGCCTTGGGTCGACTCAGCCAGGAAATTGTCCACTCCTCTGTTTTACAGAGGAGGAAACTCAGGCCCCGAGTGGTCTAAGAGTGGACTGAGTGTGGGAATACAGAGCGAGCAGGTGGGAATTGATAATGCCCGCTGTGTGGATGTGGGGGTGGGGCGGGGTGGCCTGAGGGTTTTGGGGGAAGGCTTCCTGGAGATGGTGATGTTTGAGCTGAGCTGCAAAATATGTTGGTGGAAGGAGGTAGGGTTTAGAGACAGAGGGATGCAGATGTCTTCCTTCTGTGGCCTCCACAGAACCTTACATTCATTCTTTTGTTCACGTATTAATTGAACAAATACAATATGCTGCCTGGTGACAGTAATTCAGGTATAGCCGGGTCAGGGTTGCAAAACCCCTCCTCTCATCATTTTCTCAAAGAGGGGATGTGCGCTGGGGTCCCAAGTTCTTATCTTTTGCAGGGGGCGGGGAAGCAGGAAGTCATGGCCTGATGATCACTTGAAATGGTCTCAGTTGACACATGATCATTGTGTACATTCTGTGATCTGTAGGTTTTTTTCTTTTGTGCTTTTTGTGACAGAACAGTACATTTTGGCTAAGGATATATCAGCGATATGGTTTTAAAACATTTTTAAGGTGTTCTGTGGCAGAGATGGCTACAGGTCACCAATACCCACGTCCTTTTCTCCCTAGGATATCACCTGGGTGGATTTCCCAGGCTCCCTTACAGTTTGGTGGGCCACATGACTGTGCTTTGGCTGACGGAATGCGAGCAGAAATAGTGTGTGCCCCTCTCAAGCCTCCATCCTAAAAACCTCCCCTCTTTCCCATTTACCAGCAGAGCAGAGGGGACTCTGAGGGCCTAGAGAAGGCAAGCTGGAAGGAGCCTGGGCCCTGGAATGACTAGGGAGCAGAGCCTCCCCTTCCCCCTCTCCTGTGGTCCAGGGCTGTCTGCTGAAGAGAATGGGGCTCCAGTAAGCTCTCGGGAAGGTCTGTGGTTATGAGAAGGGCTTGTTGGCTGTGGCCTTCCCCTCGGGGTGATCTGGCTGGGCTGTTCCACAGGAGAAGGATAATTTAGGCCTTTTTTTCTCACAGCGGTTGGATTCCCCAAAGAAGTCTTGTCCGGTCTTTGGCAGGATTGGCATCCGGTTGCTGGGACACTGAGAGTAGCGTGGAAGAAAGCTGAGGGTCACTAGCAGAAACTTGGGTTTGTTCCAGCTCATTCTCTAGGATTTACTCTTTCTGGTCCGATTCTTAAAGCTGATGCAGAAAAAGTTGATGATCAGGCTAGATTCAAAGTAGTAGTGGTTGGCTGGACAGATTGAAAAATAAAAATTTCTGTGTTAGGGAAACTAGTTGTACTGACCAAGAAGCTGCAGATGGTTACGCCAGTGAACTGAAAATGCTCTGGAAGAAAGTGGGCTAAGTGACTCGGGCCTTGAAGTGTTTCTAAATGAAACTCTTGCAGCCAGGGCTGATGGGCACAAACAAGAAAGCTTCAAACAAAGGAGGGAAGGGGTCACTAAAAGGCTGATGATAAAGTAGATGACAGTGCCTGGGTCCCCAAAGTCCTGGGGCTGCGGGACATCCAGAGAAGCACTTCAATGACTGGAAAGTCAGAGGGTGGACAGGGTTCAGTTCTCCAGCAGGTGATGCTTTCTAGACCTGGGAAGGACTCCACAGGGAGTGACCGAAAGGCAGGTGGCTGAGCTGCAGAACATCTCTCGGCCGGTGCTTCTTGAGCTTCAGTGCACATGAGCGTCACCTGGAAGGCTTGCTGGGCCCACCCCCAGAGTTTACTTTAACAGGACTGGACAAGGGCCCCAGAATTTGCACATTTGACAAGGTCCTGGGTGAGGCTGCCGCTGCTGCTAGTAGCCCCAGGATCACACTTTTAGAAGTGGGTTTTCGAGTGATGGCTGAGCGAAAGCTCTGGATGGACCTGCACTGACTTCAAACCCACTTCCCCTATTTCTAGCCTTGTGATCTGTTTCTCAGTTTCCTCATCTGTGCTATGAAGCTAATAGTGCCTACCTTGTGGGATTCTGGAGAGGCTTCCTGGAGGAGGTGACATCTAAGCTGAGACCTGAGGGTGGCAGAGTTGGCCTGGGGGCGGGTAGGGAGAGCTGTGCCAAACAGAGGGCACAGCGTGTGCGAGCCAAGGGAGGGGGGAGCCCTTGTCTTCCAGGGCGCTGAGAGGAGTTCTGGAGCAACAGTTTTGTAAGTGATACTGAAATGCTGTGAATCTGTTCTGAGCTACGTGTCTCAGGGCAGGATTGCAGCGAAGGGAAGGCCGACCGGGGCATGGAAAATGGGCCTCCAAATGCGATGGGTCCCGTAGCAGCTCGAGTTACTTCTGTCCACGTTCCATTGGCTCAAATGTAGTCTCATGCCCCACTGAGACCCAAAAGGATTTGGGCAGGGGAGCACAGATCCATGGTGGAGAACTGCTTTTGTGCCCCAAACCAGCTCTCTCACCTCTTCTCCACCTTGCTCATGCTGCTCCATTTTGGTGGATGAATTTTACAGATGAGGAAGCTAAGGTTCAGAGAGGTGAGGTAATTTGCCCAACATCACTCAGCTAGTAGTGGCAGAGCTGGGACTTGAACCCACGTCTATTTGTCCGAAAAGCCTAATTGGGTCAGATCTTGGTCTTGGCTGCTTTTTGAGGGCCTCTCTGTGACTCAGGCTTCCCCTATCAAGATCTCAGCTGTGTCTTCAGGCTTAGTAACCCCCATATGTCTGGTAATTATGACTTGATAGTCCCCCCACCTCATTCCTCCACGCCTGCAGTACCCATTATATCCACAGAAATTGGCAGCTTTTCTCCAGTTATTCATTAATGCAGGCTGCATTTACGTGTGTGCCAGGCATTGTGCTCTGGACTGGGAGCTAGAGCGGACTCAGACACGGCCACTTTTGTTCCAGATGCTCACATGGTCTGGCCACCGAGAGGCTATGTAAACACAGAGTTCCCCTGAGAAGTGAGACATGCTGTCTCTCTGGTCTGACCCTCCAGGAGTACAGAGTGTCCTGGGTACATGAGAAGGGTGCCCAGCAAATGAACAGAAATTAAAATTTAAGCCTTCTTGTGCATTTTAAAGATCGAAGCTATAATTACAGTATCAGTATCATGCTTTTTATTCTAAAATATATTTTGAATGATTTTAAAACAATAAAGTAGCTTTTGCACCATAACAGTTTTATATGGACGAAGCACAGTGAACTGCAATGATATTTTTATGAGCCTTAGAGAAGTGAGTGTCTCCCTGGGTTCAGCTGCGGGTGGCTGTTCTCACTGATGAGTAAGCTAATTTCTCTGTCTCTTTCTGGTGTGCATGAAGGTGTGTTTTTACATACGCGGGGGAAGTCTCCTTGGAATTCTCCCAGAATCATTCTAGAGCAGGGTTTCTCAGCCTCAGCACTATTGACAGTTTGGCTGGACAGTCCTTTGTTGTGAAGAGGGTCCTGTGTACTGTAGGAGGCGTGGCAGCATCCCTGGCCTCTGCCCACCAGATGCCACTTGCACTCCCGGAGTCGTGACAACCAGAGATATCTCCAGACATTGCCAAGTGTCCCCTGAGGGGCCAGATTTGCTCCAGGTTGAGACTTGCTCTTCTAGACTGTATTTGTTTCCTGTTGCTATTGTAACAAAATACCGCAGACTCAGTGGCTTAAAGTGACACAGGTTTCTTTTTCTTATGGTTCTGGAGGTCAGAAATTCAAAAGCCAAGGTTGGGGGAGGGTATAGCTCAGTGGTAGAGTGTGTGCTTAGCATGCACAAGGTCCTGGGTTCAATCGCCAGTATCTCCATTAAATAAAGAAACCTAGTTACCTCCACCACTAAAAAAAAAAATAATAGTAATTAAAAAAAAAAAAAAGCCAGGGTGTCAGCAGGGCTGTGTTCCTTCTGGAGGCTGTAGAAAAAATCTGCTCCCTTGCCTTTTCCAAATTCTGCAAGCCTCCTGCATTCCTTGGCTTCTGGCCCCTTCCTTCATCTTCAAGGCCAGCTGCATAGCATCTTCAAATCTTTCTCTATGGCCCCTCCTTCCACTATCACACCTCTTCCTCTGACCCTCCTGCCTCCTTTTTATAAGGATCTTTGTGATTATATTGGGCTCATTGAATAATCCAGGGTAATCTCCCCATCTTAAGACCCTTAATTTAATCACACCTGCAAAGTCACCACACCAGGGAACATATTCATAGGTTTCAGGAATTAGGATGTGGACATTTTTGTCCATTATTCTGCCCACCACATGGACTATTGTGTCTCTGGGTATAATGGAAATGCTTGTGGAGGGCCTGGGAGGAGGGATGTGACCTAGGGGTCTTAGGGGTTGGGGGAGTGGGGTATGGTCAGGGCATAATAGCAGCGGGTACTTCTGAGGGCCAGTTCTCTGCCAGGCATCATATGCTTGATGTCACTGACTTCTCAGAACTCCTGGGGAAAGTGGCGTTACTTGTCCCCTGTTTTACAGAAAGGAAACCACCCAAGGAGGGCTGTCTGGAGGGGGTAAACATTTGAGCTGGGTTTTGAAGGGAACAGAGGGGTTTGGCAGCAGGAGGGAGGCATTCCAGAAAGAGGGCCCTTAAGGTGCAAGGGCAGGGGCAGGGTGGTGAGGGCTTGGTCGTGGATGGTGACTGGTTCTTGCTGGGGACATCTGTAAGTCAGTCCTTTTATTCTGACATGAACTGTATCATCTCTTGAAACATTTTTTTTATCTTATTTTTTAATGAAGTGTAGTCGATTTACAGTTCCAGTTATACAGTAAAGTTCAATTTTACATATACATATATATATATATCATATTTTCAGATTCTTTTCCATTACAGCTTCATTACAAGAAATTGAATATAATTCCCTGTGCTATATAGTAGGTCCTTGTCTCAAAATAGTTTTAATAAATGTTTATTCTTGAGCATCTACAACATGCTGGGGTACAGATATTAATAAGACATTGACCTGAACTCTTAGCTCCATGCTTGGCTTAGTAACTCCTGATGCGGCACATTTGTCACCACCCCCACCCCCAATAAATAAATGAAATTCATCCTGGAAAGGTACTTGATAAGCACTTGGTGAGCCCTACTCAATTCCAGGCACTGTGAGTGCCTGAGACTCCAGGAAGTCCCGTGAAGTGTGTTGTTTAGGGTCCTGATGGGGAAGTCAGGATTGAAACCCAGCCCTGCAGCCTCAGAGCACGTGTTCTAAGCCCCTATATTGGGCTTTGGCTTTTTTTCTTTTTTTACTAGCTCTTTTTTTAAAAATTGAAGTATAGTTGATTATAGTATTATATTAGTTTCAGGTGTACAGTCTAGTGATTCAGTATTTTTACAGATTATACTCCATTAAAAGTTATTACAAGATAGTGGCTATAATCCCCTGTGCTATACAATATATCCTTCTTGCTTATTTATTTTATACATACTAGTTTGTATCTCAGTCCCAAACCCCTAACTTGCCCCTCCGCCCTTCCCTCTCCCCACTGGTAACCACTAGTTAGTTTTCTGCATCTGTGAGTCTGTTTCTATTTTGCTATATACATGCGTTTTATTTTTTAGATTCCACATATAAGTGGTATCATATGGTATTTGTCTTCCTCTGTCTTATTTCACTCAGCATAATACCCTCTAAGTCCATCCATGTCATTGCAGGTGGCAGAATTTTATTCTTTTTCATGGCTGAGTAGTATTCCATTGTACGTATATGTATATATATATATATATATCACATCTTCTTTCCATCCATCTGTTGGTTGTTTTCATATCTTGACTGTTGTAAATAATGCTGCTATGAACATTGGGGTGTGTGTATCTTTTTGAATTAGTGGTTTTGTTTTTTCCAGCTATAGACCCAGGAGTGAAATTGCTGGATCATATAGTAGTTCTATTTCTAGTTTTTTGAGGAACTTCCATACTGTTTTCCATAGTGGTGGCACCAATTTACATTCCCACCAATAGTATACAAGGGTTCCCTTTTCTCCACATCCTCTTCAGCATTTATTTGTAGGCTTTTTGATGATAGCCATCCTGACAAGTGTGAAGTGATATCTCATTTTTGTTTTGATTTGCATTTCTCCAACAATTAGTGATGTTAAACATCTTCTCATGTTCTTTTTTACCAGCTTTATTGAGGTATAATTGACAAAAAGTGTCTATATTTAAAATGTACAATGTGGTGAATACATATACTTTGTGACACATTCATCACCTCACATAGTTACCATTTATGTGTGTGTTTGAGAATAATTAAGATTTACTCTCCTGGCAAATTTCAAGGACACAATGCAGTATTATTAACTATAGTCACAATGCTGTGTGTGAGATCTCCAGGGCTTACTCATCTTGCATAACTGAAACTTTGTACCGTTTGACCATTATCTCCCCACTTCTTCCACCTCCCAGCCCCTGGCAACCACCATTCTACTCTCTGCTTCTATGAGTTTGACTTTTTTAGATTCCACTTATAAGCGAGATCATAGAAGATTTGTCTTTCTGTGTCTGGCTTATGTCACATACCATAATGTCCTCCAGGTTCATCCATGTTGTTGCAAATGACAGGATTTCCTTTTTAAGGCTAAATAATATTCCATTGTATATATACACCACATTTCCTTTTTCCATTCATCTATCAGACATTTAGGTTGTTTCCACACCTTGGTTATTGTGAATGATGCTGCAGTGACCATGGGAGTGCAGATATGTTTCTGTTTCTTGTTTGAAGGAAGCTGAGGACTCAAGCTAGAGCTCAGGACATCCTTAGAACAAGCCAGGTGCAGCCAAGGGCAGCCTGGCTCTGCTCAGTTTCCCTCCCCAAGGTGGCCCTATCGGAGGTGGGCGGCCGCTCCTCTCCCTGGCAGCTCCTGTCATTGCCAGAAGAGAGAGTCCACACTAAGTGCTTAGCTTGGTGCCTGGGACACAGTAAAATGTCCACATGTGTTATTTGTCTGTCTTATTTCAGTAAAAATTATGCATTTTTGCAGAGCAAAGCTCTCTTCTGCTTTCTTATCACTTATTTGCAGCACAAAAGCCATCTCTTTCCTTCCCTCTTAGGTGAGACGAAGTCCTGAGAAACCCATAGCTCCTTCTGTCTGGTGAAATAAGACAGAGGGTTCTTGGCATGGTATCTTAAAGAAACAGGAAAAGACCTACCAGTCTGGGGGTGGAGGAGTGGGGAGGGGAAGGGAAGCCACAGTCGCATTTATCACATGAGGAAATCAATAGATCAGGACCGAAATAGATAAATTAAGAAGTAGCAGAGAAAGCATATTACTTAGAGAAGTGGTGATATCTGCCAGGAGTAACATTTAGAATAATTGGGAGTGGTTCTCACCTCCAGGGCGGGAGCCAGGGCTGCCCATGTACCGTTGCAAAGGTTGTTCACAGGAGTTGAGCAGCACCCGACCTGTGTGGGTTATTTTTAACCCTGTGTTTTAATAAAGTTTTTTTTTTTTTTTTTTTGATTATATAGAAATAACAAACAGTGGCCCTAAGTCCTGGCTGGGTTTTGGACTTTTTATATTGCAGGTGACATAATACCTATGTGTAACCAGCCAAGTCAGCCCCCCTCCTCCAAAAGGCAAGGGTTTATTGTATCCTATAATTCAGAAATCTAGGTGGGCACTTTGGCTTCAGACGCATTTGGATTCAGGGTCTCAAATGGTGTCCTCACTATTCATTTTGTCTTCATCTCTTGTTCTGCTCTTCACCAAACGTCAGCTTTGTTCCCTGGTGGCCTCAGCCCCTGTCTCAGATTCAGATGCTGCAGAAAGGGATTGATTTTTCTCTTCCCGTTGCTCAAGCTGAAGCCCCAGGCTTACCTGGAATGGGGCCATAATGGTTTGACTTGAGTCACAGGCCCGTCTCTGAGTCAGTCACTGTGGCCAGTGTGATTGGCTTAACAGGATCACGTAACATACCCCATTACCTAGAGATGGATCCCCAGCCCAAACACATGACCTGAGAGTGTGGGAGAGGCAGCTCCTCAAACAGAGGCAGGTGCGTGACACAAGGTGGCCCCTAAGTCACCCTATCCACTGTGGTTGCAGTTGAAGACTGGTGGATTCTGCCGTGCTGGGCACATACTAGCGTGTGCACTGGTGGCTCAGTGCATCCCATGCTGACTGGGGTGCTGCCTGAGTGGCAAGCGGGAAATTCCAGCTCATTTCTTCAGCAGGAAGGCAGCTCCTAGGGGTGAGGGGAGCCCCAAGGAGGACCAGTGGTCACTGTGGCTTGGCCCGCAGGCCTTGACCTAGGCATTGCAAACATCATTTCCTGCCCCAGCGGCTGCCAGAGAAGCCCTTTACAGCAAGACCCAGTGAAAGCAGTGGTTCGGTGGCCAGCGCCTAAGATAGCCTGTCCCCTGAGGCCTCCTGAAGATGCTTGGCTTGGCTGCTAACCCGGCATCCAGGTCACCAGCCCGGCCGGAGCTCAGCCCCCTTTACTGATGATAGTAAAAATGATGATGGTGATTATAGCTACTGTGTCTTAGTGTCTACCCTGTGCTAACAGTGTCAAATTAATGGGGTGGGTACAACTGCATCCAGATTATAGTGAGGAACCCAAGGCCAAGAGGTATAGCCACATGGCTAGTTAAGTGGCAGAGCTGGGGCTTGAACTCGGTGCAGCTGCCTGTCCATAAAAATATTTTCCCAGGATATGTAGGGACTGGGAGGGGAAGACGTGGATGTCTGAGTGAGGGCAGAGGAAAACTTCTGGGGAATCTCGATGTCCTGGGAACTAGGGTCCTGCACCTGGTCTCAGGTTCTCTGCTCACAGGAGCAGACCCCTTTGTGGGCTGAGCAAAGTTCAGGTTAGTTGGAGTTGCCTAGGAGGCTGGATGCCCTGGCTGGTGCTGGAATAGGCATCATGGGGCTGAGTTATGGGCCAATGAGGGGTCCTTGCCTGTCTGGGGAATCTAGCATCCTCCTGGGGTCCAGTCTCCAAGGGCAGATGTGGAAGCAGCTACCAAGTTAGGGCTCTGGATTGAGACCAGTTTTCTCAGGCTGACCCTGCCCAGGCATCAACTTGTTGTAAGAAATATGATGTGACTTTTGATAGCATAGGAGAGAAGGGGTTACTGGACCAGACAGAATGAGCAAGGATAAGGAAAAAATGTATAGTACAGTATAAAAGTTTAGATAGAAAACTGAATATTGTGAGTCCAGGCCTATTATGCTGCCCCATGATACTGAGATTATGCTGCCCCAGGCTCCCTGTTTCATGGCTCTGCCATCTTCAGTACATGGCTTCCTCCTCATGGATAAATTTAGCTGCTTGAGCTCTAGCCATCACACCTGCATTCCAGCCAGCAGGAAGGAGAGAGAGAGCAGAAAGTTGTACCCTCTCCCTTTAAAAAAACCCTTCCTGAAGATGCATACAACACTTCTGCTCACATCCCCTTGGCCAGAACTTTGTTACATAGTCATACCTAATTGCAAGGAATCTGGGAAATGTAGACCTTATTCTGTGTGGCCACATGCTTAGCTAAAAGCAGTGGTTCTGTTATTAACAAAGAGAGAACAACTGTTGGGGGACGCTGCCACAGCTGCCTGAAGAGCAAATTTATGGCAACTGAAAACCCATGAAACAGATCCCACTCACTCAGTTCTGGAATACTTACCAGGTGCCTGCCGAGTACAAGGCACTATGCCAGGCAGGGTCACAGCTGCTCCTGTTGTTTCCCAGGCCCGGGGAAAGTGTCAGGTGTGGGGGGGAATGTGGCCACGGGCCGGGATTCTGATCATAATTCCCCTATGAACTAGCTGTGGAACCTCAGGCCACTTTCCCACTCGGCTCCCCTGACAAATGGGGGAGTTGGCTAGATGACGGCATCGAGGCCACCAGCAGCACAGCTGGGATGTGCACCCTTGGCAGCCTGGCTCCTGAATGCGGGCTCTTCACTGCTGGGCTACCCTGCCTAGAGGTGTGCAGCTGAAGCTGTGGTTCTGGCCCCTCCGCGGGCACCAGCCCGGCCCCCAGAGGCCCAGCGACCAGGCTGGGCTGCTGGCAGCTCCAGGCAAGCACGTCTCTTGGTCAGCAGGGATTCTGGCCAAGGGCTGACCAGGGCAGAGTAGGCGTTAGGGCTGGGAGCAGCCAAGAGTGGGGAGAAGTGGGCACAGGACCCGGGGAAGATTTTGGTGACAAGCAGGATCAGGTGGCTCAGGCCTGGGATCCAGGCAGTGACTGTGTCTTGCCCAGGGGGTCAGAAACAAACTCAGTTGAAACTCAGAATAGCAGTTTTCAAACTGAACTGAGAAGTCAGTGTGGGTGGTGCATTAAGGATAAAGAATAAAAAGAAAGAAAAACAAGTAGGATAGAAAATAGCAGAGTGCGTGGTACGAAGTAACTTAGATTTTGTAGGTGTGCACTGTGTTAGGGTGTAAATGTATTTCCCATCGTGATAACGGTCAAGACAATGTGCTGGAGACTGCCTGCTGATGGAAAGAGCTGTTAATTACTGCCTTGATCTAAAACATTTTCTAATTTTTTTCACTTATTGTTTTATACTGAAAGCAACCCAGCTTTGTAAAAAGTTAAAACAGTAAAGAAGTGTACAAAAATGTTAAAAACTTCCCTCTGCCTCCAGCTCCCAGTCCCACTGCCCATCTTGTGTGTCCTTCAGGGAAGTTTTAATGCATCTACAAATGTACCTTTTCTTTAGCACAAATAGGATCACCATCATGTAACTGCTCTTCCGCAACTTGCTTTTAAAACTTAACCGTTTTTCTTGTCTTTAAAAAAAAAAAAGCTTTAGCTTTTTTGAAATAGAATTCACAAACCTACCAATCCACCTATTTAAAGTGTCAAATTAACTGCTTTTTAGTATATTCACAGTGTCATACAACCAACACCACAGTTGGTTTTAGAATATTTTCATCAGTTCAAAAGAAAGCCTTTGGCAGTTGTTCCCCCATTTCTCCCCAGCTGTCCCCTTCACCATCCCTAGGCAATCACTTATGTACTCTCTTACAGATTTGCCCTCTTTGGATATTTCATATAAATAGAATTATTCAGTATATGGTCTTCTGTGACTCTCTTCTTTTCTAAAAATTTGTATTGAAGTATAGTTGATTTACAATGTTGTATTCATTTCAAGTGTACAGCAAAGTGATTGAGTTGTACATATACTATATATATGCTTTTTCAGATTTTTTTCCATTATAGGTTATTACAAGATACTATAGTTCCCTGTGCTATACAATAGGTCCTTGTTGTTTATCTATTTTATATATAGTAGTGTGTATATGTTAATCTCAAACTCCTAATTTACCCCTCCCTCCCCACCCTTTCCCCTTTGGTAACCATAGTTTATTTTCTATGCCTGTGAGTCTATTTCCAATTTGTAGGTAAGTTCATTTGTATCATTTTTTTTTCAGATTCCACATATAAGTGGTATCGTAATATTTGTCTTTCTCTGTCTGACTTACTTCACTTACTATGATAATTTCTGTGTCCATTCATGTTGCTGCAAATGGCATTATTTCATTCTTTTTTATGGCTGAGTAATATTCCATTGTGTATATATACCACACCTTCTTTATTTAGTCATCTGTCAGTGGACATTTAGGTTACTTCCATGCTTTGGCTATTGTAAATAGTGCTGCTCTGAACATTGGGGTGCATGTATCTTTTCAAGTTAGAATTTTCTCTAGATATATGCCCAGGTGTGGGATTGCTGGATCACATGATAAGACTATTTTTAGCTTTTTAAGGAACTTCCATACTGTTTTCCATAACGACTGCACCAATTTACATCCTCACCAACAGTGTACAAGGGTTTCTTCTTCTCCATACCCTCTCCAGCATTTATCATTTGTAGACTTTTCAATGACGGCCATTTTGACCCGTGTGAAGTGATACCTCATTCTAGTTTTGATTTTCATTTCTCTAATAATTAGCGAGATTGAGCATCTTTTCATATGCCTGTTGGCCATCTGTATGTCTTCTTTGGATTGATGTCTGTTTAGGTCTTCTGCCCATTTTTTGATTGGGTTGTTTGCTTTTTTGATATTAAGCTGTATGAGCTGTTTGTATATTTTGGAAATTAATCCCTATCTGTCTCATCATTTGCAAGTATTTTCTCCCATTCCGTAGGTTGTCTTTTCATTTTGTTGATGGTTTCCTGTGCTGTGCAAGAGCTTTTAAGTTTGACTAGGTCCCATTTGCTTGTTTTTGCTTTTATTTCCATTATCCCAGGGACAGATCAAAAAGTACTGCTGCGATTTATGTTACAGACTGTTCTGCCTATGTTTTCTTTTAGGAGTTTTATAGTATCTGGTCTTGCATTTAGGTCTTTAATACATTTTGAGTTTATTTTTGTATACAGTGTTAGAGAATGTTCTGATTTCATTCTTTTACATGTAGCTGTCCAGTTTTCCCCAGAACCATTTATTGAAGAGACTGTCTCTTCTCTGTTGTCTTTTCTGCATTGTATATGCTTGCCTCCATTGTTGATGGCTGTCTTCGCTCACTTAGCATCAGTACTTCATTCCCTTTTTTGACTGAACAGCATTCCATTGTATGGCTAAACCACATTTTGCTTATCCATTCATCGGTTAATGGATATTTGGGTTGTTTCCCCATTTGGCTATTATGAATCATACTACTATGAATGTAAGTCACAAGTTTTTGCTGTGGACATGTTTTCATTTCTTTTGGATATACACCTAGAAATACAGTTGCTGGATCCTATGATAATTCTATGTTTAACTTTTGGAGAAACTACCAGGCTGTTTTCCAAAGCGACTGCACCATTTTACATTCCCACTGACAGTGTGTGAGGGTTTCAGTTTCTCCACATCCTCACCCACACTTGTCATTTTCCATTTTTAAAATTACATCCATCCTAGTGGATGTGGCTTTGATTTGTAACTCCCTAATGGCTACTGATGTTGAGCATCTTTCATGTGTTTATTGGCCATGTGCATATCTTTAGAGAAATGTCTATTCAAATCCTTTGCCCATATTAAAATTTGGGTTGTCTTTTCATTGTTAAGCAGCATGGGTCCTTACATAGTCCCTTATCAGACATAGGATTTGCAAACATTTTCTCCCTTTCTGTGGGCTGTCTCTCTACTCTCTCGGTGGTGCCCTTTGAAGCACAAAAGTTTTTAATTTTGATGATGTTCAGTCTATTCTTTGGTTGCTTGTGCTTTGGTGTCCTAGCTAAGGCTTTGCCTAATTCAGCGTCACAAAGATTTTCGCCTCTATTTTATTCTGAGAGTGTTAGAGTTTTAGCGCTTATAGTTAAGCCTTTGAAGGGGTTCACCTTCATTTTTTTGCATATGTACATTCACTTGTCCTGGCATCATTTGTTGAAAAGATTATTCTTTCCCCATTGAATTGTCTTGGTTCCCTTATCAAAAATCAGCTATCAATGTAAGGGTTCATTCCTGGACTCTCAGGTCTTTTCCATTGATCCCTGTGTCTGTCCTCATGCCAACTGTCTTGATTACTGGAGCTTTGTAGTAAGTTTTGAATTCAGGAAGTGTGACTCCTCCAACTTTGTCCTTCTTTTTTGTAAAGTTCTTTTGGCTATTTTGGGTGCCTCGAATTTACATATGAACTTTGGGACCAGTTTGGTCATTTCTTCAATGAAGCCACTGGAATTTTGATAATGACTGGGTTGAATTTGAAGATCAGTTTGGGGAGTACTACCATCCTAACTGTGTTCAGTCTTCTGGTGTGTGAACATAGGATATCTTTTCACTTATTTAGGTCTTTTTAAATTTCTTTTGACATAGTTTGTTTTTCAATGTGCAAGTCATGCATTTTTGTTAACCAAATATTTTATTCTTTTTGATGCTATTATAGATGGAATTGTTTTCTTGGTTTCATTTTAAAAATTTTTCCTTGCTTGTGTATAGAAATACTACTGATTTTTGTACCCTACAGCCTTGCTGAACTGTTTCTTGACTATCTTTGCATGTCTTTGTCTTTTTTAATAACAGTCACATAGTATTTCATGGTACAGGAAAACGTTTATATAACAGGCCTCCATTGATGGGCACTGTGGGCGCTTAACCCTCCTTTAACTGACAGTGCTGCTGAGAATGCTCTTCTGGCCCCTCATACATTCCAGGGATGTGTATTGAGTGCCCACTCTGTGCCAGGCACTCTTTAAGACACTGGGGCTACAGACAATATGCTTTCTGTTTGAGAAAATCTCCATGAAGAAAATAAAACAGGCTGATGTGCTAGGGAGTGAACTGGGTGTGCGTTTGAGAGGGGTTCTTTGAATTGAGGAGTCAGAGAAGATATCTCTAGAGAGGTGATGTTTGAGCTGAGATCCAAATGATGAGAAAGACCCATTGTTGGGCAATGGGGAAGGTTGTTCCAGGCATAGGGAACAGCAAGTACAAAGGCCCTGGGGTGGGAATAGGCGCCCCATGTTCACAGAACAGAAAGAGAGCCCAGGGGCCTGAACAGCCACCAAGGCCGGAGGAGAGGTGGACAGGGGCCAGACCGAGGCGGGCCTTGTAGCCTTAAAAGGTGTTTGGATTGTGTTAAGAATGTGAAGAGAAGCTCCTGGAGGGTGTTAAGCAGAGACATGATTTTACCTAATTTATGTTCTGAAAAAGATCAGTCTCCTGGTTTAAGCATTTATCTCCTGTTTCAAGCGCTGAATTCTTCCAAGTGGAATTCCTGGGTGGAGGGGTTGGTACATTGGAAATGTTCCTGAATGCTGCCTGCCAAGTGTCTGGTAGCTGGAGTTTCACCTCTGAGGTGGCGGCTCTTTTTGTCACCAGTGGCACTCGGGGCGAGGTGCCCAGCAAGCTCCCCGGCCCTGGGCCCCAGCACCCACCCTCTTGCTTCCCTTGCAGGACCCTCGCCGCTGCGTTTGCCCGGTAACTCTGGCTGTGCTGCCCGGCCCTTGGGTAAGACGGGCGCCCCGGGAACATGGCAGACGAAGACCTCATCTTCCGCCTGGAAGGCGTGGATGGTGGCCCCACCTCCCGGGCTGCCCACGACGGTGATTCGGGCGCAGACAGCGACGACGAGGAAGGTTACTTCATCTGCCCCATCACTGATGACCCCAGGGCACACCACAATGTCAATTCCAAGGTTAATAACCACCACAGCAACCTAAGGAAAAGTGAGCCCTATGGATCCAGCGGGTCCCCGGCAGGTTCCTTCCATTTTAAGGTAAGTGGCCCGCCGGGCCCTCCCACCCCCGCCCTCCATCCCCTCCACCCCCAGCCCCCATCCCCCCATCCCCCACCCTCGGCCCTGCTCACCTGCCGCAGCTGGTGGAGCCTTGTGCTTGCTGCTTGAGGTCTTCCCTGTGTTTCCTAACCCTGGCCACTGCTATAAATTCTCCATCTAGTTTATGCCTGTTAAGCTGGGAGGGTATTGTTGGTTTAATACAAGTTTCATTACTTTGGAACAGTGTTTTGCAAATAGCTGTTCGGGAACCCTCCCCCCACTGTGTAGAAGGAAACCTTGACCAATATTTAAGACCTGGAACAGAACAGAATAGCCTAGAAAATACTGGAAAGGGAGAGAGGGAGGGGAAAAAATAACAGAGAGCACTGCAAATTGTAAAGATCTTACTTGGGGGACGCATGTCCACGTGGTCACACACTTACATATGGTGACCAAATTGGCTGTTAATGACCAGGCTCTCACGGTGTACCAGTTGTTAAGCATTTTTGTTTCACTGCATGTGTGTGTCTGTGGGTCCCGCGCCATGTTGTAAAATGTAGTTTTTCATGTTGATTTTGGTCAAAAGAGCCCCTGCTCAGGTTTGGGCATCCTTCTGGATTGAGGACAAGGGTAATTATTTTGGTAGGGATTTGTGTTCATACCATGGCAAAGCTGGTGCAGAGGGGAGAGAGAAAGGTGAACGTTATTGGACTTCTGTATGCCGACTGATGGTGAAAAAAATTAAAAATGCAATGCTGTTAATCCGTATTTAATTTCATCCTCACAAACAGTATCTGTTCGTTTTGTGAGTAAAACGCCTCTTAATCACTTTGGATTTGAAATTGAAATCATTCTTCTCTAGCTGAAGAATTAATCTGTTTTTAGAAAACTAATAATTCTAGTTCTTGGACGGTTCGCTGTTTTTTCCTTTCAGGCCAGAGTTCTAGCTTCAGTGTCTCTGGGGCAGACAGCACCAGAAATAGGCCTGTAGGTCCCCTCTGAGGATGGGGGGGCCCTGAAGGGTCAGGTTGTGGCTTGCCCTGCTTTCCTGTCCTAAGGCAGCTTCTGGAACGTTCAGGCCTGTGGAAGGCAGCATGGGAAGCTGGGGAGAGCAGCCTGGCACTCCTGTCTGTTCATGTGAGTCAGGAAAGCTCGAGGAAACAGTGGTCCCTGCAGCCTCGCGTACCGCGTGTGAGGAAATCCAGGTGCCAGAAGGGGCTGGAGGGATCAGGGCTTGTGAAACAGACAACAGCTCACACCTGCTCACCGTAAAAAAAAAACAAAAAACAAAAAACAAAAAAAAACCGAAGAGGCATTTATTCTGACAGTCCAGAAGTGTTTCTTGGGACTCAGGGGCAGAAGTGATGTCTGGCTTTCAGGGAACACATCCAGGAAGCTGTAAGGCCACAGGACTGCCTCCCTCTGTCTCGTCCCTCAGTCTCTCTTTGTCTGTTCTTTGTTCTTCTCTGCCCCTCAGCCTACACAGGGTGAAAATGAACCCTCACAGCCTCAGGATCCCCTCGTTGCAGATGGAGCCATGTGCAAGGACCAATTTGACCCTCTCCATCCCAGCTGCGGGAGGAGGAAATCTGATTGGCCCAGACTGAGTCAGACATCCTCTGTCTCTGATCCAGTCACCTCTGGCCAGGGAACAGGGTGGGTGGGTCACAGGGGAGGGGCTGCTTCCAGGGAAGGAGGATCCTGTGTCCTCCTAGTGGGGCAGACTCCTCAGAAGGGCTCCACCCACAGCTGCCTGTTCACAGGAACTGTGAGCCCAGTCTGGGCTTTTTGGCAAACATTGAGTGGGCCCAGGAGCTAAAGGCTCTCAGACAGGGATGGACATAGTCTCTGACCACAAAACGCAGTGTGGCAAATCCCTTAAAGGAAACACAGACGAAGTGATGCAGAGAAGGGAGGTTTGTCCATAGGTCTGGCTTTAGGATGTGAGCTTCATGAAGGCAGGATTCTGGGGCCTGTTCACATCCCCAGTGCCTAGAGCCATGCCGTGCACACAGTAGGTGTTTTCATTTAGAATCACTGCGGGGATGGATAAATGCTGAACTCACCTCACTGAAGGTGCTATCTCGCTAAACGACAGGTAGACAGTTTTTACGTAAAACATAAACCACTGTGGGCCACTTGACAATAGTTATTAAAGTGAAAAATATTTATACCTCAGAGTTGTAGTTAACGTATAATATGATACTAGTTTCAAGTGGGGACAATTCTTTATTGAGTGAGTCTGTCCCTTACATTGTAGGACATTCAGCATGTCTGACCCCTGCTCACTAAATGTCACATCTCCCCCAAAATTCATTATGACAACCCAAAATGCTCCCCACCAAATATTTGCAAAGCCCGCTTGAGAGGGGGTATTGCCCTCAGTTGGGAGCCAGTACAGAAATATTTGTGCAAGTGTTCAGATTTACAGAGTGAAAGATGTACTTTGCAGTATTGTTTGTAATAAAGAAAATAATGGAAGCAGCTCAAATGTTCCGTGAAGAGGGGCCTGTTTAATTATAGGCCGTGGTCCTAACAGAATGCTGTGTTCACATTAAAACCAAGATGCTGATTCTGTGTGATTTGACTTGAAAACAGTGCCAAGATACACACATGTTTTTTCGGGGGAGAGGGGGACAAAATCCATGAAAAGCTCTTGGGACGGTGCTGGTCCATAATAAGGACAAAAAAATGTTAACTATTTTTATTTTTATATGCTGTTAAGTAAAAAAGCAAGTTGAAATACAACATGATCCCACTTGTATCAAAAAACATAAGTACACATGTATTAGCATTTGAATAGCAGAAACATAATGTTAAAAGTCAGTAAAAATATAAGTTTAAAAAGTTACTAACAAGGAAAAAAAAAGGAGTTCGAATCCAACAGTAAATGGTGATTCTCTCTAGGGGAGAGGGTTCCCTTAAGGGGGACTTTGATTATCTACATTGTATATATTTTTAAACACTTGGGACTTTTAAAACTACATGTATGTTTTACTTGTGTGCACAGAAAGATGTTTTTAGAAGAAGGAAAATAAAGCAACACAGCCAGGTAACCACCCGTTCCCCAAACAAACAGGTCGGTAATTGGCCATCCTTAAAACTCAGCCCTTGTGCAGGACAGGACGCTGAGGACGGGAGCTCGTGGTCCCCAGGGTCCCTGCAGGGCTCTGTTCAACCCGCACCTCTCCCTGCTCCTGGAACAGTCTTCACTTTTCACGCCTCTGCCTGAAACCTCTTTCAGCTGATGTCTGGGTCTGTTAAAATGCTCGTTTGGGTTCCCTAATCCCTAGACGCCCTGCCCTGGCTATCTCGTTTGCATCCCCTGCGGCTCGTAGTAGCAGCCCTTTCTGTGCATCTGTCATTCTCTAAAGCCGTTCTGTTTGTGAGTCAGCCCCTGCCCACAAGGCTAGGCTGTGTCCCATTGCACTCCCATTCCCCGTACTTGGGGGACTATACGTCAGGGACTGGCCATTTAAGGATGAGCTGTAGCTCCTGGTTGCCCACCGTCCTGGGCAGTTGAAGGCAGGCTTTGTGGGGCTCTTGTTCCCGTGGTGACTTCAGAGGGAGACGGCAGCTCAGTTCTCCGAATCTCACTCTCCCTGGCACTCAATAAACCTAACGTGTCTTTTCATTTACTGTTGACCCGGCAACCTGGGTTGTTTAACCAAGATGACCACCTGGCCTTCCTCCAAGGCAGTGCAGCCCTGGCAGGTACTGGCTGTGTATTGTGCACTGTTGAGTTTGTCACTGTCACAGCCAGGGCGTTTTGTCTAAGTTCCTGGGGGATGATGACCAAATCGTTCAGGGGGCCTCCCCCTGGATAGAGTATCAGGCAGCCAAACAAAGGATGTTTACAGAGTTTATCATAATGTGGGAAAGTGCTTCCACTCTGGATAAATTTAAAGAGCAGGAATATAGAGCGTGATTATAGCTCTGTACACACACATGCATGCATGCACACACGCATGCACACACGCACAAGACAAGCCTAGAAGGAAGTACATCAACACGCCTACAGAGTGTGTCTTTGAATAGGACCATTCCTTTACTACTTCTCTGTCATTTCTATGTTTTCTAGAATAAGCACATGTAGCAAATATATGGTTTCAATTTTTTAATAAAGTTGAACACTTCATTTAAAAGAGTTGTTTTGCTGGTTTGGAAATATCTTTGGGATCATCCCACATCAGCACATATATAGTTGTATTTTATCACATGATGTACGTGGATCTATTATCCAGTCCCCCTCTTGGGGGGCACTTGGGTTCTTTCCTATTACAAAGAGTGCTGCAATACATCCTATACATATTATCTCCTATACATATTATCTAAGCAAACTTCAGAATATATGTATTTTATAATATGTGAATAGATATGGTAAACAGAATTCAACCTGTACAAATGGTAAACAGTGAAATGTAAGCCTCCCCTCTGATCCCTGTTTCCCTGGGGGATGTCTTTCCAGAAATGTCCTTTGGGAACATACGCATACGTATATGTATGAGTCTCCTCCTTTTCTTTTTTGCAGAAATGTTAATTTACCAGTTTTGCACTCCTCTGGCTGCCTTCCCATATGGGCATGTAGGAGCTGACATCAGCTAGGACTTATGTAACTGGCACCGTGGGTCAGGCAGGCCCTACATTGCATGCTTTACTCATATCAACTCATTTATGTCTGAGTCTGTTTCGTAAATAAGTTCCTTCATGTCATTTTTCTTTTTGTTTGTTTTGTTTGTTTGTTTTGGGGGGTAATTAAATTTATTTATTTATTCTTGGAGGAGGTACTGGGGATTGAACCCAGAACCTTGTGCATGCTAAGCATGCACTCTACCATTTGAGCTAAACCCTCCCGCCTTCATAGCAGCTCATTTAGTCTACACAGTGTGAGGATTGGTGTGTTGGCAGATGGTAAACCTGAGACTCTGAGATCTTAGGCTCTTCATGCTTTTCATGAGTGCAGTATGTTGTCTTGCTTATTTTGTTGTTTTGTTTTTCTGATGGCTAAATATCATGGCATTATCTGGCAGCATGATAATATACTTAGCCAGTCCCTCATGGATGGGTTTGAAGGTTGTTTCCAGTCTTTTGCTTCCACAAAGCATCCATAAGTATCTTTGTGCCTACATGTGTCCTGGTACCCACGCGGGGGTGTGCCTGCCGGGTAAATCCCCAGAGGTGGAGCAGCTGGAGTAAAATGTCTGTGGGTTTAAAACTTGGCTGAACGTTGCCAGTTACCCTTCAAAGAGGTTGCACTGGCATTGGTGCCCCCATGATACATGGGCATGCCTGCTTCCCATGCCCTTCTTGGTAGACTTTGGTGATTAACTCAAACTTTCAACCCACCCAGGGTTGCTCTAACAGCTTGGTCAAAGGACAGTGATTGCCCTAGACTGAGATGGAGGAGCCAGCATCTGATGACTCACCGGGAAGAGAGACATCCCTGCCCACCCAAGCCCCAGGAGGCCCCAGCCTGGCAGCTTTGGGCCTTTGCCCCTGCCCACTGGCCACAGGAAACTGCACACCCAGGGATGGTGACCATTTTGGTGCTCTGTCCACTGCCCTGGGAATGCAGAATTGCAGAGGAAGCTTAGGTGTCCAGGGTCCAGAAGGCTTTGGACATCCAGCAAAATAAGAGCCTGCTGGGCAGATGAAGGAGAAAGAGATTGCTTCTGGCATTGGGCAGGAAGCCACCTTGTGACCTGATGGTGTCTGGAAAGCAGGAGGAGGCTGAAGAGATTTGAGCCCGGCTGGAGGGACTTAATCTTTTTGAAGCAGGTGCATGTGGCTGAGATGCTCAAATCCTTTGTGGAAATGTGCTGGCTCTTCGTTAACAGAGGTCCCCCTGCTTTCATTTTATTTTGTAAATGTTTTTCAGTAACTCTATTGAAATATAATTCACATACCGCACAATTTACCCACTTAAAATGTACAATTGAATGGCTTTTAGTGTATTCATAAAATTATACATCCACGTCACCATGACCAATTTTAGCTCATTTTCATTATCCTAAAAGGAACCCCATACCTCTTAGCCATCACTCCCTAGAATCCCATCCCACCCAGACCCTCCAACCACTAATCTGCTTTCAGTCTCTCTGGATTTGCCTCTTCCAGACATTTCATGTGAATAGAATGATACAGCATGTGGCCTTTTGTGTCTGAGCATCATGTTTTCAAGGCTTATCCCTGTTGACGAATATTACTCCATTGTATGGATATACCAGTTTTGTTTATTCATTCATCAGTTGATGCATATTTGGGTGGTTTTTCTCTTTTGGCTGTTGTGATTAATGCTGTACAAGTCTTTGTGTGGACATGTTTTCCTTTCTCTTGGGTAGGTACTTAGGAGTAGAATTGCTGAGTTGCATGGTAACTCCCTATTTGGTCCACATTCTTGCAGCCTGACAGGCTTGGGTTTGAGTCCTGGGTCTGCCACTTCGTGATTGCTGCAGGTCTGTAGGCAAGTCACTGCCTCACTCTCTGAGCCTCGGGAACCTCATCAGTGGACTGAGGAACTATCCTACCTGCCTGTCCATCATTAGCAAGGTTGCCGTGAGGTGCCGGCCAGGATGCTGTCAGGGGAAGGGCTTCCAGGAGGCAAGGCCATTATGTCATCCCGGGGAATGTTACTGCTTTGCTGGTTATTATTCCCTTTCTGCCTCCTTTAGCCATGGCTCTGAATCTCACCAGTCAGAGGAGATCAGCTACAGCTGCTGGTTTCAACAGAGAGATTTCTTGAGGATTTTTAGCTTTGTCTCTTTTACAGTTATTTGTTTTATTGCTTATAGAAGTAATCCATGTTCCTTGCAGAAAACAAAGTGCAGATACAATTGCTTTTAAGATCTTAGTGTATATTTCAGTATAAATACAGACACAATTAAATAAATGGGTTTTTTATTACAGTAACAGGATTTTGCTGTCTAATAAACCAGTTTTTCTTCAACAAACAAGCATATCCTATGTCAGTTAATGTGGATCTAGTCCATCATTTTTTTAATGGCCTGGTGGGAGCCCATCCTATGGATGCGCTACAGTTTTTTTTTCCCCCTCCCCTTAATGGAGGCACTGGGGCTTGAACCCAGGACCTCGTGCATGCAAGCATGTGCTCTACCACTGAGCTATACTCCCCACCCCGTGCCAGTTCACATATTTCCTTTTGTGGGACCCTTACACAGTTTCCAGGTTTTTGCTGCTACATTCTGCACTGGGTTCCATGGAAACTGCATGAAACCTCTAAATGTGTGTGGCTCAGAGTGGGGTAGCCACATAGCACTGTTGGCCTCTTGCCATCCCGGGGGTGACTGTGCATCCCACTTCTTCCTGCTTCTTTTATTTGTCCTTGGGTGTCATTTAAGCCCTTTACTGTTGTCAGGAGGGGCAAGTAGGGCTGACTTGGGACTATAGTTCTTAGAGTCTGTGGAAGTGATGATTGGGGAAAAACATGTTTTATAACATCCGTGTAGGGAAGGTAGCAGTTGGTGTTTCAACAGGGAAGCTTCAGGGAGCTGCTGGGTGCCTCCTCATGTACAATCTGGGGGCCTCAACTGCTGTTATAGTGGTAATGAGAACAGTGACATAAATAACTTTTAATGAAAAAGAATATGAAAACAAATATATGTATATATATGCATGACTGGGACATTGTGCTGTACACCAGAAACTGACACATTGTAACTGACTATACTTCAATTAAAAAAATAGTAGTGACATAAACATAGCAACAATAGCTGTTAACATCATATGTGCCAAAGAGATTGCAAACACATTACTCACATATCTGGCCTCAGTCCTGCAATATCCCAGGAAATCTATTATAATTTTTTAATAAATTTTTATTTATTTATGTTTGTTTTGTACTCTCAGGCTTTGAGGAGCCAAAACCTTTCTGTTCTCTTCCCAGAATTATGTTTTCCTCTTTATGAAACTCCCTGAGCCCCCTGTTTTAAGTAGGAGTGATTAGTCCACACAACTGACTTTTAGAATCATTAGAGCTAGAGACTATTAGAGCTGGCAGGGCCTTAACATCATCTAATTCAGTGATCTTTGTTTATGAACTTTGACTTCCATGTGCAATGCCTGAAGAGATTCTTGTAGTTAAAAGAAAATGCAAACAATGTAGATGAAACTGAAGTCACCTCATCAACCTCTTATCCTCTTGTGTTCTCAGAGATAACCCTGGTGTCAGTTTGGTGTAAATTACTTTTCAGACCTTTTCAATTTTATTTACTTGTTTATTTATTTATTCATTCATTTATGTTGAAGTATAATTGATTTACTGTATTATATTAGTTTCAAGTGTCTAACAGTGATTTAGTATTTTTATAGATAATACTCTCCATTTATGTCATTATAAAATATTGGCTATATTACCAGTGCTATATAATTTTCAGACCTTTTAAAATGCATTTATATATAAATGTACATTTATGCATGTATCTGCAGACACACACATCCTTAGAAATCCGTAGTATTGATTTGTGGGTTTCCTCAACAGTAAATGGTGTTATACTGTTTGCATTGTTCAGCACCTTGCTTTTTCCCTCTAAACAGTAAGTCTTAGAGATTGCCCGTGTCAGCACCTTCATCTTTTTCATGGCTGCATATGAGTCCGCCAAGTGTACAAGATCATCCCCATGTGGATGCACAGGTTGTTTGCAGGGCTTGCCTGTTACATAGCATGAGTACTGACCATCTTTGGGCTGGCTCACCTGGGCACACCTGGGTAGGTGATTGGAATGGCTGGGTTAGAAGTCAGAGAAGAAGGTTCATAACCACTGGCTAAATCCTCGTGCATAACCAGATGACCCTCGAAGGTGTACCTGCCTCCACTGTCCTCACAGTGTCTGAGAGCACTCACTTCCCAGGCCTCCGTCAGTACCAGCTCTTCCTAACCTGATGGGTGAAATAGTGCCAGTGATTTCCTCAGAGGAGGCTGTTCCCCTGTAATGAGCACTGTGGCCTCAGTGACCCACTGTTTCTAGTGGGAGCATCTCTAATCCAGGTACAGGGACAGGAAAAGAGTCCACTGGTCATCAAAACATTCTTCACTGCCTTCTGTAAGCAAGGAAATGGAGTTTCCCACAGTTGGTCAGCGGTGGGCCAGGAGCAAAGTTGAGGGAACTGAATCTCCGTACAGGACTTTTTATATTGTGCTTAAAAAAAAGTCAGTTGCCCATGGACAGGGTTGTGCAGGGGTGGCATAGCTCAAGATAGCTCAAGCGGTAGAGCACATGTTCAGCGTGCATGAGGTCCTGGGTTCAACCCCCAGTGCCTCCATTTAAAAAAATTAAATAAATAAACCCAATTACCTACCCCCTGCCCAAATCAACAAGCAAAAAAGTCAGTTGCATTAAACCTGCCTGTTGCCAGTAAGGCGTGGCTTGATTCCTCTCTGGGTTTTGGGAAAAAAAGGTAATTTTGACACTGTGAAATTACACACCCTCTAATTCTGAAATAGTTTTTTCCTTGACTGTTTTTTTGGTTGATGCCACAGCATCCAACTGGGAGGTAATTTCTGTTGATAATACTCATTGAATGAGGGGCCCTGTCTTTGGTGGCATAGGGAGCGGCTTAGTTACTGGCTGATGGAGGTGCAGTTAGAAAGCTGTGTATCTCAGACAGAGGACTGGACACCTGTACAGACACAGTTCAGAAGGGCTGCCTGCTGATTGTTCAGAACTCTGCTGGCTCCTTGACAGATGGGAGGTCAGACAGCCGCCTTTTACAGCAGCTGAAGTTTAAAGAGGGGACTGTGGCATTTTTTTGAAATCCAGAAATCCTGACTGTTTTACTTGTAAACATGTCTGCTGCCGGGTTATTTATAACAGGGAAAAATCGGTGACAAGCTCAAAGTCTCGCTGTGGAGAACACAGGTGAACGGTTAAGTCAATAGTGATAAACCCATCCAGTGGGTTATTACACATCTGTTACAGCTAACTTGTAAATTCATGATAGAATGTTTGTGTCGGAAAATTTAAGTGATCTGTTCTCTGTTTCTTGGAGTGTAACCTAGGGGGATCTTTTTAGAGGTGAACTCCAAATTTCTAAATTTTAAATGTAATCCAGCAGTTACACTTCCAAGAAATATGTCCTGCTGAGATGTTGCACAAGCGCACAGAGATTTAGATACGAGGATGTTCCCTTCAGCACTGTTTATATTAGGAATCATTGGAGAGAAGCCAAATAGCCATCCCCTGAGGTCTGAGAAACACCTTAAGGTGCATTTAAAAAATTATATATCCTGCAATGATGGAAGGAAGGGAAATGAGGTCAACCCAGCCTATCTGTGCGTGTGACATGAAAAGACTGGGTCCAAGATCCCATATTAAGTGGAGAAAAGTAAGATGCAGAACAGAACGTGCAGTCCTGTCCCAGTGCTCTTAAATCCGTGTGTGTTTTGGCAAATGCATAGGAGAAAACTTGCAGAATATCTATATCAACTGTCAGCTGTGGTTTTCAGAGGAATGGGGGTTAGAAAGGACGTCGGCTTTCTAATTCCGAATTCTGTAGTGCTTGTATTTTTTTTATAATAAACAGATCAGACATTTGGAATCGGGGGGAAAAATTAAGATCACTAAATAAAGGACCAAGTCCCATTGACCCACTCTCCTGAAAGTCTGTGAATGATATTTGCAGTGTGATTCCAATTTTATTTAAAAGTGCACGTAAAGAATCTGGAAAAGAACTGGTCCCTAAAGCATCGATGATAGTTGCTCTGGGTGGACAGCGTGTGGCGGATTTTAATCTTCTTTGTCTTCTGTGTTTCCCAAGTGTTTTCATTAAGCATGAATTAGCTTCCAAATAGGAAGGAAAAAATTACAGGCTTCAGTTTTAGACTTTGCAGAGGTTAGAAAGCCCCAGCAAGCTGTGTGTGTGTGTGTGTGTGTGTGTGTGTGTGTGTGTGTTTCTCGGAAGGCTCAGCTCCTCTGCCTTGTCTCCCCTGAGTGGGATCCCGGTGATGGGGCTCAGGCAATGCGGCCTGGACGGGGGGCTGTCCTGTTTGGACTCAAGTCCGAGGTAGAGCTCCTGAGAGCTGGTCCTGGAGGCTGAGAGATGCTGTCGAGAGGTGAGGTCCAGACAGTGTCAGCCCATCTTCCAGCCCCGTGGCTCAGGATTGTGGTCTGGGAGTTTTAATCTCATTGATTTTTAAAGGCTCCCAGGTGAAGGTTCAAGCTCTTCAGGAAAAGATCAGGAGGCGATTGCTACCCAGTATGGATGTCAGGGTGTTTGTTTGGAGGGGAAAGAGACAGAATCTACCTTGGGATTATAAAAACAATAAAATGAGCTTTTTAAAACAAAAAACAGGGTCATACAATGAAGCTGTTGAGAATCAGCATGTTCTCTTCATAATATGCCTTGGTCATCTTTCTCAGTACCCGAAAAGCTCTGTTCCCAACAGGGTTTGAAAGTCTCGGGGGATGCTTTGAGCATCACAGCAGTGGAAGGCACCTCAGGCAGCAAGTGGGTGAAGGGCAGCAATGCTGAACCCTGAAATGGGCAGAGCGCTTCTGCACAAGGAATTGTCCCGCCCCACAGGACCTGGGAGCGTCTTGTGGGAATCTGTTCACAACTAACCGGGCCCAGAGCTTAGCACTCTGTTCAGTGTAAAGGCAACGTATCTTTTGCATGGTTTGATATACTTTGAGTTTAGGAAAGTTACATTGTCTGTGAATTTCATTTAGCGCAGTAAAATGGGGTCTATTTATGATTTGTACAATATTTTTAAAAAGATGACATTGGGCCTGATAGGGTCCAGAATTCCCATCACAGAATGAGTGCAATCTTGGAAGGGCTGTTTAGCATTTTTAATGGAGATGATCAAAATGTATTAACCAACCTCCACAAAGAGATATTTGGGTTGAATGCAGTTTTGCACAAAAATGCCTCTTGTACACTTACGCTTGTCTTGCTGTAGGATCCATTCCTAGATGTAGAATTGCTGGATCAAAATAAAGGAAGGCATTTTTTTCATTTTAGTACGTGGCCAGATTGCCCTTAGAAGAGGTTTATACCCACTGACAGTATGTGAGAACACCCATTTGCCCACATCCTGCTCAGTGCTTGTGATTACCAGCTGTTCAAATGCTTGCCAATCTGAACAAGGGAGTGGGTAGGGGAATAATACCTTATTTTCATCCTCAACTTTATGATAACCAGTGAAGTGGTATGTTTTTCTATATATATTATGTTTCTTCAGTTTTGTAGTTAAGGCAGGTCGTTTCTGGCCGTGGGAAGGCTGTGCCCGTGTGAGGTCTCTTGCGGACTGAAATACGGGCGTATTTCTCTCTGATTGATGCTGTCTGCCTCCCCCAGAGGTTGTAGACACCTGGGAGATCACAGGGCAGGAGGAGCTGGTCTACACTGTCCCAGAAGCCCCTGGTCTGGACCTAACACTCCCTTTTGCTTTTGCAGGAAGCCTGGAAGCATGCAATCGAGAAGGCCAAGCACATGCCCGACCCTTGGGCTGAGTTCCACTTGGAGGACATTGCCACGGAATGTGCCACACGTCACAGGTCAGCCCCTTGTCTGCAGGTGCTTTTAACCTCAGTCCTTAAGGAGTCCTTGGGGATTAGGTCCTGCACTGCTTATAATCAGTGAGGCTTAAATAGCCTTGGGATCAAGGAAAAGGGAATATAATAATAATAGCAGCCAATATTTGAGTATTTATGTGTGCTTAAGACATGGTACATTATCTCATTTAATCCTTACAGTGGTCCTGTAAGGTGTGTATTTGACAGGCTAGGCTGAGTTATGCTGCAGTAACAAATACCCTGGGGCTTAATGCAACAAAAGTGCATTTCTTGCTCATATGAAGTTGAGTGAGAGTTAACTCTTCAGGGCAGCTCAGGGATCCAGGCTACTTTCATCTTGTGGCTCCATCATCTCAACATGTGACCCCTACAATTGCTATCAAAGGGAGAGCAGACCAGCTTTTCAGTGCCTTGGCCCAAGGAAGATTCACAAAATCGAGCCGAGAGGGTCCAGACTTCCTATTTGAAAAAGTAGAGGGAGGGAAGAACATTTTCTTGGGATTTCAGGAAGAATGAAAAACAACAAAACCCAGAAAACACTGCCACCAATATAGTGACAAAGATGAGTGTGATGCTGCTGCTGAAGGCCCTTATTTATTGAATCTTCCATCTGCCAGGCACTGCGTAAGCACTCTGTATGTATTTGTTCATGTGAAAAAAAAAAAAAAAGCCTAAAGTAGGAGTTGTGTCAAAGCATTTGGGACTTCTTTGAGAATTTGGTAAGGCCATCTCAGAAAGTTGCACACATATGTCTAATTTCCTCATAATTTTAGAGGACTCATGGATCCACCCTGGAGCCTGCCCTGTGTCCTGTGACCTCTGTAGACCCCTCAGTTCTGACTTATTCAGGTCAATCCTATCAGTGCCCTCAATTGCCCCAGGGGAGAGAGAGGTTTGAACAAGGTCACTCAGATAGTTAAACTAACTTTCTGACTCTCAGTCCAGTGTCTTTGATTTAGTTAGGGCTCTGTTTCAAATGCAAGTGAAAGAAACCCAATTCACAGCGGCTTAAGCATAAAAAGGAATGATCAACTCATCTGTGTGGGCTTCAGGTATGGCTAGTTCCAGATGCTCCAAGGATGCTTTTGGCTTTGACCCCAGATGGACTTTCTTTTATCAGTAGCACAGATGACCCCTAGAGGCCCCATATTTTATCTACCCAATGGAAAAGTGTCCTCTTTTTCAAACTTTTTAAAACAAAAATTCCATATTTGAATCTTATTGGCCTGACTTTGGTTATATGCTCATCACTGAACCAATCATTGTACCAGGAGCTTCGCTCTGATTGGCCAGGTCTCGATTATATACTACAAGCCAGAAGGTGCTGGGGGATCAGCTCTACCCAGTCCATATGTTCTGAGAATGGAGGATGGTGGCTCCCCAAGGAAAATTGGGGTGCTGTTCCCAGAAGAAGGGAGAGTGGATGCTAGGTAGGCAGAAACAGTGAGGTTAGCATTGTGGGGGCCCCTGCAGGCCAGGGTGTGGACTCTATTCCTTCCTACCTGTAAGGGCAGTGTGGTGGCTGGTTGGTGACAGGTGGCCTCCAGGCTGAGGACACTGGGCCACAGAGGGAGGCCCCTGGGAAAGCAGGACCCACATGCTGGGCTGGCTCTGTGTCCCAGAGCTCCATGGGGGCCAGGAGCCATGGGCCAGGCCAAAGTGTGTGTATTTATTTCCTAACCAAAGTGGTTGACTTCACTTGCCCTGGCTGCTGGTAGACAGTGGTCAGGCGTTGATGGCCAGAACCTCTAGAGATTTCTAAATTGGAGGCTTCCTCTTCCATTCCTGGTTTTTAAAGAGCTCTGCTGCAAGCTGGCCCTTTATCGGGGCAGATTTCCTGTTCATATGCATTGTACCCAGGCTGGTTAAGAGCAACGTTTCAGTTGAAACCAACCTGGGTTTGAATCTTGGCTCTCGAAGTTTATTTCATCTCTCTGAACCTCAGTTTCCCCATCTGGAAAGTGGGCACAATATTTGTACCGATCTCATAGGGCTGAGCAAAGGTTGATAGAGGAGTTCCATGTAAGTGCCCAGCATGCAGTGAATGCTCAGTGAACTTGGTGCAACTCTGTCCTTTACAACGTGACTGGCTGTGAGGACAAAAAAGTTTCTTCCAATATCACAAGTCTCTACCCTCCCCAACTTCTGGGCACCTCTCAGCTTTCAGTCTCTTTTGGAAGTGAAGCAAGATGATTCCTTTACCTTGGCCTCGACATAGTAATAATCATAATGATTGCTACTATTTATTGAGTACAGTGCTTGCCATGGCTGGTTGCCAGCAAGTGTGTGGCTCTGGCGAACTTTCCTCTCCGCCCTCCTCGCCCCACCCCGGCCTGGGGCAGGTTACCTGCCAGGCCTCTGCTTGTTTTTCCTCGTAGAGACTTCAGGCTCTGAGAAGGCTATTCTCATGAACTGGGAGGTTCTGGAGTCTGTCCCCACTGAGGATGAGCCAGGGAGGCATCTGTTAGAATTAAGAACACCTCAGCCCTGGGGAGGTTTGAAATTTGAGAGATTTCCTGAGCTGAGGAGCTTTCTCACAGGCAAATCTGTTCAGGCCCAGCCAGGCCCAGGGGCAGATTTGCGCTGGGAGAGAGAATTCCTGGGAAAAGAGAGACCGAAATGTTCTGGAACCCTCTCCATCCCTCTCTGTCTTGGGTTTGTATCCAGTAACTCCTTTCCTGGCTGGACTCAGAGGCAGGACCCTCCTCCACCCCTGCCTGCACTGGGACAGTCTTTAGGAGACACCCAGCTTCCTGGGCTGGGCTTCCACTGGCAAGACCAAGGGTACTGCCACCTCCCATCCTGGGACACGCCATTCATTATGTAGACCAGTTATATAAGGATATTTATTTCTCCAGTTGTTCATCCAGCATGTACTTATTAAGCTTCCATAGTAGCAAGCCCTGTAGTGAACAAGACAGACGTGGCTTGTCTTTGTGGGATTACAGTCCAGTGGGGGAGCCAGATAGGGGACAAGCCTACCCACAGCACAGCAGTACGTGCTGGGGGACATGGTGGAGAGGGAACACCTGGCTTTGAGGAAGGGAATGGAGGCCAGTGTGGCAGGGGGCCTGGGAGGGAGGGAGCGTGTCCGCAAACCCAACCCTGGAGGTCAGCAGGGAGGGCCTGTGGGTAGACAGTGGACTTGACCCTGAGGGCAGCAGGGAGCCCAGAAAGGTCTTTTGCCTTTAGCCAGTGAGTGACAGGATCAGGTAATGGACACTGTGCCCTGGGGTGGGTTCTGGTCTCTGCAGGTACAATGCTGTCACCGGGGAGTGGCTGCAAGATGAAGTTCTGATCAAGATGGCGTCTCAGGTGAGCAGAGCCTTGAGCCCAGGGCTGAGAGGGGATTTCTCTAGAAAGTACTTCAACAACTTCAGTGCCTGCTCCCTTTCCTCCACACCCACTTCATTTTATTTTTTAACTTTGGAGGATTCTTTGTAGTATTGTCTACTTATTTTATTTTTTATAACAGTTTTATTGAGATATAATTCACACACCATACCACCTACACATTTAACATGTACAGTTCAGTGTTTTTTAGTGTAGTCAAAGTTGTGCGAATATCACCACGATTGATTCCAGAACATTTTCACCATCTCTAGAAGAAACTGTCTACATACCCATTAGCAGTCAGTAGCCAGTTCCCTCATCTGCCCCAAGCCCTAGGCAACCACTAATTTGCCTTCTGTCTCTATAGATTTGCCTGTTCTGGATGTTTTGTATATTCATCGTATATCGTATATCAAAAGATTCTTCTTGGCACTCTTGTCAAAAATCAGTGAACTATAAATGTGTGTATCAGTTTTTAAAAATTGCAGGTTAGCACCTATTGCTGAATTGTTAAGTGAACTCAGTAGGTTGCAAGCAGCTTCTGAAAAAAAGGTATTGACTAGAAAATAGAGCACGTCCTGCAGAGTAAGGGAAAGGAACGATTTGTGAAGCCTTTTTTTAGTGTATCACACACACAGAAGTGTACAGCTTGGTGAGTTTCACCAAGTGAGCACACCATGTAACCGGCATCCAGGTCAAGACACAGGACACGACTAGCACCCCGAGAAGTCCCTCTCAGCCTCAGTCACTACTCCTTAACCCCCAGGGGTAGGCACCACCCTGAATTCTATTCTACCCAAGGTCAATTTTGCCTTTTTTGTGTTCAATATAAATGGAGCCACACAGTATAAATTCAAGTATGGCTTCTTTTGCTCAATGCTTTGTTGATGAGATTTGCACATGTTTTTGCTAGAACTCGAATTTGTTCAGTTTATCACTGCTGTATAGTATTTCATCAAGTGAATAGACCTAATTGATCCATTCTACTCTTGATGGACATTTAGGTGGTTTTGCTTTTTTTCTACGGACACTGCCTCCCCACACACACACATCGACCCCGTCATATCTTCACTCCCTGGGGGTTCTTCTGCTCATCTAGGGTGGGGGATGGAGTGGTCCTATCGGTCCTGCAGCCTCCAGGCTGGAAGTTCGACGAGGCCTTGGTGCTGGGGAATAACAAGGGAGGCCCAAGGATTTTAGGGTTGAGGTGAGGTCCAGGGCATCCATTTGGTGGGTGACGTCCAAAGGGAAAATCTCCTGGCTCAGGGTAGCTTCTGGCTGGGTGTGGGACTGATAACCTGCTGTGTGATGTCTTTCAGCCCTTTGGCCAAGGAGCAATGAGAGAGTGCTTCAGGACGTAAGTGACTCAGCCTGGCTTTGGGGGCCCTACCAAGACTCCTCAAGCTCCTGAGAGGAGGGGCATTGTAACATCTCTGGTCTAGAAATGGAGACAGTGGCTTCTTTTCTTACAGCCCAAGGTCTTTTCCATCTGGTCTCCCTGGGACCACACATTGGGCCCAGCTGTGGGGATGAGCTCAGGAAGAACAGGGAGTATGTCCCTTAAGCCCCCTTCCCGGCCCATTTGAAAGGTGCCATCGGGTGGTGAAGCCCCTCCCACCTTTTGCATTTTGTTCCTGGCTCCAGCCAGCCACATCAGGCAGGGTCTCCCCATCCTGAGGACCAGGATTGGATCCCTGGTGAGCCCCAGGGCGCCCAGGCAGACCCCCTGACCCCTCTCCCCCCAGGAAGAAGCTCTCTAACTTCCTGCACACCCAGCAGTGGAAGGGGGCCTCCAACTACGTGGCAAAGCGCTACATCGAGTCTGTGGACAGAGACGTGTACTTTGAGGACGTGCGTCTGCAGATGGAGGCCAAGCTCTGGGGAGAGGAGTATAATCGGCACAAGCCCCCCAAACAGGTGTGTGGGACTCCTGCCTGCCGCCCTCCCACACAGGGCATCAGGGACGTGCCTGGAGGTGAGGGCGGTGGTGGTGCCACTCACGGGCTCCCTTCTTCACTGTCTGTGCAGCAGCTCATAACAACCATCGTTTACTGAGCCTGATAAGTCAAGTTTGCTTATTCCTAAAAACAGCTCTGAGCTTGTTTGATGTTGGAGTGTTTTTTATTCCATTTACAGATGGGATCTATTAGTCAGGATTTTTCTTTGCAAATGACAGAGACCCACTTAAATGAGCTTAATCCAAAAAGGGAATTTATTGCCTCCTGTAACTGAGAAACAGTGCTGGCTACAAGCACAGCGGGATCCAGGGCCAGACTGAGGCTGTTGGGGATCCTCCTCCAGCTCTAGCCTCGACGTTCTTCTGTGCTGGCATCACTCTTGGGCAGCTTTTCGACTAGCAGTGAAATGTCTGCCCCAGGAGCTGCAGGCTTGCTTTCTCTTTCTTAGCAACCCTAATGGAATGACATCTGTTTTCCTTCAAGTTCCAATAAAAGTCCCAGAACTGGATTTCATTGGCTCTGATGAGGTCAGGTGCCTGTCACTGAGCCAGTCATGATGATCAGGGGGCAGGAATGTGCAGATTGGGCAGACTTGAGCCTTGTACTCACCCTTTAGAACCACGAGTATAGGTTCTTCCACCCGGACTACGTGGGCTGAGATTGGTGGCTCCCAAGAAAAAGCAGGAGAGGGGGTGGGGAATGGATACCTAATCTGCCCCTGGGGAATCCAGCGCACAGAGGGGTTAAGTGTCTTGCCCGAATTGGCAGGGTAGAGCCGGGGTCAAATCCAGACTTTCCCAGCCCCTGCTTTTGGCACCTTCACTTGAGCCCCCAGGGTAATGGTGACTGAGGCCAAGCAGAATTTCCTGTTTGAGGAAATGGCACTGCAGGCCTCTACCCTACCTAAATTCACAGCTCAGCTTTCCTTCTGTTTTGCCCCTGCTAGATATATGACACCATCCCCTGAGTGCCTTGGGAGAGCCACACTTCCAGGCAATCAGCAGAATTTATTGAGTGCCTGCTGTTTGCAGGGCCCTTAAGTGCACTTGACATGGGCACCAGAAACCACATGCTTGCGCTCGGGGGTGTGTCTTCCTTAGATCACTACACTCCAGCCTGGCCACCTTTCCCTTCCTCCCTAACCTTGTTTCTGTCTCAGGACCTTTGCACTGGCTGTGCCCCCAGGCTGCCTCATTCTTCTCAGTCATTGTCACAGTTCAGGTCTCAGCTTTGTCACCTCCTCAGCTAGGCTGTACCAGACCATCCTAAATCAAGCAGTCCTTTCACTGCCACGCCTTCTGTAGTGTCAGTCTGTTTGTTCTGGTTTCTTTTTTCAGAGCACTTGGCACTGTCTGAAAGGGTCTTATTCATGTAGTTAATATTTCAGTTGCCTCTCTTCCCTGAGGGCAGGGATTTTATCTGTCTTGTTCACTCTATCCCAGTACCTAGGTGCTCAGCAAATAATAGTGTGGTTGAATGGATGAAGGGAGAGGAATGTGGTTGTTTGAGGAGGAACTGGCTGCCCCTTGAGGATGTGTCCTTGCTACTGACCCTCCACCCATTAGCCTTCTAGCCAAGCGGGTGGCCCTGTAGCAGGTTTCCTTATAAGGATGAAGCCAGCTTTTGGAGCAGGAATCCTCTGGGAACCAGCAGCTCCCGCCCCTCTGGCTGGGTTCTTAGAACTTGGGCCACATAGAGGGAGATTCTCAGCTCTTAGCTCTGGGCTCCTTTGGTCTCTGCAGCTATTGTCTGCCTGTCTGGTGACTCAGCCAAGCAGTTCCCAGGGTGGTCATTTCCTTGGGAAACCCAGACCTGGCTCCTGTTGTAGGTGGCGTGGAAGGGGGCAGGTGCCATGGGTGTGACCCTGTGTAACAGATCACAAGTTAGAGTTGCAGGTCTTCTCTGCCCTACTTTACAAGCCATACACAGTACTTACACATTTTCTTCTGAGTGCAAAATTAAACATACACTTGGTACACAATGTAGTGAGGAATGTCTGAGTTCCCTGTAATTCCCCTTTGCAGGGAGAGAACCGCTGTTACGGTTTGGTATATATCACTCTAGAATTGTGTCTGCTAGTAATAATGACATCACAAATGTTGACAGATTCTTCCGTGCACCAGCAGATTTCATCCTTTTACTAAGTCTGAGATCCCCATTCCACCGATGAGGAAATTGAGGCACAGACTGGTGAAATAACTTGCCCAAATTCACAGTATTAGTGTCAGGCATAGACTGAGTTGCTTAGCAGACAGACCCACAATTGTGTGCTAACTCTAAATGGTTTCCTTTTCTCTCATCTAACAGTCCTGCTCTCTTGGGGGCTCAGGGTGGGCTGGTGCTTCACCTCCTTAAGTCATCCAGAGGCCTAGTTCCTTCTGTCTTCTTCTGCCATCTGCCGGGAGTCACCCTGGACCATGTGGTCAGCTCTGGCTAACTGGCAGATGTCCGCCTTATAGACTCAGGAGGGCAGGCTGGAGTTGCATCATCACTGCTGCTTGCTTCCTATTGGCTGGGCTTAGTCACGTGGTCACACCTAGCTGCAAGGGAAGCCAAGCAGTGTCCTCCCTAGGGTGGCTGTGCATCCTGTTAAAACTTAGAAATGTGGCTTGTCTTGGTCCATTCGGGCTGCCATAACAAAACACTATGGACTGGATAACTCATAAACAGCAGAAATTTTTGCTTATGGTTCTGGAGGCTGGCAAGTCCAAGATCAAGGTGCCAGCAGGGTCACATTCTGGTGAGGGCTCTCTTCCTGCTCCACAGCTGCAGCTCCTTGCTGTGTCCTTGCATGGTAGACAGAGTCAGGGAGCTCTTGTGGGACTTCTTTTATAAGGACATCAGTCCCACTCATGGGGGCTCCTCCCTCGTGACTCAATCACCTCCCAAGGATCCTACCTCCTATACCGTCACCTTTGAGAGTTAGGATTTCAACATGAGAAATTTGTGGGGGATACATTCAGGTTTTCACTCTCAAAGGAAAGGGGGAATAGATTCTGGGGACAACCAGCAGTTCCTGCCCCAGACTGCTGGTCAGTGATGGAGCCAGGATCAGAGCCCAGGCAGGCTGGCTCCATTCAATCCTCTGCTCCCACCTTTCATCAGAGGAGGGTGCCTCCTGGGCGCTGCTCTCCCCCTGACCCCGAACCCCCTCCCGCAGGTGGACATCATGCAGATGTGCGTCATAGAGCTGAAGGAGAGACTGGGCCAGCCTCTCTTCCACCTGGAGCATTATATTGAGGGCAAGTACATCAAGTACAACTCCAACTCGGGCTTCGTCCGCGATGACAACGTGCGCCTGACGCCGCAGGTGAGGCACCTGCAGAAGCATCTCGGCAGACTCAGGTCCCCGCCCCATGAAACAGGGCTCCTGCCTTCGTCTTTGCCTGTATACAACTCCTCCCTGCAGAGAAAGGCCCCCAGCAGGGGCAGAGCTGGATTGTCACAGCCCCTCAGAGCGGTGCCTGCCAGTGTCCGCGCAGCCCACAGCCTGGTCTCTTGTGGTCACCCTTTTCCTTCCCGTCGCCCCACAGGCCTTCAGCCACTTCACGTTTGAGCGTTCCGGCCACCAGCTGATTGTGGTGGACATCCAGGGTGTGGGTGACCTCTACACCGACCCGCAGATCCACACCGAGAGGGGCACTGACTTTGGAGATGGCAACCTAGGTAGGCAGGGAAAGCCAGTGTGTCCACAGAGACCACGCTCCCCGCAAAATCTCTGACTCTTTGTTCACCTGAGAAAGCTGGCCGAGGTGGTGTATGGGCCTCCCCAACATAATGGAGCTGGGAGCCCGGGGCACCTGGCTCCTGCCAGTTCAGCGCGTTTGACAACTGCTCCTGCTATGTCAGGGTGTCAGCCCTGCCCTGCCCCTGCCCCAAGGCAAAGCAGTGCTCCAGACCCCGGCTTTGTCTGCAGGTGTCCGTGGGATGGCTCTCTTCTTCCACTCTCACGCCTGCAACCGGATTTGCAAGAGCATGGGCCTCGCTCCATTCGACCTCTCCCCAAGAGAGAGAGATGCCGTGAACCAGAACACCAAGCTGCTGGTGGGTACCCAGTGGGAGCCTGCTGGGACTGGCGGGGCCTTTCTGCTGCCAGGACCAGCAAGCTGGGCTGCCTGTGCGACAGTGGCCCGGGCTCTGCGATGCTTCGTTGAAGAGTATCAGGGCCAGAAGAATCTTGGTCCCATCTGTGTCCCTCGTCTCCCTCCCCAAACCAGTGCACAGCTCTCCTGAATGTCCCCATTAATAGGGGAGCTGGGGTCTGCTTGATCTGGCCCATTTGTGACCAGAGTAAGAGGACAAGGTGTGTAGAGGTAGTGAGTGTGTGGTGTGTGTATTTGTGTGGTGTTGACACATGGCTAGGCTAGATTTGGACCTGGCTCTCTGGACACCTCGCTGGGTCTGGAATGTGCCGCCATCCCTACCCTACTGCATGGACCAGATATGAGACAATGCTGGCAAAGACCAGCTTGGGATTCTGGATATATAGTGGCATGCGTCTCCCCGCTCAGAGCTGTGAAGTGAGGGAATGCTGGTCCTCTGAGCACCTATCCCGGATGCCCCTTCTTAGAGGTCTTCGGGTTAATCCCCATTGATTATTTTTAGATTTTCTGCCAGTCCCTAAACAGGCACAGATGGGCGTTGTGGCTGAAAGGGCCTCAGGTTTGCGGGGGACCAACAGGCAACAGGAAGAGCCCCTTTTCCCCAGAGGGTGCCCGTGTCATGTGCATATCCCTGTTAATTCTCCAGCAATCAGCCAAAACCATTTTGAGGGGGACAGAGGAAAAGTGCGGGAGCCCCCGGGTAAGGACCCTCTCTGGCAGCCGGCCCCCCCTGCTCCTTCGCCTCTCGGAGAACTCTGGGGACGAGAACATGAGTGACGTGACCTCCGACTCGCTCCCTTCCTCGCCGTCCTCGGCCACGCCGCACAGCCAGAAACTGGACGCCCTCCGTGAGTGATGGTTTGGTCCCTGGTCATTGTGATTGGAGGGGACGAGCACCAGGTAGACAGGGCTGGGTTTGCTTTCACTTATGTTAGAAGATCCGCCATGCCAACCAAAAAGGTGGATGGCCCAGATGGTTTTACAGGTGAGTTCTTTTAATAAACGTTCAAGATGCAGGTCATCCAAATGCTGTAAAAACAACCTCTATTATAGAAAACAAGGTAACAGTTTTCAGGGCGTTTTATGAAATCAGCAAAAAACTTGTATACCAAAATTTGACAAAACACCAAAAAAGAAAACTATATCCCAACCTCACTTATAAATAAACAAGGCAAAAATTCTAAGTAAAGTATTAACAAATCAAGACTAGTGTCTTAAAAGAACAGTCTGTCATAGCCCGATAGGGTTCTTGCATGAATCCAGAGGTGGTTCCGTGGTGGAAACCGATTAACATCATATGAATAGATCAAAGGGGAAAAGCAGAATCGTTATTTCTGAAGTTGAAGGGACAGAGTTTGCTGATGATGTTGACGTGGGATCTGCAGAAAAGAGGGGAGGCAAGGCTGATTCCAAGGTTTTGATCTGAACAACAGAAAGGATGATGTGGCCATTAATTCAGCTGGAGGAGGCGGCAGGGGAGCAGGAGAGGAGGATTTTCGTGTCAGATGTTAAAGAAGCCTGTGAGACATCGCCACTGGAAAGCCTTGGGAATAGTCTGGAGCAGGAGTTGACAGGTTTTTCTTAAAAGGCCAGAGAGTAAATATTTTAGACTTTGTGGGCCATGTGGTCTTAGCCTTTGCAACATAAACATAGCCATAGACAATACCTAAAACAAGGTGTGGCTGTGTTCCAGTAAAACTATGGACATTGAATTTTAAATCTCATTTAATTTTCACATATCACAAGATACTCTTCTTTTGATTTTTTTTTTCCAACCACTAAAAAATGTAAAAAGGAGGGGGAGGGTATATAGCTCAAGTGGTAGAGTGAATGCTTGTGATGCACAAGGTCCTGGGTTCAATCCCCAGTACCTCCTTTAAAAATAAATAAACCTAATTACCCACCCCCCAAAACGAACAAAAATGTAAAAAGAATTCTTAAAAACCAGACAAGACCAGGAGACAAGCCAGGTTTGGCTAGTGGGAGCTTAGGACGGAGGGTGAAAACTGGGAACCACCAGGAAATGGCTGGTTCTCAACCATCTGAGCTGCTCCCACTTGACTCTACCCACTGGGCCCCAAATGTACGAATGGCTTTTCTTCCTTCACAACTGCACCTCCTTGAGGGCCGGGGATGACCCCGGCACATGAGTTTACAAACACATTACACAAGTGGACTTGGCATTAGGACAACCCCAAGGAGGCACAGTGCTTAGGCTCCCACACCTGGAAAGTGTCAGGCTCTAAGTGCTCCAGGAGGAACTGTTGCTCCCTCCAGGTGCTTACAACATTCTTCTCCCATCTTTGTAAATTTAAAATTAAAAGAGGCTTGGTGGCAGCTGTAGGCTGTAGGTGGGTCTTGTGAACCGTTCCAGCGATAGGAGCTGGTGTCTGACTCTTGTTTCCTCCCTGCCCAGACTGGCCTGTGTTCAGTGACCTTGATAATGCGGCTCCCCGAGACCACGACCATCTGGACAACCACCGGGTGAGTGGAGAGGGACGGAGGAGCAGCTTGGGGAGGAGTGGGCTCCCTTCCTTGGGAACTGAGGGTGAGTCCTCAAGGAAGAGGTGGGCAGCCCAGGTCTGCTCTGGGCGCTGGCAGGAGGGCACAGGCAGGCGGAGGGGAATCTCAGCCTCCTGCCCAGGGCAGGGTTTCCTCTGGGAAGAGCTGGGCCTGTGCAGGTTCCTGGAGACAGAGTAGAGAGAATCCAAAACAGCAACAGTGTGACCTTTTGGTAAATGCCGGGCTGGGCCCTGGGTTTGGTTTGGCCTCGTTTGTACAGACAGCTGTCTTAGGGGAGAAGGGGTTAGGCTGGGTCTCCAGTGTATAACTTACAGCACAGGCAGCTGGGATGCTCACAGGACAGAGACACAATACAGCTTTCTTGCAACTTCTAGATGACTCAGCAGGAAGAAGCTGTAGCTGACATATTTGCATGCAGCTGAACATACATTATGGTGTCAAATTAGATGTGTAACTTACAGCGCAGGCAGCTGAGGTGCTCACAGGCTGGATACACAGAACAGGTGTCCTGCCTCCTCTAGGTGACTCAGCAACAGGAAGCTGTAGATGACATATTTGCATTCAGACGGACATATATTAGGGGGTCACATTAAAAATTCACCGGAATTTTTTACACAGACTTGGTAGAACTGCCACACTTGCACAGCCCACGGGCACCTTAAGCTGCACCCTCAGCCTGCTCCAAAGGTTCCAGTTTTCACTCCTGACTGCTGTTCAGAGTTCTCGAGTGGAAGAAAAAAAAGTAAGAATAGCTGACACGGAGGGAATGGCTCTATGGGCAGAAACTGTTTCAAGAGCTTGGTAGATAATTCTCGTTTAATCCCCACAGCAACTTAGGAGGTAGAGAGTATTTTGTATTCCTTTTAGAGTAGGTCTTATTCTAGAGTTAGGATGAAGTTTAGAATTTCAGAGAGGGTGGGAAAGGAAAAGGTACAAAAAGTTAGCGTGGTGAAGAGTCTTCTTATAGGAACCTATAATGAAAAAGAATATGAAAGCGAGCATATGCATGCATGTGTGTGACTGAAACATTATGCTGCACAGCAGAAATTGATACAACATTGTAAACTGACTGTACTTCAGCTTGAAAAAAAGTCTTCCTGCCACCTGTCCCCTCGGCCACCTGCTTGCCCTCAGCGTTCGCAGCTGCTTGGGCAATGTGCTCATCATCCCTGATTGACAGATGGGGACACACGGAGGCACAGACACGTTAGCCACTTGTTCACAGTCACCCAGGGATGGAGTTAGGATTCAAACCCACCCTCTGCCCTGCGGTCCTTTGCTTCTGTTCTCCATTTCTCAGATGAGTGGTATTCCCCCCCATTTCTCAGATGAGGACACCAAGGTTTGGAGAGGTTGGTGGCCTCGCCCGGGATCCCAGAGCTGGGAGGTGCAGAGCTGGGGTTTGAGTGGGGCTCTCTGTTGTCTGGCTCAGGAGTGATTTCCAAGGATAGGACACGGGGCCCAGGGTCATGCAGGAAGTGGGTACAAGGAGGGGGCTTCCCAGGCTTCTGGGTCTGGCCTGTGATCCATTTTCAAAGATAGTCTTTCACTCAGCACACTAAACACTTCAGTTTGATTGTCTGTAAATTGTGCCTCAATATTAACAATGGAAATAGTTAAAAAAAAAAATCAGAACAGCTGTTTGGCTCACACAGAGCAAAAGCCTAGGGGAGGGGCAGTAGGAAGCCTGTGGTGCTTCTAGAAACCAGGGCTGGGGCCTTTGAGGATAACACAGCTCCTTGGGGAGGAGTGGGTCCTGGCCAAACCAGAGGCCAGGGATTCCGTTGTGTATGTTCCATGGCTCCCATCTGCCTAGGAGACTGAGCCAGGTTTTACATTTATGGTAGTGTTACCAGCCTCTTTTAAAAATATATTGACTTAAGTAAATAAGATGATTTATTTAAAGAAAAGTAATAGAAATATGAATTCATGAATGGGGTTTTATCTGGAGGAGGAAGAGAATGGGATGGGGAGGAACTCATAAGAGGTCTAAGTTCTAACAGCAGTACAGGAGTTCACATTAGGATTCTCTGTTCTTATTTATGTGTTTGAAATATTTCTTAGTAGAATAAAGAAGGAAAAAAATTAAAATTATCGGCTGAATAGTGACATGGGGATATGCCAGAACTCAATGTTGGTAGACAAATGACTGAAGTTCTAGAGATTCTAAATCATACCAGATTCTTTTTCACAACAGAACTCAGACCTTGAAGAATAAAAAAATACACCCAGTGACCTGTGCAGTTTTGGCAGAGGGCTTAGCTGTGGTAAAATAATTCTTCCCAATACTACATCTTTATCCAGGTGTCATATCCTTTCAACCAGCCTTTGTTTTTCTGCCTGAGAATTGGGTGAGCCACTCTTAATAATAGCACTCAATTACGATCCCGACCCTGAGTGTGACACCTCGTTTTATCCTGAGAGCCCTTTGATGTAGGGGCTGTAATGAAGGAAACCAAAGTTCAGAGAGGCTAAGCAACTGCCCAAGGCCACAGCTGGCGAGTCACAAAGCTCGGACTTGAGCCTAGGCAGTCTGGCCCCAGAGTCCAAGCTCTTTGCCACTGCTTTCCACCCTTTCCTTGTTACCCGACCAACAAGGGTTGGAGGGAGAGAGTGTTAAGTGAGGTGATAGGACAGAGGAGAGAAAGAAAATGGCTGGAATTCCAGATATGACCACCACTAGGTACTCAGAGGACCACTGAGACCCTAGGGTCATCTTCTCTCCACAGGACTCTGAGAACAGTGGGGACAGCGGATACCCCAGTGAGAAGCGGGGTGAGCTGGATGACCCAGAGCCCCGAGAACATGTAAGGAACCCCCAGGAAATGAGAACAGAGTCCCCTGTTACCTGGTTGTCCAGGAGGATAGAGAGCTGGGGGAAAGGGGAGTGGGTCATAAGCGCATAACAAGTAAATAAATCATTTCAGATAAAGACACATGCAGAGCAGAAGATAAAACAGGGTAGTGTGGACCAGTAAGTTTAGTGAGGGGACAAGCATGGAGGATTAGACACAAGGTTGAAAATGGCAGACACTTCTTACAGTGAAGCTGGGACCTCTGGTAGCTAAGCAGAGGGGATGGTGGGTAGCAGACCAGAAAGGTGTTGGTGCAGGTGGGAGGGCCCAGCTCCAAGCACAGGATTGTAGCAGTCCCTCCAGAGTGACCCCGAGAATGGTTTCCTGAAGCATCTTCCCAGCAGCATCCTGGGGGGGTGGTCTTGGGCAGTATCATCCATGTAGAGGTTTTGCCAAGCGCCCAAATTAAACCTGAGCATCAAGGCCAGTGTGGCGGGTGGCCTCTTGTCTCGCTTTGTTACTGTGAAATTGTAATCAGGCGATGGGAGCTTTGGCTGGGTGGAGGACTTGGCCCAGTTTTCTTGGTGCCTGACTGCTGGGATCCTGTGCCTTGGAGTCCGTTCCATCTGTGCACACGGTGAGAGTGAGTGGAAGGCTGTGGCCGCCCCAGCACACCGGTCCTGCCTGTTAACCTGCATCCTCTCTGCTGGACAGACAGGTGCCAGGTCCGGGATGGGTAGGGGACGAACCAGTTCCCTGAGGAGGGTCCCCTGGGAGGGCTGGACCAGTTCCCCCAGAGGAGGTTCTTGGGGGGAAGGGCTGCTCTTTGGATCACTCTGACCTCTGAACTCCCTCAGGGCCACTCAAACGGTAACCGGAGGTACGAGTCGGATGAAGACAGCCTGGGCAGCTGCGGACGGGTAAAGCACCCCGGGAGTCCTTGTCATGTTTGTGCGCTTGCCTTTTCCAGCCTCGGTTTCTGCTTCTCCCCCTTCACGTCACGTCACTTCTGCCTGCCCAAGGCACCTCACACATCTCCTCAGAGAAGATTTTGCAAAGGACCGAATCCCCTCGACAAATGCTTTTTGAGCTCCTGCCCTGGGTGGGACGCTGGAGGATCAGTGGGGACGGTTAGGGAAGATTCGAGTGGCCGGTTCTGGAGGCCACAGCTCACATGTTCAGGTTCTGCCCATGTAGGTGCCTTCCAGTATAAATCAATTCACTTCTTGGTTTCAGTGTTATTCACCCTCTTTTTACATGTAAGAAAAAGGGGCTCTTAAGTGACTTTCCCCAGGTTACCTGGCTAGAAGGTCTAAGAAGCGTCTCAGGTGATCGTTACCCTCAGGTAGGTGTGGGAAAGACAAGCCTTCACGATGCTCTTCTCCAGCTGACTCTGAACCATATTTGGACCTCTCACTCTCCAGCCTTTGCGAAGGCGAATCTATCTCCCACCTGCAAGATCCTTCCTCCCACTGTGGTCACATCTCCTCTCCTCCTGTCTGCTCTCCCAGGCTGGACCCCAGTGGCACCTCCTCCAGGAGCCTTCCCTGATCACCAGGGCAGGCTGGACTCTTGCTGCTTCCAGAACACAGATTAGTTGCCGTGTCGTATTTACTTACCACGCTGTATTTCCCAGTCGGGTCAAGGCTGCAGCGTGGCAGGGTCATTCAACCAAAACCCCAGTGACATTCTGGGCTGGGTCATTCTTTGTTGTGGGGGCTGCCCTGTGCGTTGTAGGATGGTCAGTGCACACATACATGTGCGCACACACATCGCAGCCTGGCTCTGTCCTGTGAGAACTTGGGGAGAGGGTGCTTTTAGCTGGGAGACATGGTGTGTTTTCTAAGCCCGTCCCCCGAAGCAGCCTGGGATGCACAGAGGAAAGCACGGTAGATTTGTCTCCGGGTCTGAAGTCAGGCACTTCTGGTGCCACATATGGGGAGCTGTCAAAGGAGCAGCTCAGGGTCTAACCTCCCCCACCCAACTCAGGTTGGTAAGTGAGGGGACACGTCTTTGAACTGTCTGGTGTGCTAGCCTTTGTGTCCTGTTGCTGCCACATCCCTCAGCGCCCACGAGTGACTGGAAGTGGAGCCATGTTTGTGCAAGAAAACTTGACACCACACGTTTCCCCTCTCCTCAACTTGCCAGGCTGGCTTTCGTAGCCGGGAGGATGCATCCAGCCCCAGCCCCTCACCCCTCTGGCCTGTAAATGCCTGGTCCTCCCTACAGGTCTGTGTGGAGAAATGGAATCTCGTCAACTCCTCCCGCCTCCACCTGCCCAGGCCTTCGGCCGTGGCCTTGGAGGTGCAGAGGCTCAACGCTCTGGACCTTGAGAAGAAGATCGGGAAGTCCATTCTGGGGAAGGTACAGCGATGCCCTCCCTGCGCTAACCCGGCGCGTCCTCTGCTAATCGCTCCCTCCCGCAGGCTGGCTGGGGGCCCTCGGCTGCGGCTTCGGTCTCACCCACGTGTGGTCCGTGTGGTAGGTCCACCTGGCCATGGTGCGCTACCACGAGGGCGGGCGCTTCTGCGACAAGGACGAGGAGTGGGACCGGGAGTCAGCGGTCTTCCACCTGGAGCACGCGGCCGACCTGGGCGAGCTGGAGGCCATCGTGGGCCTGGGGCTCATGTACTCGCAGCTGCCCCACCACATCCTGGCCGATGTCTCTCTGGAGGTGAGGGGGGCAGGGACCCAGCTGGAGGGGGGTCTCAGTCAACCCATCATCCTCCCTCTCCTTGGAGGTTTGTGCCCCAGAAATTCCCTGAGCATCCGTCTGGGGCCAGGCACTGCCGTGTTGGCTGAAACTGGTAGAACTGGCCTCTGCTCTTGGGAAATGGGTGGAAGGTGGCAGTCCCATTCCCAGGCAGTTGTGACATGTTGCAGTGGGAGAAACAGAAGGTACTGGTCCACACAAACAGGAAGGGCCTTACCTGGGGGTCTCGAGGGGTCAGCCCAGGCTCCCTGCTGGTCAGCCCCAACTGTGTCCTTAGTGGCGAGGACAGACCTGGCCCACGTTAGATGTTCAGCATTCATTTGTGAGACGAATGAATAAAGCGATGCCTAAGTTAGACCTGAAAGCTGATGGAGCCAGCCAGGCAGAGTGTGGGAAGGGCAGTGTGGGCAGAGGGAGCCGCGCAAGCCCAGGCCCAGAGCAGACAGACAAGGCGGGGTCAGAGGACAGGCAGTGATCAGTGCAGCTCAGCGTGGGCGTGAGGAGATAGTGCAGGAGATGAGGCTGGAGAGTGGGCCCCGGCAGGACCTGGGTGTGACGGGAGATCCGTGAGGGTGTCTCCTCTCTCTGCACTTCCCTGGTCTGTGGGCACAGGGAACAGGACCTGACAGGGCCTAGGGAGTGCGATCTTTTCCTTGGAGAAGTTGAGAGGCCCTCGGTGTGCGTGTGCTCCCAGCATATCTGTCCCATCCTTCCTGTCACGTGGGCCAGGGTTGTGGCTGGACGAGGCTGGGCCTGGTGTGGACACGGGGGACCAGCCCTCCTCTGTGGGCCACGTCCATGGCCCAGCAGGTCAGGGATCTCAGACCGGAGGAGGGTGTGGGAAGGCACCTGAAAGTGCTTTACTTATTTAACTTTTAGAGCAGTTGGGGAGAGGGTGTAGCTCAATGTTTGAGTGCATGCCTAGCAAGGACAGGGTCCTGGGTTCAATCCCCAGTCCCTCCACCTAAATAAATAAATGCAACCTGACTACCTCCCCCTCCCCACCAGAAAGGCATCCAGTGCTGTATGTCAATTACATCTCAAAGAAGAAAAAAATTTATTTTTTAATAAAATAAAATGGATACTACATTCACATGATTTAAAAAAATTTTTTTTAACTTTATTATATTTGGGGGTGGGTAATTAGGTTTATTCATTTATTTAACTTTTTTAACAGAGGTACTGGGGATTGAACCCAAAACCTCATGTATGCTAAGCGTGCGCTCTACCACTGAGCTATACCCTCCCCCCTAATTTTTTAATTATGAAAAGATTTGCAGTGAAAAATCTCCCTCCCACCTTCCCCTCCATCTTCTCATTCTCCCCATAACAAGTGACCATTATTATTAGTTTCTTACATATAATTCCAGAATGTGTTTGTTTCTTAGGACTGCCATGAGAAGTCACCACAAACTGGGTGGCATAAAACAACAGAAATTTATTCTCGCACAGTTCCAGAGGCTAGAAGTCCAAAATCAAGGTGTCATCAGGGCTGTGCTTTTGTGGCTTCTGGTGGTTGTGGGCAGTCTTGGGGGCTCCTGGCTCATGGGTACATGACTCCAACCTCTGTTTCCATCTTCACATGGCCTCCCCTCTCTGTGTCTGTGTCTCTGTGTCTCTCCTCTTAAAAAGACACCATTCTATGGGATTGAGGGCCCCTCTACTCCAGTATAACCTCATCTTACCTAATGACATCTACAAAGGTCACATTGTGAGGTTCTGGGTGGACATAAGTTTGGGGAGGACACTATTCAACCCAGTGCATGGAGTTTCCTTATGCCAATGCAGAGTATAGGTTCTTTTTTTTTCTTTCCATCTTTTTATTGTTTATTTCCAATTTTAACACAGAGTATAGGTTCTTATGTTCACCCTCTTTTTTTTGTCCAAAGTTAGCATGTCACACACACTCATGGGAACCTTGCTTTTCTCACTTGACCGCCTCCTGCTGCTCTTTTCCCTCAGTGGTGTAGAGGCAGCTTCCTCTTTCTTTTCAGCAGCTGTGTAATGTTCCATTGCACGTGTACAACACACTTCATTTAACCTGTGCCCCATCAATGGACACTCGGATTGGTTTCCGTCTTTTGATATCTCAAAACTTGCTGCAGTGGCTAGACTTGTGCGTATTTTTGTAGGTCATTGAAAGGTAGAATGTTGGCAGTTCCGTACAGCTCAGTCGAATGCATCGTTTGGCGTGTGGTCGGGGCTGACAGCCATTCTTATTTCCTGTTTCAGATGGTGAAGGGCAGGCTTGGTCAGGGCAGGGAATTTTGACAGGCTGACGATTTCTTGCTGTTTCTCTAGTCCCCATGCACTTTGAGGGCTGGACTAAATATATCTCGTTTAGCCAGTGATGTGCTGGGAAATTCTTAACAACGGGTTCTTGTGGATGGGGAGGGAATGCATGCACATATATGTATGTACGTTTATTATCCATTTCCTGACCTAAGGAATGCAGAGAATAGTTTACAAACAACAATAAAAATACTCTCTGTTGTGAATTCCATATACTCAGTTCATCCTCATGGAATTCTTTCCCTAATTTTTGTGGAACTCCTGTCTAGAGCTCACCCCTGGTTATAACTGATGGAAGAGTGAAGTTCTGACACAAATACTGGTTGAGGCTTTGACTTTAGTGAGTTAAGACGCAAGTGAGATAAGCAAGACCTTTGTCAGAGACAGAACTTCATTTATTTGCCGCTCATGAGAGCAGCTTCTTTGCTGAATTAGATAATAGTTTTAAACACTGAAGAACGTTTCTCCAGGTTCCTGTGCTGGTCACAATGGCTATGGACACGACATACTTTTAAATCAATCTGCATTATTAGTATTTTCACCATCTCTTTTTTTCAGCTAAGACATTCAAAAAGACAATCCATCAAACCTTGATCGGTAGCATTTTTCACTTTCTGTGGTGTATGTGGCCAGTGTCCGGGTACAGATGTGAACGTGGAGGGTGGGAGGAGACACACAGAAGCACCAGTAGATGGCATTTCCACCATGCGGATTCCATAGACCAGTGGTTCTCAGCCAGTCATTTTGCCCCCTCCTTCTCTAGGGGACACTTGGCAATGTCTGGAGACACTTCTGGTTGTTACAACTCTGGGAGTGCAACTGGCATGTGGTGGCTAGAAGCCAAGGATTCTGCCAAACCTCCTACAGTGCACAGGACACCCCGCAGAGTCATCTGCTCTACAGTGTCAGTAGCACCGAGGTCGAGAAGCCCTGTTAATGGACACAAATAACCTCAAGAGCATAGATAACAGTAAAACACAGGAAAGTAATTTAGAAAGTGATGAGCTTTGGGTGTTTGTTACCTTTCATTTAAAAAATTGTAAGTTTACATCATTTAATTTTTAGTAATGGCTGTGTTTTACAGCCGGCTTGCCAGATTCCTAAAAATGTGACAGTCAGTTTTCACAAGCCCGTAGAGCTGGCTCCAGCATCCCCAACCGCATGCGGCCTGTTCCCCCAGCATCGGCCACAGAGCCTGGCACAGAGGGGACATGCAGAAGGGTCTGAGGCCTGAATAAAGGATTGCTGGGCCCAGGGTGAGTGGTGAAGGGCCAGGACTGGGGCAGGTCCCTTCCCTCTGAGACTCCCTGGTAACACTCCTTGTGATCTCAGACCATTTACACCAGCCACACCCTAGCACCTTTGTGCAGGGATTGAGAAGCTTTTTCAGTTTCCTCATCTGCAGGCATCCCAAAGGCTTTTCTCTCCAGGACGGACTTTGGCAGCAAGGAAAACCATGGCCACGTGTCCTGAGAGGCCTCTGGCCCATCTCGCACTTTCCCCAAAGCCCGCCATTCTTTGGGCCTTTTTCTGCTATCTTGAGAAGACATTCATTCATCCAGCACACGCACTCTGGGCTCTGTTCTAGGTTCTTATTCATGATAGCAAACTTTTCAAGCAGGGAAGGACATAATACAGCTAATAATTAACAAATGAAAATATTTTCAACAGAAGGAAAAATAACTAACCATGTTTATTGAGCACTTCCTGTGCCAAGCATTGTTCTAAAGTGCTGGGGGGAAAACATGACAGGGAGTGAGATCGAGAGTGACTGGCTAGGCCTCTTGTTATTAGGACAGCTTCTGGCTGCAAGGGAGGCTGGGAAGTGTAGTTTTCAGCTGATCAGCCATGTGCCAGCAAAAATGGATAGCGGGGTGGGGAGAATGGATATGGGGGACAACTGGTAGTCCCGGCCACAATTCTCGAAGCATGGAGGGTGGGAGACTGATGTGAGCGTTTTGGACTTGTCTCCGAGTTAGACAGGAAGTCTTGGAGCAGCTTTGAGAGAGTAATGTGGCCTGACTTGGGCTTTAAAAGCATCTCTCTGGGTGGATCTCAGGGAAGCAGAATGGAAGCAGGCGGGAATGTGTAGTGATGCAGCCACCATGGGAAACAGCCTCTCAAAAGGCTAAACATAGGTTTACATATGATCCAGCAATTCCACTCCTAGGTGTATGTACCCAAGAGAATAAAAACATACATCCACACAAAACCTTGTAAACAGATGTTCACTGCAGTATTATTCATGAAAGCCCAAAAGCGGAAGCAACCCAAATGTCATCCCCTGATGAGTGATTAACAGATAAATAAAATGTGCATCTATTTTGTACATCCATGCAAGGAAGGGTTATTTGGCCACAAAAGGAATGAAACACTGATAGGTCCTATAACATGAATGAACCTTGAAAATGATGCCATGTGAAAAAAGCCAGTCACAATAGGCCACATGTTGTATGGTTACATTTACACGAAATGTCCAGAATAGGGAAATCTCTAGAAACAGAAGATAGATTAATGGTTGCCTAAGACTGGGTGGGATGGAGTGATTGGGAGGTAATAGTTCCAGTGTTTTGGTTACTTTTTGGCTTAATGAGTATATTCTGAAATCGGTTGTGGTGGTGGTTGCACAATCTGTGAACATACAAAAACTTGAACTGTATACTTTAAATGGGCGAATGGTATGGGATGTGAATTATATCTCAATAGAGCTATTAGAAATTTTAAAGAGACTGGAAGCAGGGAGCCCCATTGGAGGTGAGAGATGATGTGGCCTCTGAAGGAATCAGCAGGTAGAAGAGACTGAGCGGGAGTGAGCTAAGCTTCCTTTTCTCCCTGCCTGATGGGAAGCCCCGAGGAGCTCTGTAAGCCCTGCTCTCTTTCAAGGTGTGCAGTTCTACAGCAGCCCTAGCCCAGAGCTCTCAGAAGAATTCAAGAAACTGAGGAAAGGTTGATAGTGAGATCCTGGCAGCCCCTCCCGTGTAAGCCTCATTTCCTTTTCTTTCCCCCTTTTTGGTTTGTATTGACAGGAGACGGAAGAGAATAAAACCAAAGGATTTGATTTCTTACTGAAAGCAGCTGAAGCTGGCGACAGACAGTCCATGATCCTGGTGGCACGAGCTTTTGACACTGGCCAGAACCTCAGCCCAGAGAGGTACTGTGGCTGTCGCTCAGGTGGAGCTGGGCTGAACCTGGGCTGCGGGCGGGAGCTGACCCTCCACTGTCAGTACAAACCTGGGTCCCAGGTGTGGCTCCCCTGGGGATTAGTCCAGTGACCAGGGGCAAGTAGTTTTACCTCCCTGGCCTCAGTTTCTTCCCTGTGTAAAATGGGAATAATTATAGAACCTGCATCCTAGGGTAGTTGTGTGAGAGTTGAATGAGATGAATGTGATCCTCACTGTGTCAGGCTCATAAAGCGTGAGATAAATGGCATCTTAGTCATTTTATGTAAAGATTTGCCTGAGAAAGAGTCTGAAAGGATATACATCATCAGGTCCAGGGTGGTTTCCCTATAGGTTAGGGTTCAGGGTGATTTTAATTGACTCTCTCTACTTTGTTTGTTTGTTGAGTAGGGTAAATAATTAAGTCTACTGATTTATTATTATTTTATTTAATTGAGGTACTGGGGGTTGAACCTGTGACCTCGTGCATGCTAAGCATGTGCTCTGAGCTATAATCCGCCCCCCCCAACTCTCCCTACTTTATACTTTCACTATTTTCCATTTCCCTCCTCTGTAGGTCAAGGTTTCATGTCCCTCTCACTGGGTTTAGAAGGAAAGTCAGGACCATGGCTCTGTCATATCAAACTCTCAGGGTCTCAAACGTGTAGATACATGGCATCCTGCCTGTATTCTGTATCGTGCAAACATTTATCAGATACCTGCTGTGTAACAGCAATGCTCCCTTCTATTTGGACGGCACTTTCATATCTGCGATTTTATTTCAGTGAGAACAAGAATCACGTCTCCTGAATCTCCTTAGTCCCAGTGCTCTCCACAGGGCCTGGCTCAGTAATTGTTTGAATGAATGAACCAACATGTGTCTTTGACACAGACAGGGCAGGTATTTTGGGGCTCATTTTAGGGACGAGTAAACTGTAATTCTGAGAAGTGAAGAGGCTCATCCGTATTTAAGTAGCCAGTAAGTGGCAGAGCCAAAACTTAAGACTTCTCACTTCTCTTCCAGTGGACTCAGAACTACACTGGCAAAAAATTTTAAAAATTAAAAAAAAAAAGGACGAGTATAGAAAACAAAAAAGAACTATACTGGCACAGGGACAGGGTATAGGGCATGTATGAGGTCTGGGGTTCACTCCCCCGTACCTCCATTTAAATAACTAACTAACTAAATAAGCCTAATTACCTCCCTCACTCTCCTCCCCCACAAAAAAAGAACCTTACTGAAGGTAAACAAAACAGATATAACACAACCTGTGTCCCATCAAATGCCAACATATATGGTGCCCATGGAGTGCAGTGGGGAAGCACTGTGTAGGTAGGGGGAGTTGTAGCAGGGCACTGAATCTGAGACCCTTTAAAAAAATCTTTGCTGTATCTGTTTTCTCTCTCTTCAAGTCCTGTGACTTTTTATTTGAGATGATAGGTGTTGGTTGTTGTTGATTTGTAAGAACTTTTAATATATTGAGGCTATTAACTCTTAGGCATATGAGTTGGCTTTAAAACATCATTTTTCAGAGATGGCTACCATCGATCTGAGGGGGCCAGGCGATGGCACGTGTGCCACACAGTGACCATGTTTATTGGGTTTAGGGACGTATAGTTTTTAAAATTTGTGTAGTTAAATCTACCAAGATTTTCTTCTATAGCTTCTGTTGTAGTCATTTTCTTATTCTTCTTCCTCATTCCAAGCAGCTCCAGCCCTTTCCATTCAGGGAGCATTAATTGAGGGTCAGCTATGGGTAAGGCCTAGATTTGCATTTAAGGGGTTTTGACCCCCTTGTAAGTTACCATCTGATAGGAGAAGGAAGTCATTGGAAATTCCAAGGCAGGGTAGACATACTAAGCACTGGCTGTAGGTTTGGGTGGGGGTAGGTGGGGAGAGAGTAGGCCCTTTTACCTTCTTTTCCATTTAATGTTTTGGGGGCAATTCTGCCTTGCCCTTCAAGATTCGGGCAAGTCAGAGCTGAAAAGGGTGAGATCGTCTAGTTTAGTGGCTTCCAGTCCACTGTTAAAACCCTACTTTGTTGGATGTGTCACCAATAATCTTCAGATGACTTCCCTTTTTTATAAAATAAAATGGAGTCAAGGTTATCTTCTGGCACCACCCCAGCCAGCCACTTCTTTACATTTATTCATTCATCAGACATTTAGAGAGGCCGTGCTATCTGCCAGGCCCTGGGAATGCGGCAGTGAATAAAACAAACAAGGTCCCTGCCTTCTTGGGGCTTATGTTCATGTCAGGGAAACCATAATAAACAGATGAAGAAGTAAACAGGAGAATTGCAGGTTGAGGTCATTGTAAGAAGTAGGGTGTTTGGGGACAGCATCTCTGAAGAGGTGACATACGAGCTGAAGTTGGAGGGTCTGAGGAACCACGTATGGGAAGAGTTGGCGGAAGAATGTTCCAAGCAAAGGGAGCAGCAGGTACAAAAGCCAAGGAGCAGATAGGCGCTGGCATATTTGGGGATGAAAAAGTAACCCAGCGAGTCTGGCTTTGGGGCAGGTTAACGGGAACTACGACTCAGGGGTGAAGCCAGGTCATTAGAGCTGTTGCTCCCGGAACATTTCATGAGAACCAGAGACCTTATCTGTGTCTCTCTTTGCTCTTTCCTGACATACTATAAATAGTTACTCACATGCTTAGTAATATGCAATTAGTGCACCGCAAGGAAAAGAGACCACTGCCCTGTTTGCTCTGTATTTTGTGTTGTTCAGACTTGGGTGAAACTTGTGTAATGCCCTTGATAGTTTTGGCCATTCGTGTGCTGCAGTAGGAGCAAGCGTGGGGGGTAGACGGGCAGAGTGGGAAGAGGGAAGTCAGCTGTTCTGGAGTGAGCCTGCATTGTGCTCAGGAGAGCCAGCATGGGCAGAGCATAAGATGGAGCTGAATGACTGCTGTGAGAAGGTACTGGTGGCCTTGGCATAGGGTCCCCCACCTACCTCTTCTCCTGCACGAATCATAGGGCAAATTGTCTGGGATGCCAGCCACTGCTAATGCTAGCCCATAGGGTGACTTTGTGCCAACTAGAAAAATGTCCCCCCTTCCTCAAGATGCTCTACTTCCATCCATTGGAAAATTGTTGCAATATTGTACCAGTTCTGTTAGGAAAAGCTACTTGACTGTTGTCATTATAAATATGTAAGTCTACAACGTGAATGACACCATTGGGTACTATGGGCCATGAATCATAGGTGGTGGCCCCACCGGGATGCCTGACTTTCCCTGATGGGCCTCCTCCCTCCTGCCCCATTGCCATGGTAACCTCCCTCTTTTTCTCTGTATCTTCTGGCAAGGTCCCGAAACTGGCCAGAGGCTCTGCACTGGTACAACACTGCCCTGGAGATGACAGACTGTGATGAGGGCGGTGAGTATGATGGGATGCAAGACGAGCCCCGGTTCACGCTGCTGGCCAGGGAGGCCGAGATGCTGTTCACAGGCGGCTTCGGGCTGGAGAAGGACCCACAGAGATCAGGTAGGTCCTGCTGCATACCTGCCCCTGGGGTGGAACTGGGCTGGCTGCACAATGAGGGACATAATTCCTGTCTCACTGGGAATTACGGCAAGACGCAAGACTGAGTCTCTTCTTTCACTGCTGGTTGGGAGAAAGAGTCATACTGTCCCTATATTTTGCCAGGCCGGATACCCACGTGGTGCTGGCTTAGAAGGGGGCTTTATGGGGCTGGTGTGCAGAAGAACATTTTTATTTTAATGCTCATAAATTAGGTATTTGGGAGGGTTTTTTTGCAATTAAAAAAACAGAGGCGACATTCATGTAACATAATATTCACCATTTTAAAACATACAGTTCAGTGATTTTTAGTACGTTCACAATGTTATGCAGCCATCACCACTATCTAATTCCAGAATATTTCCATCACACTGAAAAGAAATCTGGTGACTATTAGCAACGACTTCCTATTTCCCCCTCCTCTATCCCTGGCAACCACCAAGCCACTAACCTCCTTTCTATCTTTCTGGATTTGCCTATTCTGGACATTTCACATAAATGGGATCATACAACATATGGCCTTTTGCGTCTGGCTTCTTTCACTTAACGTAATATTTTCAAGGTTCATCCATGTTGTAGCATGTATCAGTATTTCTTTCCTTTTTATTGCCAAGTAACATCCCATTGTATAGCTACCACATTTTTATCCATTCGTCAGGTGATGCACATGTTCATATATACAGATATATTGATATAGATTTATTTACTTACTTATTTTTATAACATGATAAACATTCTGAACTCCTGATTTCACAGGTATAGGATTAGACTAAGTTCAAAAGTATTTTTTAAGGTTGCATAACAAAATTAAGCAAATAATACTGCAATATTTAAAATTTCTATATCCAAAAAGCTCTGAAAAGCAAGTGTTTTTGTATGTTTTGCACAGATTCAATTGGTGGCAAAACCTGTCCAGAACTGACATGAGGTTGTTTGTGATCTTAATTATACTTGCTTTCTTCCACTTTCCTGAATCCAGAGTTAGTCCTATAGAAGTCCTCAGCCTGATTCTCACTGACTCAGGAATTACCCCTAAACCCGTCACTGTGTTTATTGAGATGGCTTCCTCTGATTGGCTGTGCTTAAGTCCAGACCAGTCCCTGCAGCCTACTGGGTATGGGGAAAGTGCTTTGATTGGCCAGGCTTGAATCACAAGCCCGCCCAGGGCCCCGCCCAGGGCATGTGGGAGGAGAGGAGGTAAGGGTAACCTGGGTGCCGTTTGCAGGCAGGGGCTGGGGACACGGGGCTGGTGAAAACAACAGGTGCTTCACCTGTTTGTTCCCCACTTTGCGTTCTTTCAGGCGACTTGTACACCCAGGCGGCCCAGGCAGCAATGGAAGCCATGAAGGGCCGGCTGGCCAACCAGTACTACGAGAAGGCAGAAGAGGCCTGGGCCCAGATGGAGGAATAACTTGCGGGGAAAATCACTGCCAGCCAGTCAAAAGCAAAAGGGCTAGGAGGGGGAGAAAAAAAAAAGAAAAAGACTTCTTTACTTATTTACAGTTTGGAAGGGGGGAGGAGTAGGGAGGGAAGGAGGGAGCAAATGTTTTTAGTGTGTTGTAAATCAGCTTTTGTATTTTATTTTTTGACTTTTGAAAATGTCTTTGCTACTATCAGAGACACTGCAACTGTCCACTAGGGCAGCATTTTGGGGGAGTGGGGATTGAAAAAGCAGCCTAATGTACCAACGTATCTTTTTGAGATTCTTCTGTTGGTTTTTTGGTGTGTGTGTGTGTTTTTGTTGTTGTTGTTGGGTTTTGTTTTTTGTTTTTTGTTTTTCCTAGTCATGAGATGTAAGAAAATACATCTTTTCTGCCCTGGATGAAAAATACTAAGGTTTTGCTCACCAGCCTTCTTAGGCTGGGCTGAAATCTCAGGCCCAGAGAGCCTGTGTTTCCTG